>NC_058121.1:28082231-28682231 GCF_914725855.1 Thunnus albacares | reverse complement strand
AATTATAGCTTAACATTTTAACACCAGCATGTAAGTGTGTCATTGTGAGTGCAGCCTAACGTGAAGGCTGTCAGTCTTGTGTAAAAGTGTTAAGTTCTACAGGAAACAGACTTAAATACTTTCTGTTTCAATGATACCAGCATCAGAATCTGTGAAGTACAGAAAACTGAACTTGTTCACTTATTCTTCAGTCACATATTTCCTGATAAATAAATGAAATTCCTGAAAAATTTAAGAAACTGGTTTTATTAAAACTGATAAAACATTAAAGGACGACTTCACCGATTTTCAAGTTGATTCCTTTTGGTTCTAATGTGAATTATACATGAGTGACATTAAACTTTCCTCTGTCTTCTCTCTGTTGAAATATCTCTTCATCCAGCTGCAGACTTTAACATCTACATTTAACTTCTTGTCCTCATGTTTTGTCGCGGTGCCTTCAAGGACTGTCAGAGGACCAACGGAGCTCCGTTCCAGCCGCAGCCGAGAGAGACGCTGAGGTCGGAAATATCTGCTCTGCAACAAACTTTGTGGTGCTTTGTTAAACCTGACTTTGTTTTCTGACAGAATATTATACTGGACTCTGACTCAGTGACTGTGTGTTACCTGTAACACAATCAGGTCCCAGTTCTTCATCGTTCATAATGATAAAAGAAACAGCGTTTGGTTGTTTCACCAAGCTGAAAGCTGAAAAGGATTTTATCTAACTTTATTATTACATTTTCACTCGTTGGGGGCAGCACCCTTCCTTTGAAGGGAAAATGTATTTAATTAAGTCTTCAGTCGGTCTAATCTGAGCTTTAAGCTCCTTCAGTGACCACATGTCTCCTGCTTCTCAAAGGACACAACAGACAACTTCTTGGATAAATGAAAACATTTATTTAATAGATAAATGTCTTAATAATACAGGATAAAGAAAATCATAAAACACATGAGTAGCGAGGTCTAAATGATAATATAAACCTTAACTCAGTGAAGCATGTAAGTATAGCAAACGGAGGGACGCTAATTAACTTCTCATATCAGCAAATGTAACGTCTACTGTGTTGAAGACGTCGCCGCGGGATGAGGTCGTCTCGGCGGGTCTGATTTATTACGGCGTCGAGCTCGTTGGCGTGGTCTTCTTCGTGGGATTTGGGCCTGTTAGTGAGCCGAGTCCAGCGAGGTTCAGCTGATCTCGCTTCAAGGTTACACCATGAAAGAGTCGCTGCTGGTTCAGGTTTCAGCATCAAGACCAAAACCTTGTGTATCATACTGGCACCAGTATTGAAATAGTCCAGTATTATTGTATAACTATCCAGCATTATAGAGGCTTCATGTTTCCTGTTAATCTGAATGTTCCAGTAGTCTGATATAATAACAGCACCACTACTCACCCTGTGGCTGCTTCATTAAACTTTTACATTCACTGATCCAAACATCCAGTGTGAGGCAGGTTTTACCTCCCAACTGTTCATTGGACTTTTTATTATTGTATTTTATATTATTTACAGTGATAATTATTATTCCTGCACTGCTACACAGCTCTCTGCAGTAGTTCTGGTGGCGAGACGATCACTCCTTGTATTAGTATGTGTACTGGTGTTTTGTATGTGTTGAATAAGCTACTGGATGCCTACATCTATCTATCCATCTATCTATCTATCCATCTATCCATCTATCTATCTATCTATCTATCTATTATCTTTTACCCTTTTGAAACTGCTTTCATCCAAAATGAAAAGAAAAAATAAAAAACCATGGAAGGGTCAGCCGTAGTTGATCCTTTCTGCCCGATTAATTTCCTTTCTGTGAATTTCTCTCCTATCTGATTAAATGTGCACGACTTGTTCAACTGTTTGATCTTCAAGTACGTCTTAATAAATTCAGATAAAGTGCAGCAAAAGTCAGAGAGAGAATTAAAGAGCGAACAAGCACAGCTTAAACCCGGGTTTGTGGAAGAGTTTAATGAAGTTTTTTTTTTTTTTTTAGAGTGAATGAAGAGACGGTTTGTGAAGAGGACAAACAGATCTGAGACGAGTCAAGTGGAGCTGAAGTGAAAACGATAGTGAATCTGATGTGGAGATAACAGGATGAGCTGACACTCCGATGACTGCTGCTGCTGCCGCTGACTGGGAGACTGAGCAAATTTAATGAATAGAGGGAAAAGAGTTTTTACTTGGCTAGACTCCATTTTGTCAACACAATTGTTTTTTTTTTTTTTTGCAAATACAGCTCAGCCCAGAAGAAGGTGTCAGGCGGCTCTTATTATTATTATTATTATTATTTTCATTTCAGGAAAGACAGAGCAGTGAAATAAACTACTAAAAGAAAAATATATGGTCTTAGCAACAGTGATAAGACTGCAAAAGGTTTAATGTTGGTTTATACTGATGTGATATCATAAACGTGTATCTATTATATAAATCTATGATCATAAAAACTGGGAACTAGGAAAGAATCTGAGGAGTTTTGTCACTTTGTCAAAGATCTGCTGCTGTTTGGAGGCGTTTAAGGATCGGCAGATGGGAAAAGTCGCCACCTGCCAACACGGAGAGCTCCAGGAATGTCTGGCAAAGAAAGTTGAACCAGGCTCAACAACGCGTCGCCATCCAGCAGGGCGCTGCAGCGGTCAACAACAACAACAACAAACATATAAGTGCCTGTTCCTGGTGGATTACTTTGCTGTTTACCTCGTAATCATTGCAATGAAAGATAAAATAGTTTCCAGAGTTGTAAAACCCAACCGATGTGCTGTGTTTTGGCATTTGATAAGCCTTCAAACACACTCATTTGTTGCTCTAAATGGACCTCTTGAATTGTATTTCATCATTCACTGGTACCCTAAACAACACAGCCCTCTCGCTTTGCTTCAACACAGAGCTGTTTTTCAATCTGAATGCAGAATGCATTGAGACCCCAGAAGCCATCACACTGTAATCAGTGGCTCAAAATGATCAGTTATAGAAGCAGCCGGTCCGACAAGCATCACTTCAGGGTTTCCCCTGCAAGTAAAGGTCCTGGGAGCTGAGTGGAGACTTTGTTGAATTGACTTTTAGAGGAAAGAAAAACCTTCTCTAGACTTTTAAAACAAAGTATTTACATCTAAAAGGAATAAAATACAAATAATAATCACACTAATAATATTAATACAATGGTTTAAGATCTGATAAACATCACATGTTTCTCTCTAGACTCCCGCTGTGTTTCCTCCGAGTCATCCTGTCTGTTTGTTTCTGCCTCCATTTCTGATTCCCTCTGTTCACGGGATTCTCCGGCTGATCGTCCATGCCTCGCCTCGCCTCGCCTCGCCTCGCCGGCGCACTTGTTTGCGTCCCCTGCATCTTCGCCACTGTGTACAGCATGTCCTCATTACTAAAACATCAAGCGTGTTGCATTAATGCTCCCTGACAGCCCCGCCTTAACTCCATTGATGTATGCTTAGCTTGACATTTCTCCAAGATCCCCAACCAGGCGCCCCCCCCCCCCCCGTCTTCCCCCCACCGGCCTGCTGCACCACAGGGGTGGAATTGTTTGTTTTCATCTGTTTGTGTCTGTCTGCCACCCTGCATCTGTCTGGCCTCTGTCCTCTCGCACCCCAGACCTCATCCCAACCTCATTCCCCGTCATTGCTTGTAGCACTTTTTCCTTCTACTTTCTTACATAAATTGGCTCGCTGCCATTACGGCATCAGAGAAAAAAAAAAATCAATCCCTGCGGTTATTCTTGTACATTGTTATTCACCTTGAAGCTTGTAATGTCCAACAAGCATCAAATATTGAAGATGACAAGATAATGTATTTATATGAGAATCGCAGTCATTTTTCTCTCTGCTGTTGGATGAATTATGTGAGAGAAGACTTGTCATGGACACTTAAGTGAGGTGAACTTCAACTGGAGGCCTGGTGGGCACCGACCATGATAAACGGATTGAGCTGGTTCAGCTGTTCCCCCGAAGGATTTTATCACGGACACTAGCCATTGTGCAGCAGGCCAAGAGCTCTATATTGTGATTTTTACTTTCTGTTTTCTTTGTATCTCTAAAAAAATTCTTCAGCCCGAGTTGTGCCAGAGAGCTTATAAAGAGAGCGCGGGGGGACGATTTGACAGCATCTTTAAGAGGACAGTGGATGATGTAAGAAAGCAGAGCGCAGTCTGTGGAAAACAATACAGCTGCATTTATTTCACACACACACATAACTGTGATCAACAGCATCCTTACTCAATAAGAAATCAGCACAGTGACAATAAAAGGCTCCTGTTTGTCGCGTTACTTGATCCACAACTGTTCAAGAAACACAGTCGATCCTTCCTCACGACAGACAACATCTCTGTTTCCTTTGTATCTTTAAAGTTCTTCAGCCCGAGTTCTGCCGGAGCACTTTACAGAGCGAGCGGACAGTTTGACAGCATCAACAAGAGGACGGTGGATGATTTTTAGAAAGCAGAGCACGGTCTGTGGAAAACAACATAGCAGCAGTCTCTGTAATCTGCTCACAACATAACACGAGTTTACACGTTCAAACTGCCTGCAGTTGATTCACCGATCCTTCCCAGAGAAGTGACGTCAATATTATACCAATTTATTTTATTCTATAAGGTGATTTTTGGGTTATTAGGAGGAGGAGAGTCTAAACCATGATCTTTCACCAACACTAACCAAGAGGTTTTTGTTCTTAAACTTAACCAACAGTGTTAAATGACACGCAACACGAAAGTGTAAAGTCGTGTTATTTGTACTCAGATTGTGAGACCAGTTTGGTGATCAGCAGCATCCTTCGTCAATAAGAAAACAGCACAGTGACAATTAAAGGCTCCAGTTTGTTGCTTTACTTGATCCACAACAACTCAACAACACAGACGATTCTTCCTCATGACAGCATGACAGCAGCAGCGCAGAGATTTACAAATCACTAGAAAAACACTGGAAAATGAAAAAAGGACGTCATGCAGATTAACAGAAACCCTAAAACCAGACAGACGTTTTTCACTTCTCACAATCCTGCATACAGAAAAATATTAGTTATATATAATATTATAAGTATAAAAAGAGACAAAGAATTATACACATATTTATTTGAATTAGAGTCTGACTGATACAAGATTTAACGGAGACACTGATATCAAACTGATTAATGAAATTAGAAGAGCATAAACATTTTTGATAAAGATCCAAGATATGTACTGACCAGGGCCAAATGTGGCTAACATGCTGTTATCCAGCTAAAATAATCCTGTTAATTATCATCCAGCTCATTTAGTTCTTTTAACGCAGTTTGAGGATCAATTTGATTATCAATAATAATTGAATAATAATGGCAAAACAAGCAGAGAGTTGAAACTATGATCAGCGTTCATATGATTGGCTGAGTGCTGATCATGAGGTAGGTGTGTTCATCAATATAATTTACATGTATGGAAACATTTTATTGGTGCTAAAATCATAATTATATCAACTTTCTTTTATTGTAAATCTGTGAAAGTGAGAAATTTGTATCTGAAAGTCTGTTTATGTTTTTATGTTTTATGTTTGAAACAGAGAATCGATACTGATGTGACTGTTTCTAATCTAATTCATAACATTCTGTATCTTGTATTTCTCTACTGCAGTCAGTCGTCATATATGTTGTCACCAATATACTGAATCTGTAATAATATAAAAGGTCAATATTAAAGAAATGTCTTAATAATGAAACATAAAGATGTGAGCGGAGCTGTGTGTCCTTGTGAAGGTGGAATCAGCTCAGTGAGTGAAGTCAGGCAGCTATAAAACAATGATATCAGCAATCTAAACTGACTGTAATGTTTAATGACGTGTGATAACCGGTGTTCAGAAAATCAGAAATGTGTATTAATCCGTCTGACGTTAAGAGCTCGACATACATCACCGTACCGCTGTGATGTCACCGTCTCTGTTCCTGTTCGTGATGCTAAAACCACCTGGTTGCTAATCGCTTTAGTTAAAGCACACTGAGAGAAGCCTTCTGCCCTCCGTCTCTCTCTTCTCTCTTCTCAAAAACATTAGAAGGAATTTTATGTGATAATTTTATTGCAGCAGATTATTAAAATCACTAAATTATCCTTTTTGTATAAGATTCTTGATTCAATATAAACATTTCTGGAGACATTGTTGTGTATGTACGGTTTCTCATCAGGATAAACATCTGTAAATCTACCTCCAGCTCTATATTATAAACATCTGGACACCTTCAATACATTAAACTATAGCCGAGGTCTCTACATATGATAATGTGCAGTATGAGTCACATATGGTGCATTAATGTAGGTCCACTGTTGAATTATTCACACAAACATAATGACTAACAAACAGTGAGACTAGAAATGACAGCTGAAGAGGATGGCGTGGGTGTCAGTAATCAAACGATTATAAAACAGTTTTAAATGTGAGATTTATCTATTTAATGCGTAAAAAAAAGAAAAAAAAACAACAAAAAACAGCTGTATAGACCTCGAGCAGATGTGTCCTGCCAGCGAAGAGGGAAATGTCATTGCTGTCACGATTCCTGACTCGGCCGTGTGTCTGCCTACCTGTTGCCACTTCCCCAACGGCTCTCTCTCTCTCTCTCTCTCTCTCTCTCTCTCTCTCTCTCGCCAACTGGTGTGTGTGATTGTGTGAGTGGAGACAGATGTGCTGGCGTCAGAGCAGAGCCCCACCAGCTGCAACCCATACCATAATCAAGACCTCTACTTATACTCAGCCCTGCCAGATCGTTCTGTTACGACCCGAACGCAGGACCCAGACTCAGAGTTGGAATGAATAAGAAAAAGGTTTAATTGACCGGGCTCTCAGGGAGCGGAGGTGGATGGAGGAGCAGGGCAGAGCGGGGATGTTAACGTGGCTGGATGACGCTGGTAGACGGGTCGACAGGGTGATGATGACACAATTAGTTCAGCAAACAAAACAAAACAAGACTAAGCTCTGAATGCACATGTTCCACAATCCTCCCTCATCTCACAGGAGACCTTCAGCTGCCTGCCGCCGTTGCTGCTATTATTATTGTTGTTATAACCATTGCTATGCTGACGATACCCAACTCTTCCTGTCGTTCCCGCCGAAAGACCACACAGCCTCAGTCCGGATCTCGTCACATCTTGTCGATATATCGGCATGGATGAAAGAACGCCAGCTCCTTGTCGTCCCAGCCAGTCCCTCCATACAACAAAACATCAGCATCCGGCTCGATTCAATTCAACTCAGCCCACAAATTCTGTCTGAAACTTGAGCGTCATGATCGATGAGCTAACCTTTAAGGTCCACGTGGCCTAAATCACTCAGTCGTGTCGGTTTGTCTTGTACAACATCAGGAAGATCAGACCCTAGCTGTCTGACCCTGCAGCACAACTCCTGCTACAGACTCTTGTAATATCACACATTGACTACTGTATCTCCTTCCTGGCAGACCTCCCCGCATGTACCTTCAAACCTCTGCAGATGATCCAGAACACAGTGGCGGTGCGTCTGGTCTTCAACCAACCAAAAACAGCACACGTCACCCTGCTGTTCATCTCCCTCCACTGGCTCCCAGCTGCTGCCCGCATCAAATTCAAAACCCTGACACTTGCTTACAAAACAGCAACTAAAACAGTTCCTTCCTACCTGAACTCCCTCATTCAGGTCTACACTCCCTCCCACCCACTACGCTCTGCCAATGAAAGGCGCCTGGTACCACAACACCCCAAGTGACCCCCAGTCTCTAGCTGGACTCTTCTGCTCTGTAGTTCCCCGGTGGTGGAACGAGCTACTAAACTCTGCTCTTTGATCTGCAGAGTCCCTCTAAATCTTTAAGAGAAGACTAAAGACCAACTCTTTCACAAACACCTCTGCACTTAATGGACTGAAGGAAGAGAAAAAACAAAAATATGCCTGTTGGCATCTACGTCCTATCAGACTCAAACTTTGCTTTATAACACTTTACTCATGTTGTTCTCTTCTAACTAGATCCCTGCTGGTGTTCTATCAGCTCTCAGATGTACGTCGCTTTGGATGAAAGCATCTGCTAAATGAAAGATTGTAAGATTATTGTTGTTGTTGCTGTGCTTCTCTTTGTCTTCATTGCTGCTGCTCCTGTGGGAACACTGGGTCTCTGTAGATTAAAGAGTACAGTCTAGACCTGCTCTATGTGCCCTGAGATAACTTCTGTCGTGATTTGGCACCACATAGATAAAATAAACTTTACTTGTCGATGGCTGAAACAACAACAACAACCTGGCGATGAGAGTTGATGAAGAACCAGAGCTGATATACTGCTGAGTAGGTGAAGACTGGAGCAGGTGTGAAGGCTGGACGGCAATCAGGGAGCTGGGAGAGCGAAAGGAACACCACGCCCACAACACACACACATACACACTCACACACACACACACACACACCATACACACATATAGGGGAAACACCAGGAAAAAAAACTAAACCGGAGGCGCAGCCACGACTGTGACAATGGTTCATTGCGGCGGCTTGAAGAGTGCAGTCATACACTATACAGATCTCTGTTTGTTTGCTTTATGCTGACAGGACCAATTCATCACCGCCGTGTACGTCGGCTTTAGCCTTCAGCACAACCACTGCAAGCAAAGCAACTTTTCCGCGGGATGAATTCTCTCCTACGTTTCGTCGTATCTCCTCTGGCTCGCTGCCTTCTCTTCCTTTCATGTGTCCTTTATGTCGTTGTTTTCTTTTATCTCACGCTGTCTCTCAGCTCTCGTCCTCCCTGCAGATTTTTTTTGTACTTGTCTTTCTTGGTTGTATTTGTCCTTTTGTTCTTCTTTTCTTCTCTTCAGTGCTCATCTCCTCCTTTGTTTACATATCCTTATTCATGCTCATTCATTTTATCTTCCTTGTTTTCATTTTACTGTTGTATATACAGTACAAAACAACAACAACATACAACCAGTTTAATACTTTAATACACCACTGCACACTGAATTATACACATTCTCCATTCAACTTTAAAAAAACTACTTATCATAATCAAACATTTTATATTTGCTATAGTTATGTATTTTCTCTCTGTCTCAACTATTAACAAATAAACCATATATTACCTGTTATTTTTTTAATTTTATTTAATCTAATAAAATACAGTCCATCACCTCTCGCACTGTTGATTAAGGTTAAATGGACTCGACTGTGTTTTACATGCAAAAAACATGTTTTTCTTTCCATTTTCTTTGCAGCTACTCAAACATGATAAATGAAGAATCATTGTTTTCCTCCCTGCAGATAGATATCTTCTATCATAATGATGAAAGCACGGTGCAAAACAGCTTTTTCCCCTCTCAGTCTCATCAGTATTGATGACCCAGCACATCCACTGAGAAACAGTCTTACATGAACTATAAGAAGCCGGTTGGTTGAGGTTCATACTGTATGTTATATACTGTGATTAATGAGTCATGTCTGTATCTATGTTCCTGCATGTCTGTCTGTGTTTGATGATGGCTTCAGGGCAAGTTGACACTTGAAGATTGATTTTTTTTTTAAAAAGAAAACATTGCGAGTACACACTGACCTAGTTGCAATTAGCTAGAAATTAACCTTTTGTTAACTACGTCCACTCACACACAGAGCACAGCAGTAACTATATAATACAACAGGATGTAAAGAAGTAAAGGCACAGCGAGGCAAGAAACTCATACCAGAGAAGATTTAAGCTGACATGTTGTCACTTTAGTTTGTGTTTTACATGTTCAAACATCAGGCGCTAAATAAAACATAATGTAGAATGAATGAAGCAAAAGGAAAGAACCACAAGTATCATTTTAAACATTATTTGAGACGAGCATTCAACACTTTATTGGTTTCTGATTTTACAACATGCAGCTTCAGTAATGAAACTGACCTCTTCATTCTCAGTTTATTATGATGCTGCAGGCTTTTTACTGGGGCCAGCAGCTATAATCAATATTTTTTATAATAACAATGTCTCATATAAAAAAATGCATAATGTGCACTCTGATGATGAACCTGCAGAGAGAATTATCAGAGACTCTGCAGCTCCTCTCGGCTTTACGGAGCTTTATAGTGAGTTTCAGCTCGTTGTTTATCTGTCTGGCTGCAACTTTACTGGTTTTGTTCTCTCTCAGCGTCTCATAGCGTCGTTTTCTGCAACAAAAAAAGCTCTAAAAACACAATTTACACTGACTCAGCACTAAATGGCCACCAGACAGACACAGTTAGCAACTAGGTGGTGAACATAGAGGCCTAAAAAATCAGTTATTACAAGGTTTAACTGAATGTTATTATAAAACATACTTCTGTCACAGTTTTTATAAACACCAACTGTTCATGACTCTCTCGTCTTAAGTCCAAATCTAATCTGACGTCATTCTGTGTGTGTAGATCACTGATACAACAGTAAACTCTACAGTCTTCTGCTAAATTTTATTATTTTCATGAAAGCTTGAATAATTAAATATAATAATATGTATTTCATGAAACCTTGAGAGATCACACACATAGAAGATGATCATTATTTGTTAATTATCTTGCATGTTGTTGTGTATGTTTTACATTTAAACTCTTGCTACCTGTTTTACTTAAAGTGTGTTTATAGTTTCATCAGGAATATTCAAGGTTGCATCTCTCGCTAATTAGTTCTTTGATAGTGACCTCATCAAAACAATAATAATGAGGAAAATACTTTATATGTTTGTGAGGAAAATCATGGTTCAAAAATCAGCAGTTAATAAGGAAACCTGCTGTCTGTGTTTGCACCACGTTATGATGTTTTGCTTACAGTCACCTTGTATTAAACACATGGTGTCAGTGTATCAGACCAGCTTACAGAATGTTTCATTTGTTTGATTGATTGTTTCTTGTGATACCAGTCGTATAGTAAATATAGTTTTGGTATTTTTCTCACTATCGGCTGAGCTGCAAACATTACATGATGGCTGCTCAGTAACATGTGGATTCATACTGACTCACTCTTTCAATCTTATTTTATTCTCTCTCTCTCAGAAGGAAATTAGACTCAAAAGTCACTGTGTCACATTTTAAAGAACAAATATGCACAAAATCAAGTGTAATTTTATACTGGGAGTAGTGTGTCCTGACTGGTTTCTGGAGTCACTGCAGGGTTGAAGTTCAGTCCCTGAACAAATACCAGTTTAATTACAGTTAAAGGGGACATGACATGCTTTTTGTCATTTTCTGTCTTATATATACAGTTATTATGTCAGATGTCTGTGTTAAACACAGTCAAAAGTCAACCCGTCATGAACGCTCCTCAACTTCCTCATCAAACTGACATCAGATCGTTCGCACGTGCCCACAAACGGCCGTCCGTTCCGTAAGAGTTCAGGCAGTATTGTCAGCAAATACTAGTTACAAACAGCAACGATGGTAACAGTCGTTATAGTTGTACTTATTACTTGGACCTTAGATGCTTAAATCATCACACAGCAGTGCTGCAGATTTCTAAGGAAACACATTAGTGTTTATTGACTACACTGGAGCAAGAAATTGGGCAAATTGTACAACATTTAAGTAAACAGGTGATTTATTCCTGCCTGTGATGCAGCGTTTCATCTCTTTAGATGAGTTGGACCTTTGTGCACCACATCTGAAAACAAATGGCTGGTTTACATTCACCACCATCACACACAGCCTGTAGATAAAGACGGACATAGCGAGGTGTGACATCATCCACTGGTTGCCTTTCATGCTCTGGAAGCTAGTCGGGGTTAAAGTTAGCTACTTTGGCTAAATTGTGCTAACGGGGCAGGTAATATAATCTAACATTAATCTCAGTGAAACATTGCGTGACGGCGTCCTGTGAAGGTTTTTGGAGCCAGTCGGCACAAAATCATCCTCCCTGATGATGATGATGATGATGATGGAACTGCTCACAACTCTAAATATGTTCATAGTTTAAAAAAAAAAAACCCAAAAAAGATAAAATCAACAGTAAAAGTAATAAGCAAGAAAAGAACATGAAAGAAAAGCAAAGAACATCAAAGCAAAATATTTTAAAAAGATGGAGAGACGTGGACAATTAATTAAAGATCATTACCTGAATGTTTTTCTGTACCAGTGGGGGTTTAGAAGTGGTTCAAAAGATTATAGAGATTTAGCAGCCGGTGGCACTCAGGCAGGTTCATTTAAAGTCTAGAAACCCTGCTGGCAAAGAACCAATCACCTCCTGTTTTTAATCTACACTAGGTGTCAACTCCATAAAGCTGAAAAGTGATATTGTTTGTGCAACTGTTCCACGAGGTAAAAAGAGTGATTGTGATCCTGAAGTTGTAAAAGTCAACATACACTTTGATTCTTTAATAATTCAGTAGCTGCAGCTGGTTTAGGGATCAGTCTGTTGGTATGACGCACACATATGGAAGGAAACATAATTAATGATAGAATATAAGCAGTTTAACCAGCAGGAAAAAACCTACTAAAGCACAATATTCCTTCAAGGGGAAAAGACTGGAGTTATTATAGTTTCTTATTTTCAACATGGAACAGCTAAAAAAAAATCAATAATGTGTTAAAACATGGTTCAATACTTTCCAACTTCCCTTCGCTGTCTGCTGCCCCGAGCCCACTGCTTCCTGATGAAGACCAAAACCTACAAATATATAGATTCATTTTTTTTAAAAAGGGCTAAATCATTTCCTACTACTTTTTAGCAAATGTTACTCCAACTGGGACTGTCTGTCTTCAGCCGCGTGTTTAGTGAACATACATTTTGTTGTTTCAGGTTTGTTGGAAGATTCTCTGTCGGTCTCTCAGCTGTTCATATGGAAATCCTCCAGATGCAGCTGGACCAGAGGACCAGACTGAGGCCAGTCCTGCAGCATGTCACAGCCTGCCAAGGTTCATGTCAGCAAGGATGGATGCCAGTTTCACCCCCCCCCCCCCCCGGCGCCTCCTGGCTTCATCATACATAGAAACAGTCTGCTTCACTCTGCTTGTGTTCATTTTATTTTTTCGAACTGTTGGCTCTTTTTTTTTTTTTAAGCCAGGAGATGAAACAAGGCCAAAACAGCGCTGCGCCTGATTTCTATTAAAGCAGAGCGGAGAAAGAGAAGTTAGTTACAGCTGACAGCTTATAGTAACCAGAATAAAAATAAATCCAGGAAAGAAAAATAAGTGTCAACATTTAAAAAAAAAAAAAACGACTTCACAGCCAGAACCAGGATCTGAGTTCCTGCTACCTGCAGACTGCTGTGGAAGCATTTCTGGATGATTCTCTGGTCTTTTTAGGCTCCATTAGTGTATATTTTTTTAAAAACAAGAATCTCATATTGACAGTATTTACATTTATCTGTTGAATATGTTCACCATGTCGTTAATGCTGGAATGGGACTCATAACTTTTAAAGGAACGGCCTCTACAGGAAGAAATAAAACGCTTTTTAAACTAGATGAGATATAATAGCCTAAAATAAATGGATCATGAGTTTATATTATATCTGCATATGTCAGGAGAGTCAGAATCTGATGTCAAAGCATATCACAGGTGACATTTCTTTATAATGGTGATAATATATAATAGTGATATTTTTGTATTTTTTTTTGTATTTGGGTTTTGTCTTTACTTCAGAATTCAATAACTGGAGATCAGAGTTATCCTTCATAATTTGAACTTTCTATCCAGTGATAAATACACATTTTTGACTGTATGACACTAAAACAGTGAACAATTATAAACCATATTAGCATATACTGTAACTGTGACTGTGACTGGTCTTTAGACCTCGTTAGGACGGTCTTTGTTTCAGTCATTTTATCCAACATCAACTAAATATCAGGTCATAGTCTCCATTAGAATTTAAAATCTTCTTTATTTGGTTGTAAACAGCACATAACACACTTTTTATGATTTTCTATCATTTATATCCTGTTATAATGTCAAATGTCTAAGTTAAACATGTCTGTGCTTCTGCTTTACAGGTTTCAATTAGTGTCTAACGATGCAGCTAAATGTGATTTTATTCAATCTACATTTCTATTAACGTTAATATCTTCACGTATTTATTGTCTTGCATATCTTGTATTATTATGAGCCTCTGTGTTACAGGTTTTAAGGTTGTTTTTTCTTTCTTCATTTTATTATTTGTTCTGCATGCTCATAAATGATCTTAATAACTTTGTAATTTCAATCTCATTTTCATATTCTGTTTTTAGGGCGACTGTAACATCTGTCCATGAAAAATAGCCTCTTGGCTAACTCTGGTGCATTTATAGCAATGTTTATTAATGTGCACTGTCCCACTGCACTGTTAAATAAACAAGCAAATAAAGTAAAACTTGAGGTGAGCATATGTAAAAATGCTCCCTGCAAGGCAAAATTCGGGGCTCCAGCCTGCTCTGAACGCCTCATTTGCATTGTTACCTCTACGTCCGACATCAGACTGACGTCAGATCGTCCGCTCCGTAGCCTTTGTTGCTGAGGTTGTTTCGTGGGTTCCTCACGTTGTCCACTCGCATATTCAGATCAGATTTAGGCTGGTTTGTTTACGTTGCTTCCTGAAGCTGACCAATCAGAACAGAGCAGGGTCATCAGGAGGCGGGGCCTTAAAGAGACAGGAGCTAAAACGGCCTGTTTCAGACAGAGGCTGAACTGAGGGGCTGTGTAAAGGACCAGTAGAAGATAAATAAGGAGTTTTTAACTGGAAATCATGCAAACATATCCCAGTAGAGTCCCAGAATATAAATATAGAGCTGGAAACATGTGATACGTCCTCTTATTAAAATGATTGTTGGACAAACTACCTGCACTGGTGCGAGTATGTCCAGTATTTCCCATCCTCCTCCAAGTTATTGTTTTTCTTTTTGGTTGAAGCTGCAGTTATTTAGTTTCCAGTTATTTCTCCTCTTCCTCCTCCTCCTCACCTCTCACAGCCATTTCCAGTCCTGCCTTTTACACAGTGCACAACATCATCAATTTGCTTGTTTTCTTCAGCCGACACAGCAGGTCAGTCTGACAAGGACAAACAAGACGCTGGATTCTGACTGCGTGTGCGTATATGTGCGTGTGTGCGTGTGCGTGTGTGTGTGTGTGTGAAAGACAAGAAGCATCACTTGTTATCTCTGTCTCTCTGGATCTACAGCACCAGTCAAAAGTCTGGACACAGCTTCCCATTCACATTGATGAGAAAGTGTGTCCAAACTTTAAACTGGTGCAGGTTATTTATGAAGCGTTTCTTGTTCTGAAGGGCCTCATTATCATCATTGTTCTGTATTTTCTGTTTGTCTGATGGAGGTAATTATGCTTTGTTTGTCAAAGTAATTACATTCAGCTATTTTGTTTTGGACCAGTTGACCACTTGATGTCGTTCGGCCATGTTAGGTAACAGTCGGTGCTAATTTTGTTTTTCTTGTGAGGTACGTGCAGGTTTTTCCTTTCCTTCAGCCCATCAGAGCTTTGTAGGTCAGATGATGTTTTCTTGCTCCAAAGACAAATAAATCAGCAGCAGAAAAATGTGTGAAAGTGTGAATGTTGACTTACAGAAATAACACTTTTTTTTTTTTAAATTGACCGCTCCATGTTACCGCCACCGCTAACCGCTCCGGTGTCGACAGGAGGGCAGATGTGTCGCTCATATCCGCCGTTCAGTCTGACGTCAGAGCTGCTATAAAGACGCTGTTGCTGCTCAGATCATCATCAGCAGACTGCTGCTCATCAGACAGTCTCTCTGGATCAAGGCAGTTAACCCTCCTGTTGTCCTCAGGTCAATTTTGATCATTATGTGTTGTTATCAAAAAAATTGAAATGGTTTTAAAACAGTATCCTGACTAAATTTTTACATGTACCAGTCTGCCATAATCCATCAACATATTTCCCTCTGATCTCAACTATAGTTAAAATAATTCATAATTTCTTTAGTCAGGAGTCTGTTTTGAAACCATTTTAATTTTTTTGATGACAGCACATAATGACAGGAGGGTTAACAGTAAAATATGTCCAATCAATCAAGACAAAAATATTCAATCAAAATATAGAAATTAACTGATTCGATCGATTCACAGATCAACAGAAAATGAATCACCGACTATTTTGATAATCAATGAATCATTTATGTCATTTTTTTTAAAGAGAAACTCCTAAAATTATCTTGTTAAAGCTTCTTAAAAGTGAATATTATCTGGTATCTTTAGTCTTTAATTAAAATAATCGTTAGCTGCAGCCCTGTTCATTTCATTCTGGTTTAAACTTCTCACTGTCCATCCAACAGATTTCATTATAAATCTTTTCTCCTCGAATTGTCAGAATATCTCAGCTTCTCTGCACATGCCCCCCCCCCCCCCCCCACCCGACATTTTCTATTTTCAAGAACGAATCATGTCAGGTACTGCAGGTGTCTTTTCCTTCTTCTGTTTAATAACTGCAGGAGTTGCTCCTGAAAGCACAGCAGTGGACCAATACTAATGCCAAACGCTCCATGACGCTCCATCTTTTTCAGAGTCCTGTTGGGGGGGGACACAGGGAGGGAATGTAAACTTCACCAAACTATCAAACCCACAATCTTTTGGCTGTAAGGCCACAGTGGGTGAACACTGAAACACCACGCTGGTCTGATATGTGACTCACAGATACAAGATTTCAAAATGTCTGTTCAGCAACCAGCAAAGAACCAGTCTATCATTGCTGCAGGCAACCGGTTCTGCAGCTGAAAGCCCAAACTAGAGATGTTTCCTTTCAACTAGAGATGTTTGGTGTTAGAATGACCCTCCAAGCAAAGCTGGAAACTGCTGATTGTATAAATAATGGAAGAAAAGATTTCCATCATTCTTACGGACAAAAAGGTAAAATATAAAGTCTAAATTGATCAACTTTACTGCTCACAAACATTCATCCTGTAACCATCTGAAAACTAATTAGTGTGAATGCTGAAATCTTTATTAGTGTGAATGCTGAAATCTTTATTTATTATTCTTCCGTGTGTTTTTTGCAAGCTTTCAACTCCTCCATACTTTGAGTGACAGAAACTATTCAAATATCAAAATGTTCAGCTCTTTAAGGACATCTATGTTATTACTTTTATTATTTTCAGCTTTCTAGCATATTCCAGTGATTTTATATAATTTTTTAAAATATTAAAATTTATAATGAGAAGTCTATGGGAGGAATGTTTGAAAGCTAATATCTCAAAAACTAAAAGTGCTCAACTGTTCATATTTGATGTACAGGTGTCCCATGTCGAAGTGCTTAACATATTTAAACATTGTACCAATAGCGCCACCATGTGGTCAGTTATTACACGTTTAGCCTTTTGGCTAATAACTCATGAACCGTAAGACCTATAAAAAAAATATTTGGTCAGGATGTTCCTTGGATGATGCTGATTAGACTGATATAGGCCACGCCCATTTGCGCCCATAAAATTCTTCCGCCATTTTTTTTTTTTTTATAAACATATGTTTTGCTTCTGTTGGCACATATTTCACGCAATCTTCACCAAACTTGGTACATACCATATTTAAAGGACCCTGAACACAACTTATTTGTTTTCAGATATCTCTTACGGTTTGTCTGTTATTGGTTAGCAAACTTTTGAAGGCGTGGCCTAATGCACTTAATGGTCAATAACTCCTCAATACTGAATCGGATTGTGATCAAATGTGGAAATGTCGTACCTTACAGAAGTGTGTAACATTTCATAAAGTTCTGCCAAAAGGGGACGCTAAAGTAACCTTATAACATGATATTTCATCAGTTCTGTTGTCTTTAATGAAATGAAACTTGGTACACACGTTTTCCATGAGAATCTGCACAACATACTGAATCATGGCACCAATAGCCCCACCTTGTGGTCATAAACAAAACACCGCCATACTACTTATTAACTGCCAAATCTCTTAAATGTAACATGCCATGGTAATCGAATTCTATTTGTACAGATGAGGATCCTGAACAAGTGTTCAAGTAGTATTTTCAGCAATGCTTTGCGATTCCTTCCAGTTTTCAGCATTCACACGTATTTTCCACAGGAAGTGCATTTCTAGTATTTTGTTTGCTTTGGAGACTAAAAACATCCACTTTTCCTTGCTGAAGAAGTCATTTTCATTCTGAATCAGAAGTCAGTGGAGCCGTGTGAGACAGAGAGGACATTATGAGGTGAGAGGGTGATGAATGGAAGGTGATGAAGTGGGTCCAAGGTGTACAGCTGTATGACAGGTAAGGACAAAGCCGGACTGGATGATCTGTGATAATGGGAAACAGATGAGAGAGAACAGAGGGAGAGAAATGACAAAGACTCTGCCGGCTGCTGCTGCTGCTGCTCTATTCTTATGTAAAATTCAGTGGTATCACAGCGGCTGGTGCAACAGAGAAATGCATCCCTCAGAAACAAACTGACAGTCTGTAGCTGTCTGCAGTAAGTCTCCTCGATAGACAGATAATAGAGCTCCAATCATGAGTTGATCAACAGAAAATGAATCACTGATTGATTAATCATTGAGTCATTTTTAAATCTCGTTCCAGATTCTTTGATGTGAATATTTCTGGTTTCTATGATTAGAAACTGAATATTTTGGGTTGCGACTGTTTGTTGAGATTTTATGTTGCATCTTGAGGTTTGGAAAAATGGTGATCAGCTGACTTTTTATAGACCAAACAACTAATCAGTTAGGAGAGAAAATAATCAACAGATTAATTGATAATGAAAATAATCAGTAGTTGTTCATTTTTTAATCCCCTTTTGTTGAAAATGTGAGTTTTGTGTCAGAATCGGAGCTGAAACAGCTAATCAATTAGTCCATCAACAGGAAATTATTCAGAAATATTTTGATGATCAATTAACCAATAAATTGATTAATTCATTCATTGCTTTCAGTGTTTTATATTATAAATATATTCTGGTCTCCTTTGATGGAGGGTTTTTATGAAATAAATGAAAATAATCATTTGTGAGTATCTGTTCATATAAATTTACCATAAGATGGTTATTCATATTGTTACAATGTATATTTTTTTATTCCATAATTCAGTTACAGTATACGTTTGCATTGTAAACATAATCTTCCTGCAGCGCTGAAGACATAATGGGAAGCAGGTTAAACTCCCACACATCATGTAGGACACAATACTGATTATTTCTGCTTTTGCTTGCAGTGTCATCCAGCTTTTCTTCAACTTCGAAAGCTTCGCTTTTTTACAGAAAATATGCTGTGTAATCTAAAACCAGCAGCTGTGCAAAATGGCAACTCATTTTAAAATTGGAGAAAAGGAGACGAGGGGCCCAGGAAATAGACGTATTTCTCACTGCGAGAGAGTTAATGTAGGCAAACATCTGTGTATTCACGGCGGCGCGCTGCCTCGTGTGTAAGCCGAAGATAGCGTCAATTATTGCAACTGCTTTTTTACGATAGCATAGTCCAAATACGGTAACCTACCGATTACTCAACTGAAAAATGAATATCTGGATGAAATGTTCTTTTTTTTTTGCTTCTCAGGAGGGAAAGTCGAGCACAGAATAGACTGGAGTGTGAAATCCCAGAATTGAAATTTAATAGGAAAAAATTCAACTTGTTTGGACAGCCGAAGAGGACGAGGGGGGAAATCATGTGTTTAGCCACTGTGTAGAAGTTTAAATGTGGGAATAGAGAAAGAGAACAATAACCATCCGTACACACACAGTTTATTCATATACCTTCTGCAGCTAAATACATACAGAACATATATGAGAAGGACAGAGGAGGAGAGACATGCAGACAGACAGAAACACAAAGAGAGAGTCAAGAGGTGGCAGTCGGGAGGGGGGGGTGGGGGTGGGGGGGGGGGACAAAAGGAGTGTATTACCCAGAGAGACGTGCTTATCCTGCGTCGGCCGGTCATCCAGAAAATAGAACGTGAAAGGTGTTTTAGAGAGAGACACCAGATAAAAAGGTGATCCTCTCTCTCTCGCTCTCAATCCCCCCCAGTGGCTGCCGATGCCAAAATAAAAGCTGTCTGAGTGCTGATGCAGGGACAGGAAGTGTCGGGGAAAAAAAAAAAAAAAAAGACAGAAAGAAAGTGTGCAGAGTGTTTTGACATCTACTGTATGTGGAAGAGAAAGAAAAAAAAGCAGCTGACAGGATGACAGTTGTTATTAATCACAGAATTGATTTTATTTTTCCACTTTGAGAAAGCATATTTGCTTTTTTTTTTAACAAAAATGAGGAAGATTTACCACATTTTAACAAACATAAAAGATTCTTAGATGGAAACTCAACATGAGACGATCGTCTTTCCTGGTGATGTTTAATGCAAAGGTCTGCTGCAACTCTCAGCTGAAGACTTCTCTGTTTAATATTTTACACTGCACTGTAACTTTTATTCTCTTGTTTTATCTGTCTTATTTCCTTTTTAGCTTCTCAGTTTCTTATTCATTTGTCTCGTTTTGTCTGATCAAAAACACAAAGATATTCAGTTTATTATCTCTGACAAAGAAAAACTTCAAACTGTCACGTTTGAGAAGCTGCAACCAGCAAATTATTGACATTTTTACTTAAAAATGCCAAAATCGCAGCTGAAGACTTTCCTGTTTGCTGCCTTTCATTAAACCACATTGAAGGTTAATATTTTACACTGCACTGTTACTTTTATTCTCTTGTTTTATCTGTCTGATTTCCTTTTTAGCTTCTTTTTATGTGTTGCTTTTATATTCTGTTTTAATGCTTTTTATGCTCCATGTAAAGCACTTTGAATTGCCTTGTTGTTGAAATTGATTGGAAAGCTCCAGATCTCTGCTCTCTCATCTTCATCACCTTCCTCCCTGTTCGTCCAACAGGTGTTTTACTATGTTAAAATATTCCTTTTCTATTCATATCAGACACTCATGTTTAGATATGTTGCTTATTACTGCAGACAGTAGATTTCCAGCCAAAAAACCGCCGACCACCAGATATTTATATCAGGCCACTCAGTCTCATATACATCTGAAATACAACACATGCTGCTGGATGGATAATCACAACGCTATCAATTTTGCCTCCGAGCAAACAATTACCTTTTCCATTCATTAGAATTCATCAGCCTGTTCAGACGGGGGCGATTCAGCCTGGGAGACGGAGAGATTGGAAGCCAACAATGGGCAGACAGATAAATGATGTAAGCTGTGGATTATGATTTAAATAATTGCAACCCCTTGTGACCTCAGCTGGTGCTTCTCATTGCATACTCATTGATCTGGATCATTCTGGAACAATAAATAAACATCAAAGTCTGACTCTCAGGCCCGGTTCTCTCTCTCTCTCTCTCTCTCTTTCGCTCTCCATCTGAAATGTGTCTTCCCCTCTTCCTGCTGCGTTCTCCATTATGACTGCTTCAAAGTAAATCAGTGAAGCAAAGTGACTTTCCAATTCAAATCGTTTCTAAAGCAACACGTTCAATTTTATGATTAAATAAGCCGGAAATATTGAGGAAGCCTCAACCCTCCCAGTGGGGATTCAGCTGAAATTAGATTTTTACAGAGCAAAGGTTTCCTATAAATGAATAAAAAGGCTGTTGTTTGTCATCTCTCGTTAGGACAGATAGATTTTTTGTCTTTTCCTGGTGTGACATGCTGTTATGTTAAGCAAAGCTGCAATCAGTGTTGCCGTGTTATACATAAATACTGTCACATTGCAGAAGTGGGAGAGAGGATGTTTCTTCAAAGCAGAGCAGCAATGCCTACATCTAATAAATTATTTAAAGCGACGAAGACAAACATGACGTGCGCAGCGCTCAGATATAGGTACACTGAATGCGAGCGCACGTACGCTCACGCTCAGGAAAAACATCTGTGAGTGCCAACCAGTCAAAATGAGCGTATGCATAATACATGTATGTAAATCTCATTTGTGAAGCAGAAGACATGCATGTGCACCTCTGACACTTGCTCCATATAGGGAGCGTGGTTGGAAATATGCAATCTCAGACATGTGCAGAGGAGTTTAATTGTTCCTTTAACGGCTCATTTGACAACATAATTGTGGTGTTTCCATAAAATTCTTACGTTAAATTGGAGAAGAAGAATTAAAGAGGTTCCCCGTGGTGTGAGGGAAACGTTGGTAGAGGAAGGTAATTCTCACCTCATCTCTTCAAATTAATGTTAGTTGTGCTTAAAGGTAAGACGATGTATGAGTTTGTATTTTAATCATACATGTATGATTAGTTTCTGAGGTGGAAGCTGAGGATCAACCGTCACAGTTTTTATCTCTGTCAACAAAAAACTGGATTCCACGAACAACATATATCAAAAAGTAAGAGTTGTGCAAACATTTTAGTATTTGGCTATGATGAAACTGATGAAACTTCAGTAGAGATCTGCAAGTTTTACACCTGGAATTAACATGTGATCAGTATCTGGATGATGATATCTGATCAATGGGTCTTTGCATTTACACCTGGTATTAAAATGCATTCTCATTATTTCAATTCAGCACATATTGTGATCGGATCTCGATATGCAAATTATATGCAAAGCTCAGCAGAGCTAACTAACGTGGTGCGTTCAAGGTCATAAGTAGCAAATGCTGTGGATGGTTGATTTTTAGCCACTGTTATGACACATATCTTTTTCCAGGTTTGTTTAAGCTGGCAAGACCTTTCAACTTGCTGGGTGTATTTTTTTTTCTTATGAATGTGGTCTCGTTATATGGATTGATCCTGACCACCTCCAAATGTGGTCTGGTTGATCCGATCCTCACCTTGCATTAACAAGCGTTTTCCTTTATCCGGATATGTTATCCAGATACAGACAGCAGTTTAATACCAGGTGTAAATGGGGAACCAGTGACACAATTTTCATTCAGTATTTGTCATTAAAAATGTTTCGTTGAACATGTTTGTGTTTCTTATAGTATAGAATAGTACAATTTTCAAATCGGATTTTATGTATTTTGTGTGTTTTTTGGGTCCAATATGATGATATAGTATGTCAAAGTGGAAAAATAATTGTCTGGTCATATAGGTGATGTTGTGCTGAAAAAAAAGATACCAAACATTGGCATGTTAAACATTGTTTTAAAGTGATATATAAAGACAAATTCAAAAGTATGCAAAAATAGGCCAAGACTCCTAAGGGTTAAAGGACCAGTGTGTAGAATTTAGTGGCATCTAGAGGAACGGACTGGTCAGAACTGGAATATAATGCTCATAAGTATGTTTTAATTAGTGTATAATCAAACACTGGCTCTAGAGAGGGCCTTTCATGTTTTTCTATATACTTGGAAGGGTCGGGGGGGTGGGGGGGGTAGGGGGGGGGGGGTGGGTGGGGGGGAGGGGTGTTCAGTTGGTTCTGCAACCTCAGCACTAGATGCCACTAAATGCTGCACACTGGTCCTTTAAATCAAACCTGTAAAGGTAAACAAGCATAAGCTGTTACAGAGGTTTTTTTCCTACTGTGTGCCAAGCAGTTGTTTAAATTTTACTATAATTCATTGTACTATGTTAGATTATATAGCAGTCATTGGGTGGATGCATTTATCCATACACCACATACACACTGGGGAGCAATTTGGGGTTTAATGTTGTTGCTCAAGGACGGTCTATTCTCCACCTGAGCTACAGCTGCGAAATGGGATGTGATTTCTGTTTAAGTCCCTCAGATCCTGTTTAGTTTTAAAGGTTTGGATTTTTTCCAAGTCTATCTTAATACAATACTCACAAGTTAAATGTACATGGAGTTATGAGTCGCTGTAATGGTTCTTCCTCTCCATACTGGCCATGAAGTGTTTGTATTGGTTTATTGTTGGTCTTCTGCCCCTGAAATGTTACTACCAGGGTAAGAATCACCGTCCTTGGACACACAAGCAGAGAATTTCATACTAAAAACACTTATAACATTAACTTTGTGTTTGCTATGACTGAACTTTGAATGCATTGTACACTGAGTGAGGACCATGCATCCTGTTTTCAGTCTCTTACTGTGTAGCTGCTGCTACACTGGATGATCTCTTCATGGCCTGAGTGGTTTTTTATGACAGCTGTCAAAGACAAACACATGTTTTGACATCACTGATAACAGTGCTGCCACAACTTCAAATAAATTCTTATCAGGGAGACCCTAAAGATATATATCAGTGTCAGCAAGTATCGATCACAATTGATGTACTGAATAAGTCAAACAAACTACATCATATCCGTCAGCTTAGAGACCATCAAGACAAGGTCCCGTTTTTGATTCATGGCCAATATTGACCACAAATATTGATCCAATCCAGCCACTATTCATTCTTTCAGCATCATTGGCTTGACGATGAATGCATCGTCTGTAGTCTCTGTCATTTTTCCCCTCATCCTTCTCTCTCTTGTCTCACTTTTCATACATGCCCTTTTGAGACCGGCACAAAGATCTTTATTCATTAACATAATCCTCTGGTCATGGCTTCTGAATACATTGCCATTTAAAACCATGCATGCATCATTATAATAGGTCATACCCTAAAACCAAAACTAAAATGACACTATAAAGAAAGCACATTCTCAAATGTGGCGTATTTTCTTTTTTTCTAAAAAAATCTAATCAACAGTAATAGCCGTGTACGAGCTGGATAGTCTGGATCAGAGAGGTGCTGAAGGCGTTTATTAATCAAGGAGTTTTTGTTAGGATGAAAGATTCAAGCAGAGTTATGAGAGGAGAGGGGAAGGCAATGACTGTCCATATACTGTGATACTTAGTAATGATCCTGAATGATTTAGGCTAATCTGGCATCACATCCTCAATGCGAACCGGTTTTGCAAGGGCCAGAAAAACATCAGACACTAGAGGATTAAAGAAGAACTACTGCTGTGTTGTTTAGACCTCCCTCATCATCTACTGTAACTTCCTGTATTCAGCAGGTATGAACGTTGCTCCACAACTCGAGCAAAAACTTTTAATAAAATGAACTTTCATGCAAGTCACCAGTAAGTGTACTGTATTTGACAGCACCACCAATTTTTGTTTCATCAACAATGAATCAAACTCTTATCGACGTGTTCAACTCTGCAGTTCTACGGGGCTTTTTTGTTGTTTTGTGCACATTTCCTCTATAGGTTTATCAGCAGTTTTCAGCAAAAAAGCTCTGCTAAAAACACTCTACCACACCTGCACGGCAGCCAACACACAAAATCAGTGACTGACTGGTGAACTAAGTCAGACTCTAGCAGATAGAGTTGGTGGAAACCAAACCAGAGCTTAAAGAAGAGCAAAGTTTAGGCTTAAATTCATCAGGTGGCCAGAAACATGACTTCAAATGAATGCTACTGTTGCTCCATGTCAACTATTTGTTAACACAGTAGCCACAAAACCTTTATAAGACAATGATATGTAAAGCAGGTCACATGATCATGTTGTGGAGCATTTCTACACCAAGAGGCCAAGAAAATTCACTCAATAAAGCTGTAATAATACCTTCAGCCCCTAAACCCAGCTAAAAACCCATCTGTATAGACAGACATTTGTGCTATTCTATCTCTTAATTTGTCTATTTTATCTGCTCTCTCCTTGTATGTTTCTATCTAGTGTCTGTTTTTATTTATTTTGATGCATTTGACTTTATTTTTCTGACTGTGAAGCACTTTGTGACTGGTGTTTGTGAGAGGTGCTATATAAATATACTTTACTTACCTACTTCATTTTCTGACCTTGATAACTTATTCTCCACATCAGAATGCAAACTCCAAAATAACTTCTTCCTTCTGTGTATTAGTTTCTCAGATCTTAATGCGTCTGTCTTCAACAGTCACGCTCGGGCAGCTCATGTTACTCTCTGATCACGCGAAAGTGGATGAAAACCTGCAGAATCTTCTTTGTCCGAACTGAATTGGTTCTTGCGTGGCCGACATGGTGGACATTTATCTAGTTTTACATTTCCTGTCCTGCCCCATTCCTCACATCGTGTACTTACTGTGGACTTCAACCTACCATGTCCCAGCATGCACTTCTTCATATGAAATTAATGGAGATGGAGTCATTTGCCAGATTGAGTTGGTGGAGTTTCACTCTGCAGGACGTCGCCATGGTTACATGCCAGTGGCAGTGATTGATTCATTTTTAAGATGAGGAATTTGAGACACCTCAGCTACAACCTGCTGTGCAGGGACATGCATCATACTTGGAGTACTTTAAACAGCTATGAGAATGAGGTAATGGCCCGAGGCAGTTCAACCTGTGCAAAACCACCAATGAATTACAAGCAGGGCCACAAGGACATTTAGTCCATTTAATGCTGAAAAAAGTCATGAATGTCTTACATTCATCATTTGGTGGAACATATCTATCTTACATAACTTAAACATCATCAGGTAAAATATTAATGTGTCCTCAGATGACATTTTAAGCTCACAGCCACTTACTGTAACCCTGAAATGAATGAAACTGAGTCTTCTTGGCTGGACCAGCCAAGGACCAGCTCTATAACCCCGAACATCTGTCCATCACCGACTCACTGACTCACTGAGTGATGAAGCTACACCATTGGTCAACTGGCCCAGTGTTGGAGTTTCTTCAATGGCCGTTGCTCTTTCAGAATGAATAAGCTCAAACAGTTTCTATTACAGTCCAGAAATAAGTTTTGAAAACACACATTTACCGACCGAAGCGTCGCACACGGAGGCTCCGACACCGACAGGAGCAACAACCCACAGATACAAAGAGACACGATGGATCCATTTTACCAGCCTGCATGGTGGCTAGCAGCTAGTTAGCATGGCTAGCATCATTGGCATAGCCATGCCATGCTGCGTGTAGACCATACACGGTCTAAAAATAAGGTGTAGCCGCGGTGTTTCCAGTTTAACAGCACCGTGCTGGGAAGGTGGCAGGTGTGTTTACAGTGTTTGTGTGATCTGAAAGACGTTACGACGCAGATATAAAGTCACACAGCTGACAGACTGTTTAGCATGTTTAGCATCTGCAGATGAAAAAGCAGGAGGAGTTAACAGATAGTTAGAAAAGTTATAATTAGAATTAAAATACGTTCTATTTCAATATATAAGTATTGTTCTTGCAACCACATTTATATCCTTTTTTTTTTGACTCAAACGTTGCTTTAAAATGTCATGTGATGCTACTTCAGTACACTTTACCAGCAAATATTACAGGGACCACTACAGAAAATTGCTGTAACACACTGACCACACACAGTCCAGTTTACTAGGTTTTGACCTGGTCTTGTTAACATGTGATATGAATGGAAGAACTAGTACACAGAATACAAAGAAAAGCAGATTCTCCAGATGTTTTACTACAGATTTTTACATCTGTGTCTGTCTAACGGCTCATATGTCGTCATGTGACTTTCTTTATGTATAACTGACGACAATACTAAGAGCTTTTAACTAAACAAGACAGATGGAAGAAATAGCTTCGGGACTGCAGAATAGATTTACAGTTCAGTCTATAGATTATCCATGCTGTAAAAATAAAGGATCAATTTTTAACTGTAAACACACCAATGAAATCCACAACACAAGTGATTTACACCATTAATAGTCACATGCTTGGAGTAGAAATGGCTCAAAGATGAGACATAAATTAAATCAAAAGATATGTAATTTTATAAGTCTTCTTAATAATAATTATAATAATAATACACTAGAGTTTAAGTGTAGTACATATCAGGTACTGTATGTATTTATATGCTGATGTTCTTTCCAAATACTGTTCGATATTCTACAGCAACAAAGACGACGGAGACTAATTCAGGACAACAGCAGTAATCACAGCTTATGGCTGCTTCATGCTTCATGCTTCATGCTCGGCTGGACGTGTGAGAGCCGCTGACCCTCCACACGAGTGGCTGCTTAGATTAATCTGGCACAGTTTCATCTGATTCAGCGTAGCTTGATGTTCTTTTGCTTCAGTTTGGTTTGTTTTTGGTTTGATGAGTAAAGCGGCTATAACGGCTCGATGTGCAGGAACAGATCAAGAAGTAAATATTCTTGTAATTACGAACGCTCCTGTTTCTCGAGCAGTTTTTTAAGGCAAGTTTATTTGTGCAGCACATTTCAACAACAAGTCAATTCAAAGTGCTTTACATAGATATGCATAAAAGGCATTAAAACAGAATATAAAAGCAACACAAAGACATAAAAACAATTAAAAAGTGTTAAATTTGGAAATAAAAAGAAGCTAAAAAGGGAATAAGACAGATAAAACAAGAGAATCAAAGTAACAGTGCAGTGTAAAATATTAACCCTTAATGTGGTTTAATGAAAGGTAAACAGGAAGTCTTCAGCTGCGATTTGGTGTTTTTAAGTCAAAATGTCAATAATTTTCTGGTTGCAGCTTCTCAAATGTGACAGTTTGAAGTTTTTCTTTGTCAGAGATAATAAACTGAATATCTTTGTGTTTTTGATCAGACAAAACGAGACAAACGAATAAGAAATTAAAACAGGCATTTTAACTGTTTCACTGACATTTTATAAACAAAATAATTAATAAAAATGATAAAACAATCAGCAGATTAATTGATATATTGATAAATTATTGTTGGTTGTTGCCCTCGATGATCGAGTTTGAAACTTTTGCCTTTTTTTCAACTTTATTTCTGTGAATGAGTGAACAACATGTAAAGAAGCTGAACAAACACATAAAACATGACAGATGACAGGAAGACAGCAGAGAGGTCATGTGGTCAAGTGGGTTCAACATGCTCATCAATTAACTTTGATTTGTTGATTAGAATCCAATAATCTTAATAATAATATATAATAATAATAATATTAACTGCAGTGTTCAGGCCGTCTGTGTTGTTTGCTGACAGGCTGTGGAAACATCTGGTCTGTACAATATGTTTGCCTGAATTTCGGGTTATATGACTGTTTAGTTCTTAACTGGTCGTCATCAATCATTTAATTAGTGTGAAGTGCAACATATGAGGCTGGATTAGTGGTCATTCTGTTGTCATTCTGAGAGGTTTGAAAACCTGTAATGTGATAAACATTTTAAATACTAATATAGTTTCAATCAGTATCAATCATCATATTATAGCAGCAGTTATTACTGGTTCCATCAGTTCTGTTAGATATCTGGGAGCTGATTGATAAGTGTAACAAGCTAATTGATCGTTGTGATCGAGTCCCGAATGTGCAAAGTCTTTACTGTCACATGTGCAGTTAACACAAGTTTGCCTTTACAGTGAGATTCTTCAGTTTATTAAAGAAACAGGAGGTAAAGAAATGAAAAATATAGAAATAAAAGAAAAAGAATAAATAAAATATCAGGAGAGATAACATACAGTTAAAGCTGGTAAAGTTGTTTTACTGGTATTTCATTGGGTTTGATCTGCATCCGTCTGGTCTCGTTCTGGTTTTTTTTGTTTGTTTTTACTTTGCTTTGTTTGGCTTTGACTTGATTAGATCCTGTGTAACAGTAAATCAAGTGGTTGTTGAGTCGGGATAAGTTGCTTTTCCTTCGCCAGGCTTCCTACACACTGAGAAGGCTGCGAGCACTCTGCAATCTATCAAAGTGTATGAGGGTAAAGCACACACACACACACACACACACACACACACACACACACACACACAGTCATGTCACGTACACTTTAACACTCCACATGAAAACAAAATCTGGGGCTTGGCCCGCCGCCAGGTACGACTCCAGTGACTCTGTGTGTGTGTGTGTGTGTAGAGGATAAAAAACCTCGAGAGAGAGAGAGAGAGAGAGAGAGAGAGAGAGAGAGAGAGAGAGAGAGAGAGAGAGAGAGAGAGAGAGAGACACATCTATAAGGGAACTCCTTCCTAATCGCCAACACAAAGGGCTCTCTCTCTTGGTCTGCTGCCATCACACTTCACTTTGTGTATAATGTAATCTGTTTAATATCCCGGTCAGTCCTTTCAGCCCCAGGAATGCTTAGACAGACGTTTTTACCATAATTGCCTCATAGATCAGGGTCGGCTGTGTGTGGGGGGGCCACGGTATCCAGATACTGTACATCAGCTGATCACAGCTCCAGATAAGCGCTAACCCTGCCTCTCAAGGTGAGTGCATGTACCAGCGGGTGATGTGTGTGTCCTCATGGATTCAAGTCTTATCCATATAAAAAAAAAAGCTCCTGGACTGCTGGGTTTGATAGAAACTGAACTCTGTAGCTGTACGTCAAGCTCGGCCTCTTCATGTCACTCAGGACCGGTGAGGTTACGACCTCAGAGCCTATAAACACTTCCTGTCTACAGACGGCGAGTCACCTTCTCTCAGGTTAACGAGGGGCCGGTTCTGGACAGAGTTCATTCGTCGCCTTTGGGCTGTAAAATATTCTCAATTAATCCTCGTTTTAACCTCTAAATTGTTGTTTATTGTCAATTATAATTTCCTAAAGTCCAAGGTGACATTTTCAAATTGCTTGTTCAGCACAACAACAGCCTGAAACCCAAAAGGTCCTCACATCTCTACTTTGTACCGTATGTAAGCCGAAAACTAGCAGCAACTCTGGATGTTGGTGTGCTGAACTTCCTTTTACATCCTGGGTCTTATTTTTATAGCTTTTGCCACCAATTATAGCTGAATCAATTAATAAATCAACAGAGTTAATCAGCAACTATTTTGATAAAATTTTAAATGTCAAAATATCAGTTTCAGCTTCTATATTGTGAACACTTTCTGCTTTTCTTAGTCTTCTATGACAGTAAACTGAATATACAGTTGTAAGTCTACATACCCTGACAGAATCTGTAAGATGTGTATCATTCATAGTGTCTGTAGTTATGACCATAAAACTCAATTTTGAACTCATTACTTCAAATAACTTTGTTCCAGGAGTTTTGAGGTTTGTCTCAGTGCTGTTGGGCTGTTTTATGACATTGGTGCAGTAACGGCTTATTTCTGGCATTTTTGTTCAAATACCTCCTTGTTGTGCATCTTTCAGCTGAAAGTTGCATGTGGGTTTTTCTTTGCAACAGTTGTGGCTGAAATCTTTGTTGTTCTACCTGTCCGTGGTTTGGTATCCACTTCATCAGAGCTTAAACACTACTGATCGGCATTTTCAAATCTTTGGATACCTTTTTATATCCTTTTCCTGATTTATAAAAGTTCAACTACGTTTCCTCGCAGGTCCTTTGACGATTCTTTTGCTTTCCCCATAACTCAGTATCCAGTAAAGTCAGAGCAGCCCTGGATGGAATGTGCAGGGCAAGAAACTCATTGACTATTTATACACAGACACTAATTACAATCAAACAAATCACAAGTGTGGAAACTTACCCTTCATAGCCATTTCAACCTGTGTGTTTATTATCATATTATGTCAGTTATCATTATGATTTAAAAAGGGCAAACACAATTATGTGAAAATAAATGGCTTCACGGAACCACTATCCCTAAATAAAAAGAGAAGATTTCCAAAAAATGGCCAATATTTCACATATTCTACCAGGAGATGTAAACTTATGAGCACAACTGTATTTGGTTTTTGGACTGCTGGTTGGACAAAACAAGAAATTTAAACTTCACTCAACTCATATCAGTGAGGACAGTCATATATATATATATATATATATATATATATATATATATATATATATATATATATATGATATGATAAACTGGCAGCTGAATGTATGTTGTAGTAGTTTTATGCGTTACAGGATTACAACAACATCTCAGCTGAGGTCACCTTCAGTTTAAAGCTCCATATAAGCTGAAAATAAACTGGAGGTTAGTTCACATTCTGCCTTTTTTGTACAAATTAAAAATGAATAAAACAACCTTATGAATAATACAGCAGCAGCCCCGGACCCCGTCCATGTCAGTGCCTCCTTACATCAGCAGCTTTTTTTTACTTGGTGAGTAAAATAATAACCAACAGCATAAAATCCTGGTTGCAAAAAAGACAACAACAAAAAAAAAAAACAGAACAAGCTGTGAATTTCTTCTCCCGAGAGCCCATTACAGGCCACAACAGCAACACCTCAGCTACAGCGATCGCTGACGGAGCATTTATGCTGCTCTTTTACATTTTAATGTCCTTTTAAAAACCTCAGTAAAGTCACTATCCACACGGAGCCAGAACAGGAACAGAACAGGTGGGCGACTCCACTTCAGTTCATTAAGGTTAATCCAGGAGACGTCATTTCCACTTGTTTAATCTCAGTTTTTTAGCGCTATGGTGTTTTTGAGCTGCTAATCCCAGATATTGCTCGTCAATCAGCGAGTGCGTTCGGCTCTGTGACGTCTTTATCCTGGATTTTCTGTCTCTCTCTCTAGGAAACAAATCAACACATTTAGCCGCTAGCTGTGTCCTGACATGGCATTTAAAGAACTGTGATCCCGTATTACTTATCTGATGAAATCATTACATTTATTGGTTGTAATCTGATGTGAATATGTAATTCCCTGCTTTTATCCAGAGGCGTTTTTTTAAGGTTTCCACTGCTGGAAGTTGAAGGAAGTGAGGTCTATTATCTGAACTCTGTTTTGTTTTTTTTAGTATTGACTTCATGGAAAAACTGAATCTGAAGTTTCATGAGTGGAATAATCCAGGCTCCATTACTCAGTCATCAGTTTCCCGCCACAGCTCCACTTCTGTTTGACACACAGTAACTGCTTTCTTTAAGCTTTTTTTTTTTATACCTCAGCATTTCATACCGCTCACCAGCACACTAAAAATTAAATTGTTTTAGTCCAGAGAGACATAACCCTGCTGGAATAGGGTTAGCTTGGGATTTTACAGGTTTGAAAACTGTATAAATCAGCTCCCGACTGACTCGCTGCCAAGTTTTTAAAAATGACCTTGAGCTAAAGCATATATGGAGTAAAAAGGCATTTAGCTGAAACTAAACTGCTACAGCTAAAAATACAGTATAGAGTCAGAACAAGGATCATGTAAGGACAATTAAAAAGCACTTCAGCAAATATTTAAACCTCACAAGACACTATAGTGCAGCACATGAAAGGATTTTTTTTTATACAAACTGGAAATGTGGATGAGCAGAGACGCAGCAGGGCGAAATGAATAATGTGGGAATCCATGAGTGATAAAAGTGTTGAAGTATGGACCGAAGGAGGAATAATAAAGAAACTTATGTGTCTGTAAAAAAGGAGAGAGGAAGGAAAATAATCCTTGATTAATTATAGACTAACACATGAAACAAAGTCCTGACCAACCGCTGAACCCCTGCAAGGAGAAACACAAATACTTCTTTTATCTTTTTTTTCTCATACAGCTGTTTTTTTTTTTATCTTCTTCTTCTCTGGTGTTCTCGTTCAGTCTCTCGTCAGCTGTCTTCCCTCCTTCTTTCTATCTGCATCTTTTCTTCACTGCTTCTCTAAAAATCTTCTCCTTCCTCTCTCTCTTGCTTTCATGTTCTTCTCGCCTCCTTAACTTTCTCAATCCAGTGCTGAGAAGGTTAATCTGAAGTATTCAAAAACGTTAATACCCGGACTCTCCCGCACATACGCAGACATGCAAGCACAACTATCGCGAGTGCTAATTCCCTCCAGAGATCTCTCTTTAAAAAAAGGGGCTTCATCTACAAAGGCTGAAACCAGGGGATGATTCTCCATCTCAACGCCGCCTGATTGTTCTGCCCTCGCAGCAACCTTGAGAAAACCGGTTGTTGGAACATCAAGTGGAAAGAAAGCAGCTGTTGAATTCCCAATGAAGGCCGGTCCGAGTCCCCGGACACCGGAGTTGATCTGAGAGGATTTGGGTGGATATCAGCGAGATGGTGAGGAACAAGATCCGGAGAAGCCGTCACCGATAGGTCAATCAAAGGACGACGTGGAGTTACAGATCAACAATGTCAAGGACTTCCAACTGTCAAGTGAAATCAATACGCGTGTGTGTCCAGGAATGTCAGGCTGAAGGGAATTTAAAATCGACAGCAGAGACTTGCTGGTTTCTGAGCTTTTTTTTGCTGGAAGAACTGTGGAGGCATCATGCTGAGAGCAGTCTCAATACCTCTAACTGTACGGCTGACACGCAGCTTAAACTGGGTTTTATGCCAAAGAATCTGATTAACATGGTTCTCATGCTGCACTCGTTCCCGTTTATTTAGATTTTAAAGCTTTTTTTTTCATGAAAACGCTGCCCTTTTTGAATGTAGTTACCCAGATTTAATTCAGATTATGTCGTCGTTCTTATCAAATCTTTAGATTCTTGTCATATTATTGGAGTAAGTAAAAAAAAAATAAAACCTTTATTTTCAGGCCCAGTCAGTTATTTCAATAGAACTGCTGCCATCAGTGGATTTACTTGTGATAGTGAAGTAAATCCGTGCAAATCTTTCACATCGAGTTCAACTTGGTGGTGACCTTTGACACACGTTGACCGACAGTAAATGGACTTAAACAGTGCTGAGGGAACAGAGTCAGCTCATTAAACGTCCACTTTTATTTAACGTCCTCTATCGGAGAGCAAACGGCGCCGCAGAAAGAGAAACGGTTTGTATAGAGTTATGAGACAGGAGTGGATGGTACAAATCCATCTCTTAAATAAACTGTGTCCCATTAGCGACTGAGATATCAGGTTCGCTAACTGACGGGCAGCAATCTAGCTTGTTCAGAGAGCATTTTTACCGCCGTCAATAACTCTTAACTGAATGAAATGATGTACAATCCCAGGAACATAATTTCAGGGTTAGTAAAGTACACACAGTACAGCACACAGAAAAAAAGAAAGAACCTCTTCATCTACAGTCCACCAGCTAGTCCTGAGTGTATCATCAAGCCAATAGCACCAATTAGTCAGACAAAATGTGCAACTTTCTATTGTTTTAGGGGCTTAATTAAGTATTTTGTTATTCTTTTTGTTTAGAAAGTAAAATAAGGATAAATCTAAATATTCTCTATTTTGTGAGGTGCATGTTGGATATTGATCAGCAGATAATCAAACGATCATTTTAGTAATTAAACAGAAATGTTGGTTGGTTGAATCTCCTCAAATGTGAAGATTTGAGTCTTTTGTGTGATAAATAGTAAACTTATGGACTGTTGATCAGACAAAAGTATTTTTTGCAATTTTCTGTCATTTTACGGACAAAACAATTAATAATTTAATCAAAAAATATAATCAGCAGACTAATTGATGATGAAAATAATTATTGGTTGCAGCCGTACTGTTTTCTCTTTTAGAAATAAATCAGCAGAATCCAATACCGTGTTTTGTTCCTATAAATCTTCTTCAGAGTCTGTTTATTAATATATGTACACTAAAGTACTGTACGGTAGAGATGCAGTCGATGTCGTTGGTCGAACTATGATCTTCTGCAGCTTATTTAGATTCACGGAGGAGCCTCGAGCCCCCAGACTCACTGCCTACACAATACTTGGCCTGGATTGTTTCTTTGACTTTCGCTAATACAATTCCAATATGTGAGGGCACTTAAAGCCTGATTATGCTGTTCTGGCTTTCCACAACACAGCCTGACAGTCTGATGCTAAGTAAGTAAAGTGATTTGCTCCTGAATTAATACAGTCGTTGAATAATCTAATTAAAATGCGGTTACAACGACTGTCAGACTCTGTTAGACTTTCCTCCCTCTGCTCCCAGAGGACAGGAGGTTGTAAGCTGCCATCAGACACAGAGGGAGAGGCAGGAGCATTAATCAAATGCACACTTGCATTTCATCGGGTCTATTTTTCATTCTTGGAAGAACGGACGTAAATCTAAATGCACTGGTTGTTTATGATGTGGCGTTATTGTCACAGTGTGGCTGAAAGGGATCAAACACCCCATCTCTTCCTGATATAAACTATAAATCACTTCATATTAATGAGCAGTGACGTGACTTTTCCACTAGGTGGGGCTACGGCCACAGGTAGCTCTGTGTATTTTGGCCGTGAGCGTGCACCATACGATGCATGGATGTATAATAAGAGCTGGATACGGCGCCAACGCTCAGTCTTGCAGCCAGTTTTTCCCAGTGGTCACTCGCGGTATTGCAGAGAAAAATCCCCCTGCAGCCCAAAAAGCATTTTCCCCCATAGACCACCATTGTAAAAGAGAAGCCTGTAAAACTGTTGACAGGACGCCTCGAACTGCAAACAACATCAATTATGACTCTTTCTATTATGAACTTTTGATCCATGGGGGTTTTATGTTTGTAAAACTTTCCTCGAGCTGAGAAAAGCGATATGGAAACTCGCAGGGGAAACACTACTGCGCATATTCACTGGGCCGCACAGCGCGGAAGCAAACCCGAAGGCTAGAAACTTTTTTTGGCGTATGCGCCAGGCAAGCAATTCCTATAGGACTGAATGGGCGCCATTTTTAGTCCGGTATCCAGCTCTTATAATCCATCCATGGTACGATGTGGCGGAGACAAGCTGCTGGTAGCTAGCAGCTAGGCTAGCTGTTTCTAAAAGTTTTTTAAAAAAGCATCTTTTGGTGGCCACTTAGCAACTGCTTTTACTTTACATTTATCACCACAATGATCCATGTATGTTAGCTGTCATACAGTGATCAGAAGACCAATCAGGTGTGGAGCTAAATTTAAAACATGAACTATTCTTTCTCAGGTTATTCTGATTTATGACGTCAATATAACGTCACCAGTTTCGCATTAAGTCATTTTCAGTTGACACAGAAGCTGCAGCAGCATTTAATAGGAACAGTTCATATATTGTCACAGTGATCAGAGAAATATTTCCATTCAACAGTTGTTTCTGTAAATTGATTTTCCAACAACTTGATCAGCAGCCTTGAATTTATTCACACTTGTCATTTATTTGTCGTTATTTTCATGAATGATACTCGATATGCTTCACACACCTGACAGCAGCAGAACTCAAATGTCTTCTCACACAAGGAAATAAGGCTGCAATAAGGATTATTTTCATTTTTTGATTAATTTGTCAAATATTTTCTTGATTAATGACAAAAAAAACAGTGACAAATTATGGTTACAATTTCCCACAATCAAAACTTTACATCTTCAAATGTCTTGTTTTGTCCGACCAACAGTCCAAAACCAAAGATAATAAGTTTACTATCATTCATTACAAAGAAAAGCATTAAACTCTCACATTTTAAAGGTTGAAACAACATGTAAATAGTTATAAATATGTATATAAATAGTTGCAGACTAATTTCAATCAACTAATTATTGCAGCTCTACATGGAAAATACAAAGCAGAATAAAAGAACTACAAGTAGAACACATGAACAGCCCATAATGCTGTGTGATATGAACGATCGGAGGCTTAACAACAAAAATCCCATCAATTATAAACTCAGACACTCGTCAATCACACAATAATACAACAACAGATGCCACTGATGTGTCGTTGTAATGAAAACACAATATTTTCTTACAGCAAAAACAAATCATCCACTGCTTTATTCACACAAACGTGCAACTCTCTAAACACTGTGCAGAGCGGTAGAAGGCTTTCAACTGGCAGTTTTTATTTATTTATTTGCACAAGAGATAGAACAAAGATATAAAAACACATTCACACATAGAAGTTTCAGAGATTGCTGAACGCTGATAGTAAAAATACGCCCAGAGGCTGGAGAGGATTTCTCGCCTGGAAAAGACTTCAGAGGATAAAGAAATGAAGTGCAGAAGGATTTAACAATCTGATAAATAAAACCTGTACTATGAGTTATGCTATAAATATGACTGGCGCTACACGACCGGGTCAACACTCACTGTAAATCAGTCATTGTTCCTGAGAAGAACCGCCATGATGTTATTGAGTGTATGAAGAGATTTATGGATGCATGTACGGGACACTGAGTTTATTAGTCAACATGAGATTCACAGCAACTCTTCACTGTCACATGAAGACAACATAGACATAGATAGATAATCATTTCATAATTTAAGTCATGTCTCAAGTTAAAAAATGCCAAACATTTAATGGTTATTTGAGCGGTTTGTAGTTTAGGAGGCTAAATATACCTCGACAGCTCGTCTCACATGTTCCTTCCATCAAAGGCTTTTTCTATAGCGAGATGGTGAAGTTCAAAACAGCCACAAGCAAATTCACCCGGTGAAGGTAAAACAGAGCTGCAGTCATTTTATGTTAGTCAAGCTTAAAATGCAGCCTCACAGAGATTAGTGGTGTTTTCATCACAGTTGTCACAGCTGATCTGTTGAGGGCGGCGGCGGCGGCGGTGGCGGTGACCTTGAAGGTTGAAGGTTTCGACCACCAAGAGCAGCACAGAGAGTCCAGAAAAAATCCTCTGGTTACAAACTGAGAAAGTAAAAATTTGCAAATAATTAAATGATTTGGCTTCTACAATTTGCCAGAGCAAAATCAATTTAACTGTCTCCAACATCACATCACTGCAGCGTATATAAGTGAGGATGTGTTGCTGGGTGTGTAGAGGTTCTGGCCACGTCTGCAAAATATACAATCACCCAGCCGTACAGGCAATAACAACAGACCTGTATTGGATTGCCTTGTCGTACACTGCCTACAATTGCAATCATAAATTGCTCAATGAATCTTACTGCATCAACTTGTCTGTAAAAGACACGAGTCTTTGCAGCTATTGCAGTAGACTAATATCAGCCATTTCCCTTCACTGTGTGCTGAGCAAGACTCTGTCTGCATGACAATCTGAAGACAGTAAGATTCTTACTTTCAGGTTGTGTTTATGGGTCATCTGGACAATTTTATGCAGTGTTTTTTCCAAGTCTGTAGTAGTCCCTTTAGTACCTCGTGTTTTTTTTTACAAGAACTCGATGTAGTTCATTATTTCTAGATGTTGTCATATTTATTTAAAAAATGTGTAAAAAAAAACCCTCAAGAGGCAATATTTCAGATTTCAGCTGAACAAATTGAAATAAGCATTGTCTTGAATTTAAAAAAGGAAACATATTCATTAAAACTTTACTTTAAATTCTGTTTAGGTACAACTAGTCTCAGATAAAATGTGTGTTTTGTCTGCTGCAGTAGCTTTTACATTTGCATGGAAGCCACAGTGACATACTGAGTTAATGTGAGTGAACTTTGGTTCCTCTGTGATCTATTTAAAATATCTCAATCTTTCATATATCTACCAATTACTCCACCTCACTTTGCATCTATGCATTTCATATGATAGGAAAAGATGCATGTGGTACTACACAAACTCCCCTGATGGACGCTAATGAATAGGACAGGTCATAATGTTGATGTCTGACCTCAGTAGCAGGGGGTGAAAACATTATGCTACCTACACTCACATAGTAATTGCTTTCTCGGTTTAATGAAATTCTTCTCGCGGACAGTCACTCACCTTGAGAGGTGTCCTTGCATGTTTTTAAGAAGTAGAGGCGAAAGTTTCCTCCGTCTGTGAGAAGAATAATCTCTTTGGGTTTTTTTTTTTCCTCTAGAAAGTCTCTTGAGTTGACTGAACGGTGGAAATAACGTATGAAGTAAAGCAGGAAGACTGACAACCGCTAACATTCTGCTCATTCAAAACTGAGTTTACACTGAGTGTATTAATATCTTTCAAATATAAAATATATTTAGTCAAGGTGAGTGACCTCATGTGAAGGACTGTCCTCCAAAAAAAATGGTAAAATCAGTTGCTTAAAGGATCATTCTGGTGATTTTCTATATTTTTCTTCTTGTCAACAAATATCATGTTTGGATCCAAACCAACAATGAACTGATCTACTGACAAGTATTGTGTGTGTATCAAAGCCTGATACATCTGATTCCTCCGTTGTTGTTCCAGAAACTATTAAAAACACGTCAGTGAGTCACACCGCCGCACTGGGTCACATGTTCCTTCATCATGAAGAGTTTGGTCACGTTAGTTTGTTTAGAAACGGCTCCAAAGACTAATAACAGCATCATGTTTTCAGTCTCTGGAGAGTAGTTCCTTGTTTGGCAGATGCTACTGCTCGTGTGCAGGAACGCTCCATTTACAGCTTCGCAGCTTGTTGTGCTACATATCAAAACCTCCTGACTTTGTACTGATGTTCTTTGAGAAATTTACAATGTAGTACAAAGTCAAGAGGTTATGATATGTAGCACAACAAGCTAGCAAAACACTGAAAACAGCTTTGGAGCTGTTTCCAAACAAACTACTGTCACCATAATCTTCATGGTGAAGGAACATGTTTTTAATAGTTTCTGGACACCAGCAGAGGTCTACAGCACAGATGAATAAGATATATCAGGCTTTGATACATAATACCTGTTAGTAGATCAGTTCATTGTTGGTTTGAATCCAAACATTAAGAAAAACATAGCAAATCACCGGTTATAGCCTTTAAGCAAGTGCCTCAAAACAACATATATTTTATACTTAAGTGGCAGCGCCCTCTAGCAGTCGTAGTAAGTACGACAGGAGCAAGGAAGAAATCAGATGACATCATTACAGAGCGACAAATCATTGGACTTTTACACTAGAAGGGCTGCTGTCCACTTCCTGTTTTTAACCACGAGTCAACAACCCAAAATAACAGAGTGGAAATTATGGCCTTGAAAACGACTACTGTGCTGCCCAGATCCAAACGGTTTCCTCTAATAAAAGTCAACAAGTATTCAGATATCAGTCTAATGTTTAATGTTAATTCCTTGTAATGAAGACCTACACAAGCTGGAAAGCATTAGATAATGTTAACTTTTTACTGATTGATTGAGTGCAAACAGCTGGGAAATTAATGTGATATTAAGCATAATTTCTCCTCAGAATGATTGTTATCATGAGTATAAATCCTCTTTGAGGGTTGGTTATAATTAATGTGTTTATAGCTCCAACCTGAGCAGCACTGTTCCTCTGAAAGTCCACTTTACTCTGCTGTTTGAGGACTATTAGCTCAGAACTAATTATTTGCATTGGTTTTTTACTGACTTGGGCTCCATGGCCTTTTCCCAAGGATCTGTTTCATCACAGTGAGTCTGGCCTCAGGCATTTCCCTTCTCCAGTCAAGTGTACAAGCGATTTATGCAACGGAATTTGAGCGGGGGGTGAAGCGGGGGGGGGGGGCTTTTTGCTCTATAAAAAAAAAAAAAGGAGAAACTTGTTTTTTTCTGTCAGAGCATAACGCCTAAAAAAAAAACCTCCCACCCAATATGCTTCAGTCCCGCTCATCCCTCTTTTTGCAGAGCGGAGAGCTAAAGTTAAATAAATGATGATATTTATGAGACCTACACCTGTGAACCTGCGCTATATTTGTCACTCAGACAGCAGAGAAAAAACATGCCAATGCTGAGGCTCGTATGTCTTCTGCCAGTAGCAAAATAATCACATTAGTCTCTTTTCATCCCTCCTCCCACCACCTCCATCTCTGTCTTCTTCATCACAGTCATTATGTCTCAATGATCCCCCTCTCAGTCCAATTCTCCCTTTCTTTCGCCTTCCCTGCCAAAGTACCTCTCGTAGCAACAGTAATTCTCATTAATTATCACTGCAGGCGTGTTTCAGTGCCAGAGAGCCCCAAGGTGATAAAGCTCGGTCAAACCTCCCTGTTCCTGTTGGAAAGAGTCGCGCTTTGCTGGATCAGGCGGGAGGTCAGAGATCTTTAACACTCATCAGCACAACAGAGATTAACTTTATCTAAGAGATGGAGGCAGATTAATGGTTTAATCCACCGATTGTGAAAATAAAGCATGATTTTCAAGGCAAAATCTGGTTTTATTTGGATGGAGGATGCTTATAGTTTCACTTTTTCTGCACAAATGACTCTGAGAAATTATTAATCGTTTCCTCCAAAATTCAGATAATACTGAAGGCCACTACAACACCATGTTGAAATTAGTAACTCTGATGTTGGTTTCATGTATGTAAATGTACAGTATTAAAGTGATGTTGAACAACTTATGAGATATAATTAGTAACAGAAAAATACACATTTCATGTCACTCTTATATCACCTCCTATTCTCACTATTAAAAAAATCATTTTTTCAAGAAATTTTCTTCTGTGATTGTCATCCAGTGTCTAGTTCATAATCAGGTTTTGGGTTTATGCATCAATCACAAAGTTTTTAAAAAGTTCTTCAGTTTTATTAGCTGTGATAACAGTCGGCTGGAATGTTCAACATTGTTCAACTCTTTTGCTCTTTTCTGTAGGGCACATAGTTGATTTATATTAGCTGTAGTACTTTTAAAAGTACTTTTAAATTGCCTTATAGACTTCCAGCATGACGCAGTGGGAAGCAGCAGTATAAATCCCAGATGGTTCCCCAAAGTAAGAACTGGTTATTAAAGTTAAAAAAAAACGCAACAAAACCTGAGAATAAACAATAAACCATCCACTGACGGTGAGGCAACCAAGCTGAGAACAAGGTTATGGAGGTTATTCAAGCCAACATCACTGACGAAATAAAGGCTCAGACATGAAAAAAGATTTAAGCCAATCGATGGGATTACTAAAGAAGGAGGTTAGCTAGAAGCTGAACGCTACTGTTACCAAACTAAAAGAAGGAAGAGGAGGATCAGGGGGTGGATGATGTGGATGACATGTGCTGAAGCCAAGGAGGTGCCGTCTCACACCTTAGAACTTCAAGAGAACATCCAAGTCCAACTAACAGACCTGGAGGCGCGTTCATGCAGAAATAACATACACATCCATGGAGTTTTTCTTCGTATACAACACTGACCCAAAACACCACAACGTTCCAACCCATCGTCAGTGGTCGTCTACTTCCTGGTGCATAAAACTGAAGAACTTGTGCTTCCATCCACCATGACGGGAGAAGAGTGTTTTTGGACCAAGACAACCTGACCAAAATACTGTGAAAAGAAAGGCACGTAATGAAAAGGGGCTCCATTTCCAGACGTTCACCCAGTGAAGCTCTTGACACCCAACCCAGTCACCAGAATAAAACAAGCATTGTACATTTCTGCAAACCACGGATACGATCAAACTCTACTTTTCAATCTGTACATTGTGTTTTAAGCTTTTTGAATGTCATTCAAGCTGCACTGAATGGTTGTTATCCATTGAATAATGATGTTTTATGTTGTGACAACGCTATGGTTAAGGTCTGGTTAGGTTTGGGAAAAGATCATGATTTGGGTTCAAATACCTGGTTTTGTTGGTTGAAACAGGAAGCGAGCAGTCGTCTCTGCTGCTTTAATGCTTTTGCAACTTTGTGACATGCAACCAACCTTCTAGCCAACTACCCAACCTGCCTCTTCCTAACATGGCGGGGAGCTCATATAGATGTCATCTGAACTACATCAATGTCCCTATGATACGTACTGTAGAGATGTTGATGTGCTACGTATTAAATGTATTGAAATGTAGAGATTCAACATATCCGTGATTTGCAGAAATGTTCAATGTCAACATTTTATTCTGGCGACTGGGTTGTGACACAACAAGTGACTTTTTCCTCTGAGATTTTCCTCTGAAAAATGTAAAAAAATACTGAGCACATACATACATACTGTGTGTGTGTGTAAACTTTGTTTTATTTCTTTCTGCGGTAGAGTCGACAGAGGGAACTTCTATTAAAACTGAGTGGAAGAGTCAACCTTCCTCAGAGGTATTTTAGCTTTGTGAGAGTCAAAATCATAAAGACCTTTATGACGCTAAAGGACAATCATGGATATAAAAGACCTACAGACCTTGATATTACAATGTAACCCATTTTCTTTTCATTTTGCTGTCTTTTAAAATCATGTGAAGTATTTTATTTTATCTATGATGACCCTGTGTGTTGTCCTTTAGCCTTTTTGATCTGTTTTGTCTTTATATAAGCTATATGAGCTGGAAAAAAGACAGAATTGGTTGGTACTTGATATGCTTAGTTGAGGTATCAGCATTGGTATCAGGAGATAAAAAGTCGGATTGGTGCGTTTGTTAATCTCATTTGGAATTTTCTTTACACCACAAGTCATGCAGCATCACGACAGATAGGAGCGGGACGACACAAACTACAAGGATCAGACAAACGCTGCCTCCAGACAAAATGGTATATAATACAGAGGAAAAAAAAAAAAAAACAGCCTTGGAGGATTAGAAAAGTGTAAGCTCTCCTGGGGGAAATGATGAAACTCTAGATAATAGAGGAATCCAATCTGCATCAGCACAGCTTCATAATCCTTCTCCTTTTTGGCCTCTGTTCCACCAGGAGGGGATGCTTTTACTCGTCGCCACGACAACACAACATCACCCAAATACAAGACGTGCCTGAGAGGCCGCGGCGTCTTATTAACAGTTAATGAAAAATCCAGTAAAGGGGGGGGGGGGGGGGGGTTGTTTTTCCCATTTTTGCAACACATTTGTATGCTTACTGTATTTCTATATCTGATATTTTGTCCTTACCAAGGTTGTCCAGTTTCACCACAAGTCATTTTTAGTCAGCCAACTTCTTCCCTGCTATTACTGTGTGCAGAACCTGCTCCACAACTGACTGTGTGGCCGTTCCCCCACAAAGCACCTCCAGCTACTGAGGGGAATATACTATCTATTGAAATGAGATGGATAAATCTAAACCCAGCAGTCCACCTGATATGCAGCAGCAGATAGTCATTCAGTTATGCATATTAAAAATCACAAAAATTTATAGCTTGGAGCAGACGGTCTCTTCTTGTGAAACGCTATGTAGCATTGATAAGCAGCAGAGGAGCATCAGTACATGGATATGAGCTCAAGGTAGCTGCAGCAGCAGCAAATGGAAGAACAGAGGCTCGGCAGTTTAGATGTAATTATGATATGAAGAATAGTAACTCTAGCTGTCACATAATCACATTGGTATGAGATGAAATATTTTTAATGCTTAAAATGAAAGTGTGTGGAGAAAATGTGAATGTATCATATGTCAAAAGCCAATGTTTCCCATTATAGTAAATAAATACATTTTATGAATAGGATGTGTGCAAGACAACATAAATAATCACCTGCTAAAGGTGAGCCAACAGAAAACCCTTCAATGACAACATGAGGGTAAACATGCTGCAGTATGTCGCCCGTATCACTCATAATACTCAAACATGAGTATTGATATTTCACCACAGTATAAATCCATGTTATGAAAGCACCACAATGCAAAAGACAAACAATTAGCAAAAGAAAATAAGCTCAGTCAATACAAGAAGTTAAGTCACAATTAATACCAAGGCGATCAATGATGGACAGCACAAATATTCAGCAGAAATTGACAGTCAGCATATTGAAGATGTCTAAGGAGCGATACAGCTGTCAGCAGCCATATCATCGCGTTCACAAATGATGAACCGAGTCAAATGATTCACCCGCAGTGTGCATGTGAGAAGAAGCAGCAAACACATGGTGAAGTGGTGATCTGTCCTCCGCGTCTCAACGGAGGACGACTGAGATTTATTAATTTATTTATTCTTAAAGCCTTGATTCATTCAGTCACCCAGCAGCCGCAATTCAAAACCAGCAACCAGCTCAGTTTTAAATTAAAAAAATAAAAAATCTTGAATTAAAACCAGTTAGACTCACAAAGCATCATTACACACTGAATTCTCAATTTCTCTGTGGACAACAAGCACAAATTGAAACACAAACCAGCTGTTACCACATGACAGAACTATCATCCTCCACCAGGAAACTAAAAGCACATTCAAGCCTATAACTAACCCTTTTCAGAAAAAACACCACATGTGTTTGTTTGTTTAGTAATTATTACATAAAATTTAATTTATTTATTATTAATATATTTAATCTTCAGTCAGTTAAACATTCTTTGCTTCCTCCTCTTCTCTGTTCTCAGTTTCAGTTGCTTTGTGATGTTTCAGGCTCATGGTAGACATCAACTAACTAGCTACATGTTCTCTTCACAATCTCCCACCAGCCAGGTTGCTATGTTTGGTGTCATTGTCACGAGGTTTAGCAAGAATGGACCCAAATGCAGAGACCAGAATGCAGAGTTGACAGAAATCTTCTTTTAATAGGCAAAGGTCAGGACAGCACAGGGCGAAACAGAACAAATGATCCAACAGAGACTGAACAGAAAACTTAAATAGGACTTAAATAGTAACTGAACTAACGAGAAGATGAGGTGCAGATGGGGAGATGAGTGGAGAACTCAGAAGGGGAGTGAACAGACAGGGAGCCGATTGGCTGGGGAAACACAGGGAGCAGGGCGGGTCTGATGAGTCCAAATGCAGAGCAGGTGTTGAGGAGGACATGAACACACAGGACAGAACAACAGAAAACACAATACTCTAAATACAACCCACATCAACTCGTCCAAGAACCACCATGAACCTGAACCCAAGTATACAACACACCAGGGTAAACAACAAAAGGCAGTCCAAACCCACCACCCAAATATAACAAGAAAACCCATATGACCAGAAGGACTAAACGGAAGTGCAAACCAGGAAACCCCAAAGAACACAAAAACACAAAGAGACCAAAAAACACACAAAGTCCAGGCAGGATGTGACAATCATAGCAACCAACAGACTTTTATAATCCATGTACCCAGAGGAGCGTTCAATGTTCATGGTCATAAATTGCAAACAGGAAAGCAAAGTTAATTTGAACAAAAGCTGTATTTGTATTTGAATAAAAGTGTGAGTGGAAAGGGGCTTAAAAATCCTGTTTTTGTTTTTATAACACTTTTAATTTTAGAAAAATAAAGTGTTACAATAAGTGTTTATGAATAAACTACCTTACAAAAGGAGGTCCCCACACCACCTCATTGCAGACAGACCTCTACCTATTTATACACCATTACAGCACAGTGTACAACGTGTAGAGAAGAACTTCAAAGGCGATTCTTGCTTTGCACTTTTCATTTATTGCCTATTTTTTACAACCTAACTTTGTGGAAAGGAGAAGGGGAACAACAGGTTTCACTTTGCGTGTGTCAGTAGTTCAGCTGGGGAACACCCCGAACTCCAGGACTGATGTCCAAATAAGGAAATGTGCGTCATGTAGCAGGTGGATGTGACTCCCCTCGTTGAGACCTGCTGACAGACGTCACAGCGGAGCAGAGGAGAGACACTGAGATATTGATGTAACCGACCTGCACGCTGGTATTTGACATGTTTTGGTTTTTTTTCCCAAAAACAAATAATTTTTATAATATTTGTATAAAACAAATATTCGTAATAAACTCACTATTTGTGCTTTGCAGAATACTGTATTTATATTCAGGCACACCCCTAGTGAGCACATCACACCCACCATGATTCACCATATCTAAAGATCATATCTATCGTTGTGTTTGGACCTGTATATAATGAATATGTTTGATTTTTCCACAGGCAACATGGTGAAGTGGAAGTTTAGAACAGCTTTTACAATCGTTGCACCTTCAGCATGTTGTAAAAGTTGGCAAAGTGCTGAGCTTTGCTGCCAGTTTTATGCTTTAACAGCACTTAAACATCTCAAACAGCAAAATCCACCCCAAGACTAGATAATTCTTGTTTTGCATAAACCTTCTTTGAGAGATAACACACTTGTTTATCTGCTCTCACAGAAAGAAGTTGTTTCTAAGTACAACATGAACCCAAACAGTCAGAGCCATTCGTCTTTTAAACTTTTATTTTTTCCATCTCTTTTACTCTTAATAGTTTATTGTAGAGAAATCAAGACCTTAACTGAGGATCAAATTTAATTGGTAACAGTCATATTTTAGAATAAAATAAAAGTCTGATGGGATCAGTAGTGAGAATTTGAAGCGTTGAACCTTCACACACAGTAAAATCACTTGTTTAAAGTGCAGAAACTCCATCCAGCTCACTCTAACCCCAAAAGTCAGATGTGCCTCGATTTTACCAAAAAGTAATTTTAGGAGAAGACGTTAGTGATGTGAGGAACTTTGAGCTGAGTGTCTGTAAGGGGCCATTTTAGATCATTTAGTTTAGTATGTTAGTTCAGAATGTGGGTTCAGGATTAAGATAAGGGTTTGTGGTTTTGGCATTTAATTAAGGTCAAGATTTGGATCAGATGGTCTGGAACCCTCTTGCAAGAATTAAAATATATATATATACAGTTGTGCTCATAAGTCTACATACCCTGGCAGAATCTGTAAGATGTGTATCATTCATAGTGTCTTTAGTTGTGACCATAAAACTCAATTTTGGTCTCATCACTCCAAATGACTTTGTTCCAGAAGTTTTGAGGTTTGTCTCGGTGCTGTTTGGCAGATTGTAAGTGGGCTGTTTTGTAGCGTTGGCGCAGTAACGGCTTATTTCTGGCAACTTAACTGTGCAGCCCATTCTTGTTCAAGTATCTCCTTGTTGTGCATCTTGAAACACCCACATGCAACTTCAGCTGAAAGTTGCATGTGGGTTTTTCTTTGCAATCTGAACAATGAATGGCATTTTCGAATCTTTGGATATCTTTTTATATCCTTTTCCTGATTTATAAAAGTTCAACTACCTTTCCTCGCAGGTCCTTTGACGATTCTTTTGCTTTCCCCATAACTCAGTATCCAGTAAAGTCAGAGCAGCCCTGGATGGAATGTGCAGGGCAAGAAACTCATTGACTATTTATACACAGACACTAATTACAATCAAACAAATCACAGGTGTGGAAACTTACCCTTCATAGCCATTTCAACCTGTGTGTGTCGACCTGTGTGTATATTATCAGGCCAAACGTGCAAGGGTATGTAAACTTTTAATCAGGGCCATTTGGGTGATGTCAGTTATCATTATGATTTAAAAAGGGCACACACAAATAAATGGCTTCACCTGACCACTATCCCTAAATAAAAGAAGTTTTTAGCGTGATCAGTCATGTTTTCCAAAAAATGGCCAATATTTCACAAATTCTACCAGGGTATGTAAACTAATGAACACAACTGTATATATAAACTAAACTAAAAGAAATAATTAAAAGGAAGGCATCATTTTCTATTCTTTCAAAGTCCAGCATGGTTTAAGGTGCATCACTGTGGTTTAACCAACATCAAGGAAAAAAAAGTGATGATGACAATGAACTTTTGTTATCTGCAGCAACATAATCTAGATGTTGTGAAGTTGGAGATTAATATAATTTCTTCAGTACATGTCAAACAAGCCAGCTGACCTAATAAAAACTGAGACACATCAGAACGTAATCAGCCGTACAGCCAGAAGGTGCATCACAGTCATTAAAACACTCGACAGCTACATTATATCACTCAATAGAACAATTTAGCATGTCTCCGTTTTAACCCCCGTTTCTGGATGTGCAGAAATCTAGTCAAAGATTTTTAAGGATATGCAGTAAACAAATATCCTCCAGAGATTATATAATAGTGATACTGTGTCTCTTAATATTTGCAGTATTGATTTAAAGGGTTAGGGTTAATGTTAGGTGTCGCGGGTTCGCTTTCAAGGAGGGACCAATGATGGCTCAGATGACGAGAAAACTTCAGTGTGGTGATTTTTTATTCACACCAAGTTCCCAAACAAGAGTGGCAAAAATATTTACAGTGCAGAGGTGGAAAAAACTCAATAACAAAAAAAAGTATTTACAAGACAGGTTTCACACTGGCAGCTCGTCGTCACCCACATTGCTACTCGGCCCAGAACCAAAAATCAACAACCCTAAATGAGCAGAGCTCCCCTTATATACTCTTAGCCCCTCCCCCGGGCAAACCAATTAACAAATGATAGCGTCCTACGGTCAAATTTAGCATCACAAAGGAAAAATGGCACTAATCTCCCTCCATACAGCTGTGGCTAAATACCCCCAAACCAGAATAAATCATAAAATATCAGTCCATTCAATGTTAATGATATGGTCCACGGTCACCTGACCCTCTTAAGCGCACCACCAAGCGCTATTTATGGTGTGTCCAGGAAGTGCCTCAGTTTGGCCCATGCCCGGAGGCAACCAGAGGCAGCGGCAGCAGGTAAGTGTGTATGTGTGTGTGTCACGTCAGCGCCGAGTGTGCACCCTCGAACACCTAGCGTGAAGAAAAGAGTTCAGACAGTGGGGAAAAGTTTGTGGAAGTGCAGGACCGCGGGACACAAGTGCGGGCCTGCAAGGAATAGTTTTAACCGGAGCATGGCTCTGCAGGAACAGTGGGAGCGCTGTGCACTCCCGGCACCGGCGCTCTCTCTCCGGCCAAGAGAGAGAGAAACGCATGCCGGTTAGGGCATGATGGAGCGTTCACTGGCGCCTGTCACATTAGGGTTAGGGCGTCAGGGTGTTAGGGTTAGGGTTAATGTTAGGGTTAGGGCGTCAGGGTGTTAGGGTTAATGTTAGGGTTAGGGTTAATGTTAGGGTTAGGGTTAATGTTAGGGTTAGGGTTAATGTTAGGGTTAGGGCATCAGGGCGTTAGGGTTAGGGTTAATGTTAGGGTTAGGGTTAATGTTAGGGTTAGGGCGTCAGGGTGTTAGGGTTAGGGTTAATGTTAGGGTTAGGGTTAATGTTAGGGTTAGGGCATCAGGGCGTTAGGGTTAGGGTTAATGTTAGGGTTAGGGTTAATGTTAGGGTTAGGGCGTCAGGGCGTTAGGGTTAGGGTCAGGGTTTCAGGAGTGATGTCAGTGATATTAATGATTACTTCTCTTATACTACTGCCTGTACCAATTCAACCTTGTTCACTACATCTATTATATTCTCTATTCTTTATTTATGTTTTCATTAATATCTTTTAAATTCATAAATTCATTGATTTATTATTAAATTACAATAAAAGTCCTTGAATCCTTGAAACCTTGAATGTACAGTAATTGGTTCCCCCATCGAGCCGGAGGTGGTGCCCGTCATTTCCTAACCGCAGCTTCTCTATTTGCAGAGTGAACACTGAAGGTTGAAGCAAATTTGTTTTTGTGGTCCAATCTGGAATCAAGCACTCGCTTGATCAAGTTGACATTTAGCTTGAACACAGAGGTCACTCCACCGCCTCTGTGGATTGGAAATAAATGAGTTTCAAGATGGTGTGTGCTCAATTTCTCAATAGTAATCTGATAGCGTGGAATAAAGAAGCTTACCTGGTTTTTTTTTAAGGCGGGCTGAGGGTTGGTATGTTTGCATCCCGAACAAAAAAAACAGGTAATTTAACTGATTAACACAACAGAGAGCATGGTGAAGTGTGGTGTTGTCCATTTGATTGCTTGTCAGCTTTAAAGGAGAATTCCACCCTCAGCTTCATCAGTTTGTGATGTCAAATCAATCCCAACTGTTATTCTTTGATAAACTGTTCATATTTTTATGTCCCTTATTTTCCCTTTAATGGTTATATCTCTATTTCCTCCAGTTAGACGTCCAATATTCCCCAGAAATCAAGCCCCAAAGGAACGTCAGGCTATTCAAAGTATGTCTCATGACTGCATTGTATTACGGTGGTTGGAGAAAGTAAAATCTTTTCTTTAATTGGTGTCTTTCAGCACAGTCGTCAAATGTGAATGTAAAGCTGTGAACCAAGAGAGGTAAAAAAATATAGCCTCATATTTCTGCCATCAAACTCCGATGAAGCTACACTGGAAATGTCTCAGTTGTATCTACATTGGCCATTTATCCAAAGTAACTGGACTTAAAAGGCATTAAATAGTAAAATCTATTAAATAAGATCCCACCAGCCTCTATTTTAAAATTTCACAAACTGATCGCTCATCATTTAGAAAATATAATCAGTGTTTCTCTGTTGTTGATCAAAAGATTTGGACCTGCAGCGATACCAGAGAATGTTTTATGTTATCTTGGACTCTGTTGCTCTTTTTATTTTATGTCTGTATAGATGGTAAATGTCTGCATTAGCTGTATATGATGCTTCTCAGTATTCAGTATCTTGCACAAGGACACTTCAGCATGCAGACAGGAGGAGCTGGGGATCGAATCTTCTCTATTTTTATTACAGCCAAGGATGTAGAGGAGGGTTAAATCAGTAGTTTACACATGCATTTACTCTGACAGTCAGTATATAAAACAGTATTAAACAGAAATTTGTGTATAGAGATAGTCTTTGTGAGGGAAAATGTATTTTTCCGAGAGTTATTCTCATATAGGTGCTTATCTCCCGTATGAAGATCACTGCCTGCAGGCACTTGTTTACCCCGTTTATTTTACATGAATGATGGCAGCACATCCTACATGTCTGCGCATATCTAGTAATTCTCTTTTCAACAAACCACAGCAGCAGTAGCCTTTTAAAAACTGGGACAGACGAAGGCTCACAACATTATATTTAGGTAGAGATACTCAGGCGTGACATTCTAGCTGTGGACAGATGGTCACTGCAGTGCTATAAAAGTACCATCACTTCCTTTTACTTGCAAAAAAATATACACAAGGCCTCATCTTCCCGAGTCAGATCAGACTACTGAGACTGACACCGTGCATCCAAACACACACTCACGATTTATTCCTTCAGTCATAAAGCTTTTGACTTTGTCTCTGCTGTGTTTCAAATCTATGATGCCTGTGTATGATGATCCTCATTAACACCGAGGAAGTTATTATTTCAGTCTCATATGTGTGTTTCCCTGTCTGTTCATAGCAGGTAGTAGAATAATTCAATCCTGTGGAGCATTCATGTCATGGGGTAAGAAAGATATTATTTGTTTTGGGGGTAAAAAGCTTCACATTTATGAAGCAGGTTATGATTTTGTTAAAGGGGACATATTCTGCTTTTTGTGACTTTGTCATTTTTATTCTGTCATGCTGTCAGATGTTAAACATGGTCACACTTGAGGTGAACGTACATAAAAATGCTCCCTGAAAGTCAAAAACCAGGGCGTCAACCTGCCCTGATGCTTCGTTTGCAAAGTTACTTTTACTTCCTCCTCGTGATGACATCAGATAGTTCACACATGCCCACAAACGGCCATCTGGTCCGTAGCCTTTGTTGCTAAAGTTGTTAGCATTTTCATCTCGCTTCTTTCAGATCGGAAGCTGACCAATCAGAACAGAGCAGGGTCATCAGGAGGCGGGGCCTTAAAGAGACAGGAGCTAAAACGGCCTGTTTCAGACAGAGGCTGAACTGAGGGGCTGCATAAAGGACCAGTAGAAGATAAATAAGGAGTTTTTAACTGGAAATCATGCAAAGATATTCCAGTAAAGCCCCAGAATATAAATATAGAGCTGGACATGTGCTTGATACATCCCCCTTAATGAATTTTGAACCATCAGGTGACTTATTTCTCCTGGATTTCTTGAATCAAGGGGTGAGTTTAGATTATGTCCATTTCTGCTCAACAGTTTCTCTGCCGTTCAGAATTTGTAAAACACTTTTTAAAAAAAAGTTTTCCTTCATCCAATCTTTACAGAATTAGGTGCATAACATGTTTCCATTATTAAAAGAATGACTCCATTATTCACTTGTTTTTTCATACACCATCTTCCAATAATTGGTGAACACCTTTTTGTGAACCTCAATAAAACACACTGTGCAACTGAAACCAGATTTCATATTGAGCAATCATGCAAATGTTTGATGGCATTTCACCTGCATTTTAAATGACTGTAACTGAGAGATGATGGATGTGACTCATTTTAAATTTTGCACATTTTTATCCTTGTACAAAGTCTGGATTTAGGTACTCTTCAAAAAATCAGCTTGACTGTCTGTAACGTGTATTTTGATGCAGATCCAGATACAGATTAAAAATGTATAAATTCTCCCATCCTGTTGTTCCCACGTGCCATAGATGCAGAAGTCTTGTTAGCTATGTGGCAGTCAGACATATCAAGCAGCTGCTGCCATTTGAAAGCCTTCATGCTCATGTTGTGATTGCTGGCAGTTTATCACAGTGAGCCATGTCACTCCAGCTTAGGCGGCTTGCAGGAAGCCCAGGTCGCTGCTTAGCTGGACGGCCTCATGCCTGACTCATTCTGCTGAGTGCACAGCAAGGACACTGTGGAGGAACAGTCCCTGCCAGGCTGCATCACCACATCACTGTTCCTGTTGGGACGAACACAGCTCATGCTCTCTCTCTCTCTGTCTCACAATAGAGCTGTTTTCACTTCACCGTGAGGCTGTCAGCAAGACCGTGGTCACCTCACCCTCAACGTACGACACTGTAAATGAGAACATTAACAGCTAATTTCATTCTAAATAACATGCAGTCAGGAGTATCTGCACACATCAGAAGTAGGGCTCTATGTGTTCTCTACTATTGCATTTAAATAGCTTTCTTGTTAACATGCAAGCAGTGTAGTTTTATCGACTTATTTTATTTATCAATTACACTTCAACTGACATTTCAGGCCCTATTTTCCCTAAATAAGGCACAGGTGCAGGTCTGAGTCCTGGCCAACATATTTTTGTAATTTTCCCGACCATCAGCACCGGTGCACTCTGGGCTCAGCCAGGCGCAACGTGGAGGAGAGACTGAATACATGATTAGTGGGAGGAATGTTTTATACGCAGGTGGGCGGGCGTCAGTAACGACCAATCACACCAGCTCCTCTCATCACCCTTTAAACACAGCAACAGGTGAAACGAGACCCTGAAGTTCCAAAACATACATTCAGGACACCTCAAAATATTAATATACATCAATCAATCCAAACATGCTGACGATGGTAGAATGAAATAAGGCTGATTGTCTCTCATGTGTGCTGCTGCTTATTTTGTGCAAACAATTAATATAAGATGATTAATACATTTCAACTCTGCAGTTCTACTCCCCCTCATTTATGCTTTTAAGTATGTAAAATATCTTTAAATAAACTTGCTGGAAATTTGCTGGTCAAGTTCTTTCACTGTCTAGTCAAAATATTTAAATGATGAATGAAGGGATCCACGCTGTGCCAGCTGTGCACAATGTAAGCAGGACTGTGTTTAAACCTGTTTTAAAATGTTCTCATGAACATGTTTTATGGCATAAAGGATGTTGATGTAGACTTAATCTGTTTAGAGCTCGCACAGCAGCTCCGCTTCACCAGATTACACTCATAGACCGTAGACTGTATAAAAATAAGGTGTAGCCGTGGTGTTTCCTGTTTAATAGCACCGTGTTGTTAGCCTAGCATGCTAAACATATGGATGAGCCAGTATGTTTACAGACATCTGCAGATAGAAACAGATGAAAGAGCAACAGAGTTAACAGATAATTAGAATAGTTATAATTAAAATAAGTTCTCTTTCAATATATAAGTATTGTTCTTCCAACTGCATTTATAACCTCACAGTCCAGACATAAACCAGTTTTGACCTGGTCTTGTTATATTAAGAGATGCATGAAATAATATTTAAATACAGAAGAATTTATCTTTGCTCCAAGTGGCAACTTCTGACAATAATTAATTCTTGGTTCTGACAGTTTAGCTCTTTAGTCGTGAGCAAAGACGAAGATAAAAGCAAAAGAAAAACATATTTCAGTTTAAATAATGAGCTTCACATTCACCTGCCAGCATATGGAGATGGATTAAGGGCACAAATGTGACTGTGTGGGTGCAAAAATACAAAAGCTTTGCACTTTCACAGCAAATTATGACCTTTTTTTTAAAAAAAAAAACATTCAACACTTTCATTAAATTTTACTTCACCTCTCAGTTTGATTGAGAAAGCTCTGCATCCAAGAACTCATTTACAACCAGCTTATTAATCAACCAATTGTTCTCGTGTTTTGCTCGCGTTTAAACAAGTTAATCTGTGATGGAATGACTTCTTCTTTTGTCGTTACTCATTAGCGGTATTGTTCATTAAATTCGCTGACCTACATCGTCTGACGTCTAGATTCTTCTTGCTTGTGCAGAAATTAATTCATTTATACAGCGTATGACTTTTTAAATGCATAGTTGTATTAGTACCACTGTACTTGTACCACCTAAAACTACAAAATGTTGTTTTGGACTGACAAGAACACAAATAATGTTTTTTGTTTTGTTACATGCATTATGACAATAATATAACAGAAAAGGTAAATGATACCACTGACAACAGCCGGGAGACGTGATCATAAAGGTCATTCTAAACGCCAAGCTGCTGTGTAATAATTCAAGCGTTTGTATTGTGTCCACCTTTTCTGTCAGAACAACAAATACAAAACTGTCACTACTCTCTACTGCAAGGTGAAGGCATTTAAATAAAAGGCGAAAGGAGAAACAAATTCATCTACTCCTGCAGAATGATGGATGATCCGAAAACAAAAAACCCATTTTAATGGTAAATAAATGAAACAACACATTTACAGCGTTTGCTGTTTTTTTCGAGTTTGACAACCACAGTTTACAATTCTAAATTATTATTCCCAGCCATTACCCTCGGAAACTGAAAGGCATTGAAAAGCTTGACACACGGTGAAGAAGAAGAAGAAGAAGAAGAAGAAGAAGAAGAAGACACAAGGAGTCTCTCAAAAGAAAAAGGGAAAAAAAGAAAGGTAGCTGGAGTGCCAGCAGCTGTGCCGCGCTCCATTGTGTTGAAAGCTTGATGAAAACAGTGCTGCTCTTGACTACCAATCTACCACCCTTGGGAAGGGGAGCAGATTTTGAATGAGCTTGATATCCACTGAATGAGAAATAAATGCCTCTCTTAAGTACCTGTCAGCAATGCGAGCAGAGCAGCAGCTGTGTTACGCTTCACTCAAAGCTTTTTTTTTTTGGAAGCATCTTTGGCTGAATACAGGGGGATGTAGAGGTTATTGAATGAGCTCATATAAAAGTAAATGCTCACATAAATACGTAACAGATTACATTTTCATTTGACATTTGGCTGACACTCTAATGTGGAGGAATTTAAAGTGAGCAGAGCACAAGAATAACCTTCAATTGCAACTTTACCCACAAATACAAATAAAAATCAGGATGTTATGTAGATAAAAAAAACACATTTCACCTTTTTAATGGTGGAAAGAAAATAGTGGGTAAACTTCCTGGCATTAGTCATTTAATGAAATTCAGTGTACAGTCTCACTTTGAGCTAAATGCTTTGTGCTCATAATAACCGTGTTTCCATTAGAATCACACATTAATAAACCTTTGAAATGTTGCAAAAAGGAAAATTCAGATTAGGTGCGTTTCCATCAACTGTTAAAAGCGAATAATCTAAGTTATGCAATGCATAGTTTCGTCAGCAGATGGCGGTATAGGCTGAGTAGTAGAAGACGCAGACGCTGCCAACTGGAAACAAAACAAATTATATATTAGTTATATACATGGATGTATTATAAGAGCTGGATACCGGACTAAAAATGGCGCCCATTCAGTCCTATAGGAACTGCTCGCCTGGCGCATACACCAAAAAAAGTTTCTAGCTTCCGGGTTTGCTTCCGCACTGTGCGGCCCACTGAATATGCGCAGTCGAGGAAAGTTTTACAAACATAAAACCTCCATGGATCAAAAGTTCACAATAGAAAGAGTCATAATTGACGTTGTTTGCAGTTCGAGGCGTCTTGTCAACAGTTTTACAGACGTCTCTTTTATAATGGTGGTCTATGGGGGAAATGCTGGGATTTTTCGCTGCAATACCGCGAGTGGCCACTGCGCCGTATCCAGCTCTTATTATACATCCATGGTTATATATAATAAGTTATGTTGCCTTGACGAGAGATAAATAGAGAGAGGTCTTCAGGAATTTGAAAGGAGGTTGTAATTGTTTATTGGCCGTGCTTTATGCCATGCGGAGACGCAGACAAAGAAAAGTAATGATTCTAATGCAGTAAGGGAGAGACAGCACACACGAGTCCTGGGAGGTCATAGGTCACATCCAGCCTTTGACTGCGACATTTCAGAATGTCAGAAGACGCCAAAAGCAGAAACAGCTGATCAGTCATGTGAGTTAAACGTTCACTACGTCATTATTTATTCCAGAAATGCGTTTCCATTGTCCATTTTGTGCATAAACTCTTTTGCAACATTTGCTGGCGTAAAAACATTTTGTGAAATTGAGGAAGTTTCTTCTAATTTTGATGTTTCCATTAATTTTTAATGTGATACTTCAAAGTGCACATAAAAATAGGTTAATGGAAACAGGGCTAACAGCACTGTTAATAAGCTGTGTACTAGTGTGTATTTATATAATTCTTTTACTTATGTTTCTGAAACTCTTAATATATTTTTGGGAATCGTATATTTTTGGTAGTTAATGGTTTATTCTACAAGTGTTTTTGGTCCAGAGGAAACAGAATTTCATTTCAATGGATGTGAGTTGAGAGATGACGATAAAGTAATGTTGAATCTTGAAGCTGACTTTTAACAAGTTTTACATCTTTTTTTTTTCATTTCCACCGTCTCGGTTTAGCATGTTAGGATGCTAATATTTGCTAATTAGAACTAAACACAAAGGACAGTTGAGGCTGATGGGAATGTCGTTAGTTTTCATGAAATGTCTGGATCACCAAAGTCATTCATTCATTACTTTCATTCATCCTGAGGGGGGCATGAAGGTCTGTACCAAATTTTATGGCAATCCATCCAACTGCATTTGGGATATTTCAGTCTGGACCAAACTGGTGCTGGCAGGCCGACAGACTGGTCGCCTTCCAACTGCTCAGAGCAGTTGGAAGACAGGAAATGGCTGGTTGGAAAGAAACAGTCTGGCTCATAATTCAGTTTAAAATGGTGAGTTGTTTTTACATTTTGCTTTTTGTACAGATGAAACAAAGGACATATAATGTGTTGATTGGTGAGCTTTACAGGTGCCGGTAGCCTCATCTTTTTGGTAGCAGTGGCTAGCTAGATGTTTAACTCTGTTTCCAGTCTATGTGCTAAACTAAACTAAGCTAAGCTAAGCAGCTGCTGGCTGTTGCCTTCAGGGACCAGTATACGTCAGAAGTGCTTGTCTGATGGCTGGAAAGCTTCAGCTTTCTGACGTCAGATTAGAGGTAATTTCTGTTATCTTCGAAACAAATGATCCAACATTCAGACCCTCCTCACGCCATGATTGGTCAGCTGTGTAAAGATGAGAAAAGAGTCAGAACTTCTCTCTCCAGCTCTCCTTTTTCATTCACAACACAACTTCTCCAACTCCAACTTAAGTGGGCCAAAGATCATTTGACCTGTTAAAACAAACTTTAGTCATGATATCTAATATTTGAGTGTCTGAAGTCTGTGATGCCAGAGGACATTTATATCTCCCCTGCTGATTCTCTGCCGCACCTGAACTGCAAACTGGTCTTTTGCCTTCGGCCTGATTTTCTGCGAGTGACACACCTGCTCAGCTGGACTGAGGTCAGGTGAATGACAATGCCAGTGGAGAACATCCCACTGCTGGGTCATAAAAAACTCCCCGGCTGTATTTGCTGTATATTTAGGATGATCCTCCTCCTGCATTGTCCTACAGTTGGCAGACTGCCTGAAAAAGGGAGATACAGTTGCTTCACTGTTCACCCAATATGGATGTAAACACAATAAAACTACTTAAAGTCACTTTCTAAACGATGGACTCTGTTCTCTACTTACCAGCTGCTAGTTTCCTCCTGGTTGTTTCCAGGTTATCCTGGTGCAGTCATATGCATCAAACTACCAATAGAGGACCTGTTGTTAAACAGGGACAAATGACATTTATTTGTAGTCAAACACAAACACATTGCTGGTAATATACACATTTGTGAACACAAAGACCACACTAGAACTTAATAAAAAACCAATAAACCTATGGCTGAAGAGGGTCCAGTTAACTCACTTCTACCATATATGTAAACATTTCACTCAGACTGAGATGAGCAAATATCCAAATAAGGTGCAAATGACACAGAATGAAAGCTGTGAAACATCCAATCACAACAGTATTCACAGCATTAAACCTACCTTTGGACAAGCAGTCGCACCGTAAATGTTAGTCTCATGTGACACATAGTTTGGCTAACAAGTGAGCCTGGGAAGCTAACGTTAGCTGCTTCCCTGCTAGCCTCACACTGAAAGGTTGGTTTTGGAGTGAAAGCACAATAAATACAACATTACACAATGAAAGGTATGAATACACAACACAATATAGCATTAAGTCTACCCCTAAATCTAGAAATTGGTCATTTGATTGCAAATCTGCGGGCAAAGTTAACAGATCCGTTCTCATGGATTATGAATCTGAGAGCTCAGTTTATAAACCGAAAGTACAGATTTACACATGGATTTATATTTCTCAGCTCATCCCACGGGGGCAACGTGAAAGTCTGGATACCTCTTATTCAGGATTTGTCTCAAAGGGAGAGTTTCCTCTTATTAGCGTGCTGATACAGTATTCATTAAGAATACAGTGTCATTTGTGTGCACATGTGCCAAACGCCTGTTTTCTCCTTCTGTTACTGCCGTTACAATCCCACCATGCCTGTCCCCTCTTCATCCTCCTCCCCTCCTCTTGTCTCTTAATCCTTCTCTCCTCCACTTCTTCCTCCTTCTGTCTCTCTCTCAATATTTTGCATACATCTCTTGACCCTCCTCCTCCTCCTCCTCCTCCTCCTTTCCCTCATCAGTATTCATGACAGTGTGGCCTATCTATCCCAATGAAATGCTGTTGCATTTAGTAATGTTGCAGGGCTTCACCCATCACATTCCCTGCTAATTTTGGATCATTATGATGAAAAATCACCAAGGCTTCCCTGGAGCCTCTGTGTGTGTGTGTGTGTGTGTGTGTGTGTGTGTGTGTGTGTGTGTGTGTGTGTTGTACCTTAAAACATATAAATGATCCCTTATCTTCAGATTAAGTGTATATACAAGCTGAAGAGCTTATCCAAATACACTGTATCACAGGACTCTGCAAAAGTTTTAGGCACTAAGAGTAAAGTGAGGATGTTTTCAAAAATAATGTCATGAATAGTTTTTATTGATCAGTTAACTTGATTCAAAGTTGATTAAACAGCAGAAAGTGAATCAATATGTTGATGTGAGCAGCTTTGCCTTTAAACCAGTAGCAGTTCTCAGTGTTTCAGGTTCTCGGCAGGTCGGTTGCTCCTGCGTCTTCTTCTGTGTCTTCATGTTAATCCCAGACTGACTCCATGATGTTGAGATCAGAGACCATCTGTTGCAGGACTGAAGATTGTTCCTCAGGACTCTGGATGGATGTTTGGGCCTAAAATGCACAGTACTGTATATAATCTGGTCAAATTAATATAATAATTTCTTGTGTTAAGTGTTGTAGCCATGACAGAGATGGTAACGTCAGTCTGTTGGACCAACAGTTTGGTCCAGAGTGAAATATCTCAACAACTGTCAGATGAAATGTTATCAGATTTGTTCCAGACATATCTGGTCCCCAGATAATGAATCCTGAAATCCTGCTATTTCTCCAATCTCAATGATGCAATCCAATCCAATCTGACTGTTGCATCAGCCTGACACTGAAATGACAGCTGACAGCAGCAGAGAGAGAGAGGAATAGTTTTAAAAGTTTGACAGCAACGAGATGATTGGCTCACAGAGGTCACGGCGAAATCTGATTGATTTAATGAAGACGTGAACATCCTCAGTCAGCTGATTGAGATAGACAGAGGATGAATAAATGGATGAGCATGAAGAAAGCCTCCTGATTGAACACATAAATTATTAAAGTAACGCAGAGAGTACACACAATCAACACAACAACAGCAAGATACAAAGTACACAACAGTCAGCTGAGTCAGGAAGTAACCCAAGGTCCACTTTGTCAAGAGCTTTCACCACATCCAATGGTCTTCATCAGTGGAAGGAGTTTCCTGCCGTCACGTGACCTCATTATGGAACAACAGCTGACAGCCGAACCGTCAATATATTCTGCTTCATTCACTGAGAGTTATCACAGCCGCTCACAGGTCTATTGTGTATTGTCCACCGTTAGCCTGCTTGCAGTCAATCTTTACAGGTCAGTAGAATTCAATAGAAAAATAAGTAAACACACACACACACACACACACACACACACACCAGCCCTTTGTGGCGACATCGCTGACTAAGCCGATGTGTCTTTTTTACAGCTTGTTTATTGGTTTAACATGCTGACTCTGCATCTTGCAGCCAAAAATGAAATAATTGTAACGCAATATGTAAAACCTTTAACAGTAAACCTCAGTGTCCATATATTGTAATATAGCTATAAAACCGTATTAATAACAACTGCAGAAGCCCTTCTGTCAATCACAGGTACAGTATGAAGTCTGTCACCGTGCACAAAAATGCAGGAAATAAGAGTTTTAAAGACTTATGGGAGAAAAGGGTTGTACTGCATTTTTTAAACATTAATAATCTTTTTACATGTCCAGAATCATTGTTGATAAGTCGCAGTTTGCAGGGATAATCGTTTTATAAACAGGGTCACCGGGGATTGTATTGTTATCAGCAGCACATGACGGTCATATTATGGATTATTCAGAACAGGCTGATCACAACGGTCAATCTTTTTAATCGTCATCCAATTTGACCTTCAAATCTTTCAATTTTATCAGCTTTTCTAAAAAAAAAAAAAAACCCTCCCGATCAATCCGGCACCATTTCACGCTTGATTTAACACGGATTTCAAAAAAAAATGAGAGCAGACTGTATGATGATGGGAACATTTTCCATTTGTGATAAAAACTCTTAAAATGTGGCTTTTATTTGGTAAACTATAAAGCTATAAAGCTTAAAGTCCCACTCGACTCAAAAACATGTTTTTCTTCTTGTTCTCTGTGCTGAATGATGTTTGTTTTCATTCATCTGCTGAAGGAGGAAAGTTTCTCTGAGCTCATTAAAAATATAATTTTATGGGGCGGGTCTACGAGCAGGATTTATGACATCACAACTAGTTTGGAGCCAATCGTGGTCCAATATTCAACGTACACAAGTGGAGACTTGAAGCCTCCAGAGCACAAACACTGAGGATGAACTTTAGGAGACATCTGGTGTCCAACAGTTAAACTCTTTAATGAGGGAGAAGGAGTAGAATCCATTTTAGGGATTTTAAAGTGACAATTATACTTTTTTTTCTGGAAAAACCATATCAGACACACATTATTGTTCTGAGCAGAGTATTTTTTTTAAATATCTTAATAACTGTCAGGAGGGGATCTTTAAAGAGTTTGCACACAAAGTCAGAATTTTTCAAACGTTTAATTTAAAATCCATCATCAGATAAATGAACAGAGACTTTGCACCAGTTTGTGTTCGCATTACAAAATAAAATGCAGCCCTCAAGAAATAACAGTGTCGAAGAAAAGAGGAGAATTTTTACAGGTGATACTGGAGATCTTTAGCATGTCGGGAGACTGGTTTCATACATTATTAAAAATGTTGAACCAATTACTGTAAACCAGTTTATCCCAAACAACAGCTGACAGCACAGATACACATACAACATGTTGCCGGGGGGGGAACATCATGCCTCTGCTACAGCTATAATCTTCAGTCATACATAATCCATTTTTTCTAACCTTTTATGGTCGGAAAAGACAGAAAATCAAGTGTTTCAAAACCATTTATGACAAAAAACAGTTTCAGATTTGGTGTGTAGACATGACGGATTACACTTGAGGTTATATTAAACGCACAATATGTAATTTCAGCCGCCAGGGGTCTCAATCAAAACAATAACAAAAGACGGAGTGTGATGACGGTGTGAAGTAGCAAGGGATCATGGGAGTTGTTGTCTTCATTGGGATAGGATTACTCCAGTGTTCATTATTCAGGATGTTTTTACCAACAGAGGTCTCCTCCTCTCCAGAACAAATGGACCCGCAGATTAAAATCGTTAAAAATACTAATTAAAGCTGTTTCACCTAAAAAATCAATGTTTCTCCGATGATGTTTAGTGACCACCGGACTTCCTGGAGGGGCTGTTAGCCGAGCTGCTGCTAACGTTTGTCCAGTTTATTTCACTGATAACTTAAGATCCAGACGTCCAGTGACTAAAATCCTTCTTCTGGCTAAAAGATAAAGTTAAAAACCACCTAAATTTATCATGAAAATGTGGCTTAAAACTGAATAAAAGTCAATTTATAACAGTTTGTGTGGAACAACCACAACGTCGATGTCTTATCTTGTATGTGTGTAAGTTACTCTTTGGTAGACGCCATTGTAGCGGACAAACACAGCGCCGCCGTATGCATCTGGTGCGTGTTTACTCTTTGGTAGAGGAGGTATGACGCCATCGACAGGCGACCAAATGAAACGGTCCGTTACTTTGATTAAATTACAGATTTCTCTGGGTTTGAACATTGTTGGAAACATTTGGGATAATGTAAGTACACAACTCAACAACATATATAACATAGGTCTAGTTGTTTTTACACATTTTAATGTGGAATAATTACATATTATAGCTTTAAATCTGGAATTTCCAAACAGAAATGAGAGACTTGTTGTCCAGAGTCTCCAGTATAGAAACCTCCTTCAGCAGCTGGATTCTCCTCTTCATCCTCTACTGATGCTGCACAGCATGTGATCACATGTGATGCACACATAGACCAATGATCTCCAGTGCTTTGAAGAACAGACATCTACTTTGACTCCTTCACATGTTTTCTGAATTAACACAGCGGGTCTTTTTGCATCTTGTTGTAATTCACTGCATCCCATAAAGATGTTTGGCACACGACTCAATATCAGACGGAGCGGATCCGTTTCCTGGCGAAGATGTCTTGTTTATCAGGTGTAATCGGTGCTTTAATCCTAACGTGACATCCATCACTTGCGCCAGAGCAGTGAACTAAATCCTGCAAGGCCAGCCAAGTGTGCAAAGCTTTGTCTGATACATCAGTGTAGCCGCTGTCAATGGATGATGGATGATGTGGTTCTTGAGGCCGAGTAGCTGGGCTCCATCTCTGTGTATTACCTCATGTACACAAGTGTTGAGGACACCAACAACACACAACAAGCTGCACTGTAAGCTGGACGATGTGTAAACCAGGATATGAACACAGCCGTGTCGTCCCTGGAAGATCAGTGGAAGCTTAGTCCAAGATCTTGTGCTAAATTAATAAAACTATTCATGTGTTTGTGCAGATTGATAACAAAATAAGTAAATATTTAATGCTAAATTCAGGAATCTGATACAAGAAACATGAGACAGCAACTTGAGACAAACAGTTCTCTGTATCCTTGTAATGTATTATGAACAATTCATACCACACTACGTTTTATATACAGAACAATGTGAGCCTTCTGGCATGGAGCAACCTTGACTGGTTTCCAAATGGAACCTGAAATACCAAAGAATACATGAATACATGAAAATACATGAAGACAATGGGACTCTACCTCTGTGCCAATGGGAACCTTTTCAGTTTGAATGCACACACACACACACACACACACACACACACACATTATTGCAGAATCATGTGCAGACTTGCAACGGACACATGATTTTGGACCGTGTGTCTGTGCAGGCCTGCAGCAAGAAAGAAGTCATTTGAATGGCTGAGTAATTCATGGGGACTGTTGGCTGAGGCAGCAGAAGTCCTTGAGCGTAAAGCTGTGGATGAGCTCCGAGCTGGAGATGCTGTGGTCTTTCCAGTTTATTTAATACGACTTCAGTTAGCTCAGTGGAGTAATACCAGTAGGATGGTTCGGATTAGCCGACAAACACAAGAGAAAAAAAAACACAGATGCAAAAGGATTAAGAAATAAACACAAAATCTACAAGACAGAAGCTTTATAAACCTTTACTTAAATGCAACATTATTTAAATTATCTTGATTATCAGTGCAACTGGAATCCAATCAGTGAGCTGAACTCAACATCAAATCTATTATCAAAATACTTTACAATCGATGTTCTGACGACTAATCAGTTGATACTTTCTGCTTCATGAAATCATAGTAGATGAGTTGCAGCGATTGTAGAGATGCTCAGTTTGGCCTGATGAGGTTTGAATCTCACGTTATTTATGTTTTTTATACATTTATTTATGATTAAATGCACAGATCACCACTAGTATTTGTTATATTTTTTTGTTCTACCACTCAGTAGATATTTGTTGGGGTTTTTTTTACTTCCAAGTTTTTCTATCATAAAATAAAACTTTTGAAGCAGTTGGTTTAGTCATTTCTCTAAAATACGCTTCAGATTCAGAACACGATTCTTTGAGTGACTCGTTAACTCATTTTGTGCAGTAAAGCAAAGTAAATTTGCGCCATGAAGCAGATATATATGTCCAATCTAATCAGTTAGTTGATCGTCAGATGACAGAAAATATTAAGTAAAGTAAATATGCCAAACATTTGCTCGTTACAGCTTCTCAAATGTGATTATTTACTGCTTTTCTCTATTTTATAGTTTGGAAAATTGAATATCGTTGTGTTTTATGCTGATATTTTATGATATTTTATCAACTAAAAGATAAGAAGAAGAAGAAACTAATCAGTAATTAGTTGCAGCTCTTGTCTGATCACTTGGTGGTATGAAGTGTAAAAACAGTGTAGATGCTGCTGTTCCTTTGACTGATGTTCTTGTTGGTTTAATGTTGCTACTAATGTGCTAATAACTTATTCACAATAAAAAACGACCTGACATTTTAATGTATTTAACACAGAGAAAAAATAAGAAGTGTGAATCTCCCTTTTCGACAGTTTTTAGTGGGATTGGGGGAAAGAAGCTAATAAAAAAAAAAAGAAATGTTCCTCCACAAAACTCTGTCCTTGTCATTTACAAGCCCGCGCTGCAGGTCCTGATTCATGGGGCGGTGATGGAAAGTGATGCTGGGATCGTTAGCTGTGTGTATGTGTGTGTCTGCTAATCGCCTAATAATTGGATGTGATGGCAGAACGTAGGCTGTGATGATGAATTACCGGCTGCCGAGCTCTGAGCACAGCAGGTAGGTGGCAGATGCTGCAGGTGCTGAGTTAGTGTGTGTGTGTGTGTGTGTGTGTGGTTTCATACACAGACATATGTTAAAGTCACATACTTGCGTGGATGAAGAATTTGCCTACATGCTTTCATTCCTTATAGAAAGGACTTGCATACCAAATTAAAACATACTGTAAGATGGAGGAGGATCAACTGGAGCCTTAGGGGAGACACACACACACACACACACACTAGTAAACCAGTCACATGGGGAAACCATTGAAACAGAGCTTATATAGAAGCAGCCCACCGTGCAGAGGAGATCTGCTGGCGGCTCACTGTGGAGACTGCTGCAGGAAGCTTGTCTAATCTACTCTCTCTGTGAAGTAGCAGTCACACTGGTTCAGTCGGTGTTTCAGAGCTTGAAAGGAAACGGATTCCTGCCGTTTTCCTTTGTTCTTTCTATTGTCATTTTCATTTCATTGTCAGTGCCGAGTTTCCTCCACGTATAGAGTTGTCATTCCGGGGAGTCGAGCTCAATAAAACTGATGAGAACGGCACTCGACTCAGCACAGAATTGGAAGGATTTATTCCACCAAAATCTCTCAATGACTTCCTAATCAGGATTTACCCTTTACAGTCTAGGAAAAGACTGCCTGAAGAAGCAAAAAATCTCACCACAGAAATATATATATATACCTTAAAGCTACTCACTTATATGTAAAAGTAAACCCATTTTATCTACTTAACTGACGCACTGAGACACACTAATTGAAACGCTGTATTAACCTTATTCTGTTTATCCTATTAACCCCGTTCTATAAGTCTTTAAGTGTTTCCTAAACAGCAGCGACAACACGATCACTGGCTCGAGGAACTAAAAGGAACTTCGACAGCATGGGAAAGTGTCAGAGAAGATTAATTCGGGAAGAAATATCAGAAAGAACATGAGATAAAAGAGCTTCAATATTGAACTTTTGCCAAAATTTTTACAAATGTGTTTTTAGACAGTTGCTTGTTTGTTTAGAAGAACAGAATATTTTACTTCTTCAGACGTCAGCCAGACTGCCAACATGAAATATGAGATAAAAATCACAGTTTGGTTGACCTGACATCCCTGTCTTACAACAATTATTTTGTTTTACCAATTATACCTTGATGGAAGACATAAGAGCAATGCTTTTGCCATCATGCAGACACATCTATGGTTAGGAAGCACAGACCTGACTGACCAGGGTTTGCATCCTGAGACAACAGGCCATGAAAACTCTCTGATGAAGGTCAGGAAAAGATTGTGGTTTCGGTTACTGCACAGTAACCTTTTAGCACATCCTCTAGAGTATAACACACCCGCTTTTCACTGCACATGCTGAGAAGTACAAGTATTTGACCATTAAATCCTTGAATTTTCAATCTTAAATGTTAATAGAATAAAGTGTTGATGTCAGTGTTTTTTAAATATTTAATCAATACTAGAATCTTTACCTAAGGGGATGCTTTGAGTATCAGCATTTTTAGATTCACCAGTTAAATTAAAGGGACATTATCGAGCACATTTCCAGGTCTAAGTTATTTATCTTCTACTGGTCCTTTATGCAGCCCCTCAGTTCAGCCTCTGTATGAAACAGGCCGTTTTAGCTCCTGTCTCTTTAAGGCCCCGCCTCCTGATGAGCCCACTCCGCTCTGATTGGTCAGCTTCAGGAAGCTTCCTCCGGCTCCGGAGGCTACGTAAACAAACAGTAGTAGTATTTTACTTCTTTTTTTTTTTCATTCTTTACTCAAAATGTCGACTTCTCTAATACATCCATATGTGTTGGAGCCCAAATCTGATATGAAACATGTAAGTGGATGACATGAACTGACCATGGAAACACCTTAGCAACAAAGGCAAAGGAGGAGGTAGAGGTAACATTGCAAAGCATCCAGAGCAGGTTGAAGCCCTGGTTTTTGACTTGCAGGGAGCATTTTACACATTCACCTCAAGTTTTGGAACTTTAACCATGTTCAGCATAACCACCTGATGTCATAACAGTATAAAAGTCACATAAAATCACAAAAAGCATGATATGTCCCCTTTAATTAACAATTACCTCATTATATTTAGTAGCATATACATAATTTCTAGGGAACAGGGGTTGACCTGAACATAACTCGTACACATATGCAATCAGGAACTAGACGTTGCTTCATTTTAAGGGCTCACAAGCCAAAGAAGTTGCGAACTACTCACCTAAAGTGATGACAGTGCTTCCTTTTCAGTTTTCTGTACACTGCACACACAAAATCTTTAACTCTGCTCAGTAGGCTCTTATCAAACTCAAAGCAATGATGTGTGTAATTATCCTATTCTAGCATTTATTAAATTGTACTGTATCTGCCTAAGGGCTCCGATACTTAACTTGTTTTTGATTGGTACGAAAAAAATATCATTTGTGTGAGCCAGCTGCATGTTCAGCTTCACAGCATTTTAAAGGATCACATTATTTCACACAATTTCAGGAGACTGGGTTTAAATGAAATGTATATTCGACTCTCATCGCTGCAGAAACCGATTATCCTCCCTGTTAAGGGTTAGGAAGTAAAATCACATCTGAAAGTCTTCGCTGTGAATGTGTTGCACTGTTGCAGATGTGCTTGCCTGCTGTCATGGCATACAAATGTAAAATGATTTGGAACTTGCCTCAGGACAAGATTTGGGATGGAGTACATCTTACCAATGAGAGGAAAGTAGAGAGAAGGATCCCTGAAGCTCAGGCAGGACTCGCTGGTGGATTGTCAAGGACCTCTTAACTCCGACCTGCTATTCGCACTGAGCAGCTTTGGAGAGCCGCAGTTTTCACACTTCTTCCCTGGAGAGACTCCTGGTCAACACATGTGCTTCCACTGCAGTAACCCAGACGACTTTCATAATATTTTATTCATTTATTTGGATGAGAATTAGTTAAAGTAGTTATTGGTCAAATATTTTTGGCTGAAGGGAATTGTTACCTGTGTTTACAGATGGATTCATAGGTCAGTTTACACCAGACGAGCCCAGATGTCAAGACTGTGTGCTAGCAAAGGTAGAAAAGATATTTACTCTCTGCCAGGAAATGTCAATCAGATTTGAAATAGGTAGAATTCAGACAGAGGAAAAAATATAGATATCTGCTCAAAAGCTTAACAGAATCCCTCATAAACTGAAGATGATGTTTGTTCCTTCTGCAATGCAAGTGAAGATTCTTGTTGGGGGTTTCTGTGGCTCAACCAGGATTAATGGTTTAGGTTTCTTTCTTCCTGACAATAAAGGGTTGTATGTATGACCAGCGTTTGATAGATATGAGTTTGAGAAGGTTGAAACTGATACAGATATTTGTTCTTTGATGCTGCTGATAGTGAATTTTTTTCAGTATCCTGAGATTTTACTTTTTTTTTTTAAACATGTAGACCAACATTGGATACTAGTGAAAACCTCATTAATGAAATAGTTTCATTATTATTGTATATTTGGCTGGTTTTGCTTTTTCTTGTTTTATTGATCAATTAAAATTTTAAATTGTATTTGTTTTCCAGTAGGACTAGCGATTATTTTGTGGAAGTTAACAGGGATCCAAATACATAATAAAGAATTAGTAGCAGTCTAAAAAATGGTTTTAGAAAAAAAAAAAAATACTACTAATAATGATCTTTGTTTATGTAGCACCTTTCTAAATAGAAGATTGTAAAAAAATACAGCATATACTGCAGTTTACAAGATAAAAAGTAAATCTTCAAAAAACAATAAAAAGACAGTTTGAAAGAGGTGATAATCCTTAAGATTTACATGAAATAAAACCCTTTTTATATAATATTTATGATTTTTTTTAAAGCAATATCCATTCAATGTATTTACATTTTAACTGCCTCTCTATACAGTAGTTTTCATGTTGAGCGTCGACCTTCACTGTAAAGCTCACCTAAAGCTGTATTAAGTTACCGCTGATGCAAACCCAACATTTCCCGACTGCTGCCTGTCCACATTAAAAGCACTGGAGCAGCTTTTATTATGAAGCAGTAACAGGAAACACAATATTTGTCACTGAGGTTAGCACTGACAGTGACTGTTCATCAAAACTTCATCAACAACACAAGATTTGGCCACATTTATTGCATCTTTTGTCAGCGAAAATCAGATCGTAGTTGTTCATGACATGATGGAAAAAGGCCGATTACTTTATTAACATAATATAAATTTGTTTGGCTGCGTTGGAAACACACTAGTCGCTCTTCTGTTGAAGAGTGTTTCCCGCTCCCCCAGATTTCTGGGCCTTGTAGTATTAAACTGTACTTGCTGTTACCATGGTAACCACAGGTGTCTCCAAATCAACCAGGTCTAAAATCTTAAGGAATACAGCTTTCATAGAGTCTTAGTTGCCACAATTAGAAGGAGATCAATCATATCAGAGGTACATCACAATGATTGGACAGTGAACACAATCTGACTTTAACACGGGAGACAACTGTTTGTTGTCATGGTGAATATTATTATAACCATGATGACGAAGGCCCCGTAATTTTAACCAGGTAGTTATTTTGACCAAAACCATGATATTTCCCAAACTCTAACCAAGTTGGTGTTGCGCCTAAAGCTAACTAAACCCTTAACCGAAGCGCTGTAAGATCAGAAAACATTTATTTCTGACATATTATTTGTTGTTCTGCAGGGACAACAACGTACTTTGATGTTTAATTTGGAGGACATGGTGGCAACCCTGCACATGACGGTACATGAGGTATAGATGACAGATGGATGGCAGTACAAATAATTAAACAAGCATTGCAATATATGCTGTATACTTCTGTTTTTTCTCATTAGAAGATGACACTCTGATATCTTTGTTGCATACAGTTCTACTCAAAAATAAAACAGATTGATCAAAGCCAATTTTACTTTTATTATTTATATTATCAGATTTTCTGCCTTCATTTCAGGAAAACAGATGTTTGTCTTCTCTGGACAGGATGTCCCAGCAGGGGCATTATGGGAAATAGGATCAGGAGGGAAGGGGGGGTGTGGGGGGTAACAACATTTACGTTTGGCACGACTCCAGGAATCACTAACCAATCACATAAATGTAAGAACAGGCTGGAACATCTTATCTATTTCTCTTAACTTTCTTCCTCTTGGATTATCCAGTAAAAGAAAAAGTACCTAAAAGATAAAAAAAGAGTCAAAGGATAGCACATACATGCCGAACTATTAATAAATATTTTAATACTGGACACTTGTTATTTTGTTCCAGTAATGTTCACCCTCCTTTCAGCCTCCTGACATATACTGTACACCACTGGTAATTAACATATTTTTCTTGCTCTTATTAAAGAATTCCAAAATAATTTGATTTCAGGAACGCAGAGAAGGGATTGCAGGGGAGCTACAAGTCTCAACCCAATTAGTGACCTTGTTCACTGAGCACATCTTTCCTTTTTTTTTTTCATCCTGTCTTCATCACACAGTCTATTCACTACCGCCGCTCATACCCCTCCACCCCCTAAACCCTTTCTTTTCTTCTCCGCTGGACTCTCTATTCTCTCACTTCTCTTCTCTCTCCTGTTTCTCTCTTTTTCTCTCTCCGCACAAATGAGTCCATTTTGCCCGGGGGGATGAGACCACGGCGGTTAAATCAGATTGGGGCGAGGTTATATTTGGACTGTGGCGAGAGAGAGAGAGAGAGAGTAAGAGAGAGAGAGAGAGAGAGAGAGAGAGAGAGAGAGAGAGAGAGAGGCATCAAACAGCTGGGTGATGACTGCATGGCCTATTTTACATCAGCAAATTGGCTGACAGTGGAATCCCAGGGCACATTGAGCTGACAATATTAGTAATATTAGTTTAATAAAAACCCCAAACTCATTTGAAGCTGCCTCACTAATTACCATTAACACACATGAATATGGAGATCCGACACTGAACCATGACGATGATATAAGCAAAACTGGAGATTGAATTGTGACTTCCAGTCAGAATTACCAAAATAAAAAAAATATGACTTAAATATTAATTTATACTTTTACCCCCCAAAAGATCTTGCACTCATAACTCCAATTAGTTTGACACTAGTTGATTTAAACTACAAATCAAATCCTATTCAGAGATATTTGGTGGAGTTTTCTCGTAAACCAAAACAAAAGTTTCTGTTTAACTTCGTGTGAATCAGTAAGGTCTAACAAATGCATTTTCTTCCGCAAAGTTAATTTATCTTGACACCTGTCGATCAGTGGAATAGTCTAAAACCACTGGCAGGAATGTGTATTACACTAGTGGTGATTAAGCACCTTAAAGTGCCAACGACGGCCGCTAGCTGCTCCAACTGGCTCCCATTCAAAAAGCATCAACTTCTGTCTAGAAATACTGAGTCCAGCATTGTTTTTAACGAGTCATTCTGGTCTCAATCTCTAAATTCAGGCCCTCCTATAAGTGTGCTGGTGGTCATTTTGGAACTTATTGCTCCATTAATAAGATTTAAAGACTTATAGTAGTTTTGATGTCTGCTGTGCGGGAGCTGATTGACAGCTTTGATTGACAGTTAGCTCTGAGACTCACACTGAGTCGGACTATGATACCTGCCCTGCTGGCACAGTTTAGCTAAAGTAGCTAACGTTAGCCCACGTGTGCAGCCCTCAGTGTTCACATGCTCTGGAAACACGTAGCTGAGCGTGTTTCCAGAGCGTGAAAGGCAACATCCTGCACTCCTTATCTGGAACGTCCTGGCTCCAAACGGAAAAGATGGCGCCGAACAGAAGTGGCAACTCTGAGCTTCAAACTGGCTCCACTGAAACCAACGGGGTGACGTCACACCTCGCTACATCCATCTCTGCAGTCTGTGGTACTGCGTCGCCTGCATGCTTGTGCGCCTCGTCATGCGTGATCACGAGACAAAGAAAACAGGGACCCAGTCATAAAAACACTGCTTCATGAGGCTACTAATGGCTAAAAGCCCCACAGGGCTACTTTAAGTCAACAACTAAAATAGACTGTATGTGCTCATATATGAGCATAAAGGTATTTTCATCTTTGGTCCAGTCTTGGTGTTTATTTGGGCGACAGGTCTGTTATTCCACCATTTCTGCTTTTCTTCACTCCAGATCTCAAGAAGACATCTGTTGTCACCTGGAAACATCAACTCGCCAACTGCCATGATTCATACCTAATAATGACATGAAGCGTGTGAAGTCATTAAGTAAATAAGTGTGGATGCCAGGTGGGAGGAGCATGGTGGACTTGGCAAAACTTAGACCACAGTTCCGAGCTGGACTGGACCAAACCCAGATTCAACAGTAGCTTTTACAGCTTAATAAAGACGACGTCCTGTTGCTTCACAGCTTTGAAGGCTTCATGTTTAAACAGCCACATCCAAAGTAGTAAATTTAAAATGAACCATGCATCATGTACAGAAAGAATTCACCACTGTCTGTGCAGTTTTTATTTTTATTACCTGGGACTACTGACATCATTTGGTGGAGAGTAGAAATATAATAGTTTATGATGGCAAGCAAACAGTATTTGTAATTGCCACATACAGTAAAGGCTGATGTGGACAGATTATCCCAGTAGGTTAAAGGAAAATGGCTAAATCACAGTTCTTTATTTATGAAATAACTCCTGGGGAACGCTGGCTTTAAAAATCTAATAGCGTAGGAGTATACAAAAGGGGATTTTTCCCTTTGAGTGAGCCTTAAAAGTGGGTCTTCTACCTCTTGACAAGTTTAACAAGCGTCACAACAAAGGATTATTATTCTTCCCTATGTTGAAAAACCACAACACAACTGGGAAAAAAACGGGTGTTTGTTTGATGCATGCGTTATATCAACAGTGAAAACAAATCCCATTGAAAAAAGCCCCAAAGTTTGATGAAATGACGCAGAAAAAAAACGTCGGTTGTTTCAAACTGGTTTCTACACGAGACTCTTGGTTCAATATTGAGATGCCAACATTTCACCCGAGATTTAATTTTCTGCTTGAATCGCAGAGTGAGAAAGTAATCACACGGACGCGTGTCATCGTTTAGACAAGTTGTCATCCCCAGAATTAGAATTTCAATATGGCAGCACGCATCTGTCATCCCCAGATTAGACTTTCCATCTCTACAGGTGAAGTACATCATATAACTGGCAAAGCTTTCAATCCCAGATGCTTTTTCTTTCTCTCAGTTCAGTAATTTATTTATTTATTTATTTTTTATTTATTTATTTTTTTGGCCGTGGCAGCTATTTGTCAGGGACATTATGTCATGTCAGTGATGTATGGTATAGAAATGTAAATGTTCAACAGCCAACAACACATTCAAATCACTCAGAGAAGATGAATTATTGAATCGTCCTCAGCATCTGTAATAACATAGAACAAGTCCAAGATTGATTTTTTTCTTCTTCTTCTTCTATGAAACTCTAGTATTAGCTGAGACAAAATTCCAATCTCTATTTAAGTGTAAATTGCATATTTCATGCCCGTAACTGACTGGTTCCTCAAACCATTATTAGTCACCGTCAGAGACAATTGAAATGATTGCCATTTATCTCCCACATTCACGCAGACTAACAAAGATCATGGTTCTCATCAGTGAGTGTATGTGTGCATTCATGCGTGTGTGTGTGTGTGTGTGTGTTGTGGGCTGGAGTGGGGTTTTCGTCCATTTGTTAAGCCTATGAATAATAATAAGCATCCTGCACAAAGTAATAGATGAGAATTTCGATGGTAGCCGACTGTGTATTGTAAGGACGGTCGCTCGCTATACACCTCTGCAGAAATAAGTGCACTATTCTTCTTTATAATTGTGCGTTAAGCAGTAAATCAGTTCTCGGTGATAAATAATATAAGAAGCAACAACTCTGAACTAGCTCAGGGTTTAATGGCTCCTTGTTCCACATCGTCCGCCTGTTGATTAGTAATCAGCTGAATCCAACCCCCCCCCATTCTTTCACAAGTCACCGGATCACAGACCTGAAGGCTGAGAGACACATGACATGGCCAGGAGATAAGCCGATGAGGAATGTCACGGCTGGTGGAAACACTAAAGACCCCAAAAACTGTCTGTACTTGCTCCGTGATGTTAAGCAGTAACACAGGTCACTGTATTATTGTGTTGACTGAGCCCTTCAGATAAAACTGAGAAGGCTGAGGATGATAATCTTGGTTAAAGTGGACAATTTAGACTCTTAATCATTTAACCTGTTAGGATAGTGAAGGGATACCAAACTGTAGGCTAGATTATATCACTAATTCTCCACTGGGTTTTAATCCATGTAAAGTAAAACAGAAAGAACTACATTGAAGCTGCCATAATCGTTTTTATGGCCACTAGAGGGCATACAAACGTCAAAGCTAATGGCTAAACTGTTACTATACAAACATACCTGACTATACAGCTAGCAGCTAACTGTATCTGTCATTTGGTGATGGGAAAGTATTGATCTATCAATTCATTTTTGATGAACTATTTATTTATTTAGTTTGTAAAATGTGACAGAACACTCGTTTTGTCTAAAGCCCAAGAATACTCCATTAAAAGAACATGAAAAAAAAAAAAGGAAAACCAGTAAATTGTCACATTTGAGAAGCTGGAACCAACAAATGTTTGGCGTTTTTTGCTTGATGAATAACTTGAATGATTAAACAATTATCAAACTCGCTTTTGATTAGGCTAGTTGTCTGTTGATTGACTAATTGTTCAAACAATTAACTGTTTCAGCACAAGCAGGTCTGTCAAATCTGAAGTAATAATCTAATGATGTCATATATAATAATATATCAGTCAGAGGGACCAAACCACTACTTTTACTGCAATACTTTAACTACATCAAGCTCATAATACTTATGTACTTTTACTGCAATACTTTAACTACATCAAGCTCATAATACTTATGTACTTTTACTGCAATACTTTAACTACATCAAGCTCATAATACTTATGTACTTTTACTGCAATACTTTAACTACATCAAGCTCATAATACTTATGTACTTTTACTTAAAGTCCTCCTTCACTCATTCATTTTAAGGGGTCGGTCTACCAGCAGGATTCGTGACATCACAACAAATTTGGAGCCAATCTTGGTCCAGTATTCAACTTTTACACAAGTGTGATGTGGAAACTTGAAGCCTCCAGTGCACAAACTTTACAGTGAAGGAGGAAACATCTGGTGTCCAACAGGAAACTTTAGAAATGAAATATATTTGCATATTCATAGCTTTCGGGTTTTTTAATGAGGGAGAAGGAGTAGATGTCATTTTAAGGATTTTAATGAGATAATTGAACTTTTTTTGTGGAAAAACCATATCAGACAAATTATCATTCAAAGTGTTTTATGTACGTATATTTTAAAACATGTCTGGAGGGGATCTTTAAGTTGGATTTTTCATGCAGGACTTTTACTTGTAATGGAGTATTTTCACATTGCTGTATTGGTATTTTTACTTGAAGATCCTCTCCACACATGTTTTTAACCCTTACTTGCTGTTCAGGGGCAAATTTGACCCATTTTTACATTTGAGAGAAGAAAAAACAACCTTAAACACTTTTCTTTTAGCCTGAAATTTGATGACTAATCCTAATGTGACCCAGAATATACACATATGGACATATTTCAACTTTTTAAAAAACATTTTTGTGCAGCTGATACACAGTTTTCTTCACATTTAATATAATTCATTGAACTCGTGATGTTCTCCTGGGTTATGTAATGTAGGAACATCATATAATGTAATTGCAAATGTTTTTTCTCCATATACCAAAAGTGTAAAAACTAAAGAATAAACTCTCTCTGCTCTCTGAAAGCTTCATTAAGGTTTAATCACCAACTTATCCGTGACTGATGAGGTATTCATGAATGATTTGTGGTTCGGAAATTTGGTATAGAGACTAATCACGAGGGGATACTGTGAAGGATCTGAATATGAATTGCATGTAAGGGTTAATCATTTGTATAATTACCTCGTTAAAGTCCTTAAAATGGCATCTTCTTCTCCCCCCTCAATGAAAAATCCTGAATCTATGCAAATATTTCTAATTTCTAAAGTTTTCCTGCAGGATACAAGATGTCTCCTCCTTCACTGTAAAGTCCATTCTCAGTGTTTTTTACACCGGAGGCTCCAAGTTTCCACATCACACTGTGTAAGGTGATTATTGAACCAGAATTGGCTTCCAAACTGGTTGTGATGTCACAAATCCTGCTGCATCATGCACCCTTAGAATTAGATTTTTAATGAGCTTAGAGAAACTTTCCACTTTCAGGAAATGAATGTGGAAACAAACGCTTAACATACATCATCCTGTCAAGTCATCTAGTCTTTACATAAACAATGGGTTAGAGGGGTGATGGCTCATTTAAAACTTGAAAAGCTTAAATATTCAATTTGGAGGATCTGTACAGAAATTTCTCAAAGTCTGGCAACCATTTTTTTTAGATTATTTTGACTCCATACACTATGATGAAGAGTAAAATGACCTGCCTGTATTTTTTCCGTTTTTTTGGAACGGGGTTACGATGTGAACCCTGAGAAGTAGCTACCATCTGTTAGAGCTTTTGTTGGATGTTAATTTTTTTAAATTTGTTTGGGTTTTTGGTTTGGCCAATGTATTTGGAGATATGACTCAAGATGCAAAGGATATTTATTGTTATGTGTATTTTTCTGTTTGAAAAATTTAATAAAAAAACACATTTGAAATAACATACATCATCATACACAGAGAAGCTCAAACTGAAGGAACAAGAAGAAACACATTTTTGAGTGGACGGAGACTTTAAGTTGGATTTTTCATGCGGGACTTTTACTTGTAATGGAGTATTTCCACATCGCTGTACTGCTAATTTCACTTAAATAAAGGGTCCGAGTACCATGTAGCATGTACCACTTCGCGGTCTGCTTCTCTGTCTGATCAGGGGAAATAAAGTTTTCTTAACGGCTGTCAGCGCTTTTATACCCCGATGGGAGGACCCGCCCCCCTCCTCGTGCCCCCACTACTCACAGGGCGGAAGGTGATTGGCTTATGGCGCCTGTCAGTCACGCCTTTCTCCCGCTGCTTCCTGTGTGATCCGCTAGACTCGCTCTGTCTGCAGACGGTCTCCGGTATGGACAGCCGCTTCTCTCCCGGAGTTTCTACCGGAGATTTTACTACTGTTATTCTACATTTGACTCCGTTTATATCATCTGGAAATGGATTTCTGAACGGAATAAGCCGAAGCTGAACCCGCCGTGTGTTAAATCGAGCGTTTAAACCCTATTTTTTTTTTTTTTGGTTGTTCGAGTTTAAAGGAGGAGAAAATGCCAGTTGCAACTCTTCTGCCTTTTACCGCGACCCCGAGTAGGAAGTCTGCCAGCCCGACCTCTTTCAGGTTGACAGAGAAATTTATTTTGTTGTTAGTCTTCAGCGCTTTTATCACTCTGTGTTTCGGGGCCATTTTCTTCCTACCGGACTCGTCCAAGCTGCTCAGCGGAGTTTTCTTTCACTCCTCCGCGGTGGAGACCAACACCCGCACCGGTCCGGACAGCAGCGACTCCGGGTCGGCTGGAAACGACGAGCGGGTCCTGGCTAAAATCAGGAAAGACCACGAAAAAGCTCTGATAGAGGCTAAGGATACTCTACAAAAACGACCCGATGAGATAAAACAGGACATTATAAACGAGAAGGAGAAAGTTGTAAAGGAGAGTCTGGGTCAAGGTGGGAAGGATGTCAATAATTTACCGTTCGTCGAGTATCACCGGCCGCCCGGAGCGACGGGACACGAACCGCTGGACTCCGAAACCAGGGACAGACGGGCTAAAATCAAAGAGGTAAGTTAAGGATCTGTTGAGCTCTCTGATCGGTGTACGGAGGAAAAACTTCGCACCAAACCCCGCCAGAAAAAAACGACAATCGAAATTTACCTTAGCTTACAGCAGCTGGTCCTCACTATAAAACACGACTTTACATATCAGACCAATCATTCCTATAACATCTACAATTCGGCTTATATATAACACACAAAGGATTAATAATGTGAATAAGGTTGAAACTTTTTACAAACTGTTCGCTTCTTATATCGAAAGTCTTCGCCGCCGGTGAACATACGTGTCGCAACGACAGGACACCAAGTGTACAACTTCAGATTTTGCGTAATAAAAGTTAACCACAGTGCATAATTCGCAGCCGAAGTTTCCAGGACACACATCAGCCTTCAGGGAATGAATATATGCGATATTTTACGTGTCATTTAACACACACACGTGGACTTGAGGCGTTAATTTGACAGATTTGTAAACGGAGTTCGGCGCGACGTTTCTTAGCAGGCAGCTCCGGGGGAAAAAGGAAGGAATGTGTGCAGGATCCACCGCCCCCCTCCGGGCTGCTATACCTGTCTTTCAAGTTCCCGTCTGCCAGGGCGATACGGGGACTGGTGCAAAAAAAAAAAAAACCCAGCTCTCGTGTGCTGTCATAGTGGGAGCACTGGGAGATTACGGTGGGGTGGGGGGGCGAAACACACCTTTTTATCCTTTCGCAGATCTTTATATGACCCGGATTCACAGTTGGTCACCTGAAGCAGGGCTTTATGTGGGAAATTGCAATTTTGTTCTTAATTTGAAGGCCTGACTAATGTTTTCCCATAGCAATGGTTTTTCTATCTTTTAATTATTACTAATTGAGTCATAATGTACCCTCGGATTAATTTATCTAGATGGTGCCACAGTGCATATCCTATTTATTTCAGTACATTATGAATCCTCTGATGTCTTGTTATTCTGCACATGTGAATGTAAAACCTTTATTTTTATAGCCTACAGCCGTGACATACACCAACAGGTAGCATGTCTGCTGTTACTGTGATATGTCGCTGCAGTGTGTGTGTGTGTGTTTGGGAGGGAGGGGTGGTGGTTTCATGGTGTGCAGTCAGGCTGCTGCTGCTTCATCTGTAGTGGTATGATCCCAACTCTCTGCTATAAAAAAAATATCCTCAATGAACGTTTTTATCCAAATGGAGATGACGTGTATTTCTTTAGTGGTGTTTTTGAAAAGGTTCACATGTGGCTTTTTGGACAGCAGATGTCATCATCCAGGTGTTTTACACAGAGTAGGTAAGGTTTGATGTCCTGACTGAGATGCGTGCTTTGTGTAAACACTCTGGTGGACTGATATGTATGAAAATGGGACACCTGCAGGTCAAAGGTCAGAGTGGATGTGAAGGATTTCCCTGAACAGTCTCTAAGGTGTCCATGGGGCAGGAGGTGATACTGAAAAAATGAAATATCATGATAATATATTTGACTGAATACCCCACTATCAATAATATCAAGTATGAAAAGCAATAATTGCAATCAAAAAAGTCTCATAAGTTAAGTAAAACCTTGTCAGTTAACAGACTGAAATATTTCACAATATTATTAAACCAACATCAGTCCAATCATATTTATGATATTTCTGTACGTATGTAAACGCTGCTCAGAAACCTAAAAGATTATCTCTGGTATTTGGTATGAAAGACACAGTGTTTGAAATGTGGATGTTGGATGTTTGTGACCTTAAGATGACGTCAGCGGCCACTAAAAGGTTAAGAGAGCCTGCAGTCACGCTGTCGACCACACACACACACACACACACACACACACACACACACACACACACACACGTGGCCTTAAACACGTCATGTCAACCAGAAGCCTGTTAGTACTCTTTAGTCTCCCAGTAGTGTCCGTCTTCCTGCCATCGTAGATGTTTAATTAATGCTTTTAGTCATCATGTCAGCGGTGATACAAACACACAATCAATGCATTGTGTCATTGTCTTCCCTCCCAGTCAAAAATAGAATAATCTATCGCCTATTGTTGGATTTAAAATGGTGTAAACATGAACTTTGACCCCCGTGTTTGCATCATTAACCGCCTCACTTAACAGACTTACCTCCTTACTGTGATACCAGTGTTTAAAGCTGAATAAGATGCTGTTGTGTCTGTTTTTAACATTTTTACTTTAGAGATAATTCCCTTTAATTTATAGCTGGCTGTGTGAATGTGTAGCGCCTGTTAGAGCCCCGGTGTTTCTGTCTGTTCTGTTTATGTTCTCAAATTCAACTGTGAACTGTGTGACTTCCAAAACAAAAACAGCGAGCAGGAAGAAAATCAATAAAACATCGGTCCCAATGAAAAAAAACAACTGTTTTGAATTCTTTGTGGGTTTTTTTTTTTCCGTCAGCTACAGTGTCTGTGTTTGTAAAGGCGAAACACAAATTGTCATGCCGGGGGCAGGTTTCTTTTTTTTTTTTAAACAACCAAATATCAAGTTCATATAAATGTGAGAAACTTCAACAGTGGTTATCAGTGAAGCGCCGATGCTGCTCTGAAAACGTTGGTATCTCCAGCAGTATGACTTTAAGTTCACTACATGTTTTCCTACTGTTTCTTTTTTAATGTTTTTGGCTTTATATCAGCTGTAAACCAGTTTATTGATCACCTGCTGTGTCCTTGTCAGAAGTGTCAGCATCAGAATTTGGGGATCAACATGTCACAGAATGATCTGAAGTACATTTTAAAACCAAACCAACTGTGTGTTTTATTGCTAAACGAGAGGATCAGCAGCATTAGCAGGTTAGTTTAGAGTGCATCTGGTGCAGATGTGCGTTGCTGTATCTCCTCCTTTTGTAAACAGCATCAAGCAAATCATGTCAGGCTATTGACTACCGATATAGGACATGGAGTAGCTGTGCAGACGTCTCTGTGGGGACCATCTGTTGCAGGACTCCTTGTTCTTCTTGTTGCTGATGATAGTTCCTCATGACTCTGGCTGGATGTTTGAGCTTGTTGTCATGCTGCTGAATACATTTCAGACTGATCAAACGCCTCCCTGAAAGAATCTAAACATCTAAAGAGCTTAAAACAACACAGAGCTGTATATAAAACATCTGGCGCCGCCAGCGGTGAACACTCTCGACACCGTCCTTCACCCGTGCACCGTTTCCCCCTCTTGTGACGGCGGTTTGTAGATCGTTCATGTATAGAAAAAGAAACTTCTTAATCTCTACTGTGTTTGCTCAAAGTAAACTCACAGTGTTGCAGGAACAGTCGGTGACGTTGCAGTATTTTCTGACAGGAAAACAAATGTTGAAGTCTTGCAAACCTCCCACCTAATGAAGCAACTAATGAACACATTGTAAACTTAGGGAGGAAAGTGCACTACAAGGAAAAACACACCACAAAACTAGGTTGTTACATCCATCCAACATAATACAGGGTGTGTCAGACTTAACCGTCAAGGCTACAAAAACATGGATCAAAATCTCGATCAGTTCTAAAACTAAATATCTTCTCAAGCAGAGCACATCGTCCCGGCAGCGAAACACATCCTGTATGTGCTGTTTAATTGAGGATTAGTGTTTGCCTGCTATGTCAACAGATATCTTAATATTAAGGGAGAAGCCGTTTGAATATGTCAACGAGACAAAACCTATCCGGCGTATAGTGAAGATAAATATGGACTCCATGCTGCAGGTTACACCTCACATGATTAAAACACCAACATTAGTTATGAGAAATGTGAGCAGGGGTGAAACTTGTGCTGCCTCTATCAATATTCCCAGTTCACAGCTATTGATTTGGGACCTTGCAGTTGTGGTTTTAAGTGAGTAGACACAGTGGCAGCGGCCATGTATGTTCAGCTCTGACAGGAGAAAATTGGACGATCCAATCGCAGGAAGGTAAATCTTAAGACATTCAGCTAACGTCAGTACAGAGTGTCAGAATCTCAACATCCAAACAAAAGCTATGATGCTCCTCATTGTTATGAATGAATACGCTGTTCTTGGAGGCATCTTGCCTTTTCTTTTTCGCTCCCGGACCAAAATAGCAGCTCGCTCACTCATGCATAATTATCAAGGAACAAATAGGCCTCCGTTATACGCAGCCATAAGTGATAGAACAACTCACCTCATTGTTTTTCAGGTCCTTTAAGCATATTCAATCATAGCTGTGTGTGATGATGGATTGAAAAATATCTGTTAAAGTGACGAGATGACGTCTTCAAATGTCAAATTCAACAGTCTGAAACCCAAAGAAAAGCATTAAATCATCAGATTTGATGATTATTCGATGAGTAAACTAGTTGCAGATGAATCTTCTGTGGATGGACTAATGGCGAGGCCTGCATCCAGCTGCACTATAGATTGTTATTTTAACCTTTATTTATTCAGGGACGTTCCACCCTGATCACATTCACACCTGGAAGCTGCCCGGTACAACCAGTCTGACCTGCTGGTTATGACATTCATAGAATCCTCTAAAACAATAAGCAACAAACAATCCGAAGACAATCTGAATATAAAAACAACAAACAGCCACCTTTATTTAGAGGCTTCTAGAATCATTTGAGGTGAAGCTGTGTGATGCTTCTCGCTCCACCAGTTGACCCAGTTATCCGGGGATGGTTGTGGTCTCAGTGGGGGGGGGGGGTTGTGTTTGTAACCGGGCTGCAGGGGTGACTCGGTAAAGGATAAACGGCTTGTTGTGACTGACCGACACAATCCTACAATCAGCTAAATCTGTTTGTCTGCTTGAAATCAAAGAGTCTCAGGAGAACCCATCTTCAGCCTCCTCCTCCTCCTCCTCCTCCTCCTCCTCCCCCTCCTCCTCGCAGCCCGAGCTTTCACTCGCTCTCAGAGAGGCTTTGGAGTCAGGAGCAGTGGGGGATAATAATGAAAACCTGTGCTGATAAACAGAGAAACTGAAGGTAGTCTCCTCACTCCTCATATCCTGAAATTTTGAGTTTCCCAAGTTGTTCGGGAATATTGAAACGTGTTAATGGACAGTCTGTATCTGTGACCTTCCTCTAACCGCTGGTTAACTGCAGGCCAGACGCGGTTCGGTTTAATGATACTGATGTTTAAACACTGTTTAACTGACTCCTTTAAGAGAACATGTATGAGAGGGGAATTACATAACCTGGATACAAGTGAAGCTGGATTTTATTGGGTAATTATGTCATTATAATTATGAGTAATTTTGTGGTTTAGCAGTGTAATTATGGAACTACGGTTGCAGGTAGGAACAGAGATTAACCTGCGACTGTATTAGAACAAGTCAGAAGCAGGTTGAACACACTTCCTGTATGAAAGTTGCTGGTTTTCAGCCCAACTGGTGTGAATCCCCTTGAAAAAAACCACCAATAACAAACTGTGAAAGAGGAAGCCAAACACACGTTTCCATACTCACTACTGCAATTTTCACATTCTGTATTTTGAATTTGACACTAAACAACTTTATCTTGCCTGCTCCTCGTTTCCCAGCGTCCTCATAATCCATTTCTTCAGGAGGTTCAATTACTGCGCTGTCAGGAAAAACTGTGAGAACTAGAGATGCTCCGATTCATCAGATCAGTATTGGCGCCCGAACCGAACGTATTAAATGGATCAACTATCGGCCAGATGTGACATATCCACATTAAATACACATTCTTTGTCTTTTTCATGATGTTTTTGTTGTCTGTTGAAGTCGTGGTCGACTACAGAGTCAGTTTTTACTGCCCCAGCAGTCTCTGACCTCAGTGTTACCTTCAGTAAATGATCCCAGTGAGTTTCACACAGTCAGGTACACAGTACACTGTAAAATGTGACTTGTTGTTTCAACTTAAAAATATGAGTCAAATGGCTGCCTTAAACTTCTACATTAAGTTATATGATAAGATATATGAGTATATATAGTTCTTTTAACATGTATTGACTAAATATGTCATGTCATATGAACATCAGCCTTCGCTCGGTGGGTTTAGATCTGTTAAGTCATTGAACTGGTCAGACTGTTGTAAATCTAATTCAGATTAATTTGAAGAGTCGCACGTTAATTTGACACTCGCAGCTTTAGTTGCTGCTGTTGTTCTGTGAAGTTGCTGTAAAGATAAAATGCAAAGCAGTGATCTTATCACAGTGTGTTCAAACTAACCTTCATCACGGTTTACATCGATTTTATTGTGATGAAAAGGATCAACTGTGATTTATTTTAACGTGTTAACACAGCCTGAGCATGCTGGGAAATCTACTGATCATGTTTCTCAATAACATGAGAACTCACATTTATTCAACTCATCATGTGAGACTTCAAGTTATAAAACATTTATATTTAAATGAAGCTAATAACAAAATATTACAGACTAATATGAGACAGAGTCATTGATTAATCAGCAGACACACTGATGACTGACGGAGGTGAGGTATTAAAAATATTAACGGGAGAGAAAATGATGGATTAGAGCAAATCTCTGCTTATAGTAAACATTAGTAGCAGTCAGATAAAGTACAATAACAGATGTAATCTATTCCTCTGATCTCTCAGGAATCCTGGACTTTGCTTCAGGAACTCTGTTTTTGTGACGGCATTTTTTTTAATATAACGACAGACTTGTTGCTGATTAAACTGCTGCCGCCCTATCTTACTCCTCATCCTCCTCATCCTCCAGTGTGTGTGTGTGTGTGCAGATGAGATGCAGATGAGCGTTTGACTAGCCGTAAGGACGCTGTGTTTGCAGAATGTTCTCCTTTCAGCTCGTTATCTTAAAGAATACCTGCTTTACTTTCTCTCAGACATCCTTATGTTCAGAGAGCCGTGGATTAGAGGCCGGTGGTTTGTAAAGGTCTCTCCTCGCCGGGCCAGAGCCGACTGTTGAGGAAAAGATGAAACATCAATCTTCCTTCACTCGCCTTTCATTTCCTTCCCTGTTCTTTTCTCCTCTCCTCCCTCTCTCTCTCGTCGTCCTCCTCATCCAATCTCTGCTCCCCTCTTCTCCTCTCTCCTCCTCCTCCTCCTCTGCTTTGCTGTCTTCAGGATTCAGTTCAGTTATTTTCGCCTACTCCCAACACGATTGTTATCCCATTGTGTGTGTGTGTGTGTGTGTGTGTGTGTGTGTGTGTGTGTGTGTGTGTGTGTGTGTGTGTGTGTGTGTGTGTGTGTGGTTGTATCACGACAGAAGCCATTTTGCCGCTTTGCTAACCGTAAGAGTCTGAAATAAAATTCTCTGTTTCTGTCTCTTCCTCAGGCTAACTTGGCAGCCAATAAGTCCCATTTCTGTATCGACCTCCGGACTAATTGCCTCTCGTTGCAGGTCCTGGAAACCAGACGTGTGTGTGTGTGTGTGTGTGTGTGTGTGTGTGTGTGTCAGAGTTACTGCTGGTGCTCTATTTAATTGTCTAATGACTATAGGAATAGTTGTAGCTGCCTGCGTAGGTATGTGTGCATGTACGTTACTGTACTGTAGAGACAGAACTCCTTCCTGTCTGTTCGTTTCCATGACTAATTTCAGTTAAGTCATCAATAGGTACGTTTACATGTGACTGTTAATGTCACTCATTTGAATGAAGCCACTTTGATCAGAACAGGCCGTCCCATTTGGAAAGACATTTAATTCTTTAAAGCTTTTTGTTATAATTTGATCAAAGGAGGAAGATCATGATGTAAACTGTCTGTCTGATTGCAGACTCTTGTCTTTCATGTTTGCCCATTTGAGTTAAATAAAAAGCGTCACATGTGCTCCGGTGGTGTCATAAGATTTAATACGTTAACAGAGAAAAGAGAAACTTGACATCTGATTCACTTCTTCTTTTTCTAAATCAACAATAAGAAACCTTAAAAAGAAAAGAAGTGTGGAACTGAATAAACAACTTTTCACTGTTGAAACTTTAAAACCGGCTCAATCAGTGAGGTTCTGCTCTATGGAAAGAGACACCAGAGGTTAGTTTGGGTGCAACAGAAAGTTAATTGGCAACTATTTTGATAACTGATTGTTCGTTCATGCCAATTATCAAGAAAAAATGCAAGTATTCTCTGATTCCAGCCTCCCAGAAGTGAGGATTTGCTGCTTTTCTCTGTTTTTATATTATTGTAAATGGAATATTTTTCAGTTTCGGACCGTCTGTCTGACAAACAAGCGTTTTGAAGATGTAACTGAGGGATCTGGTGACAGCGATGGACAGTTTCTAACAGTTTTTGTCATTTTACAGACTACTGAATGGATTGAAAAATAATTGACAGATCGTTGATACTGAAAATAATAGGCTAGTTCTGTTTTACCAGTTTCTAATTCAACTTTCAAAACTTTAAATCTTTTCTACACTTTTATTTGTTTGATTATGCTTTAGAGAATAATAATAATGTTAAAATAAAGGTAACCCTACTAATCAATCCAATACAAGCACAGAATATATTCCAAATGATTATTAGAGGAATGAGGTTGAAGTAAACTTTCACGACGAACACTTGAATGTAACTGTAGGCTGCTGTAATATATCAGGATGTCCGACGTCTACCTCATACAGCACCTCAAGGCCTATAAGATCCAAGTAATGAATATTGTAATAGCGTAATAAAGTGGCTGTAAATGTATAGGCTTAGTGGAAAGCCCGCGAGGCTTTAGATATTTTAAATCCATATTTTAATATGGATTGTTACAGCACGGTGTCGGTCGGTGCGGATCGATCGGTTGGGTTTTGGAGGTTTTCGTAGGTCGTACTTGGCGATTGTACTGGTTCCAGGTCTTCCTCATGTTTGCTGCCTACATATATACGCACTCAAACTCTTAGTGCACTCTTCTTCCATGTATTTGTGTCTATGTGCGTGTCCTTCAGCCTTTGAATAGTTCAGCCGTAGCCCAGGGCATGCCCCAGCATCCCACACACCACCAGCCTGAATGGGGAAGATGCTGGTATATTAAGCTTTATTGCCTATAGTCCGTATCCATCTCCGAGGTACATCTAGCTCTTTACTGCTGTTACTGTATCTACTCTCCCAGCTCCGTTCTTGCTCATGCATAGTCATTGAGCATTGATTTGGAAAAAGCTCGGAGCAAAATAAATTAGATGGATCGTTATTACTATTACCTAGTACTCGTGCTAGAGGTCAAGGCACAAGCGAGCCTTGAAGCATGGAGGGGGGGGGGGGGGACTGTAAAAGCGTGTACGTACAGTAGAACTGTACATAATAAAAGACACTTACTGCCCTCGCCATAACTGCCTCAACTGTCATGGAAAGTTAGACATGAACTTCCCACCATCAGCACTTTGCCTGCTCGACCAGCCTCTTTATAAATACCAACCATTCAGTTTAAAACAGAAAGGCATGTACATGTTAAAATAGAGGATATGGACACCTGACTGTTGTCTTAAAACAGACTGCCCTTTAAGCCTAATTAAGCCTAAAACATCACTGAGTAGAAAGATTTGAGATAGTTCTGGGAAATTATGATGGACGTTTTTATTATTCTCTGATATTCTGCTAACAAGATGATTAGTTGATTATTTGAGAGAATAATCGGCAGATTTATCAATAATGAAAATAATTGTTGTTTGTTGATAGTTTGGTGTCATGTGATCAATAATTAATTACACTGAGCAGATGGTATCTTGACAGCAAACTGGGTTTGATAGAGATATGAAATAGAGTTTGTAGACTGGTGTAATACAGATACTGTGGATATTTCTTATTGAATTAGTAGTTTTGTGAAGTTTTTAGGAAGCAGAGACAAAACTTTGCAGCATTAACATCAAGGCAGCAGCCAGTTAAGTGCATTTGTGCCTTGGGCTTAATTTTGGGTGTTTTCATGCATGAAGGTGCCAGGTAATGCAATTTTAATCATTTAAGTTTTAATGTTTCTAAGTGCTCAAGGTGCGCTACTGAATTTAAATGACCATAATTCATTGCACACGTTATGATGCCGTGTCGTCTGGAGTCACAGCGTGTCAGTGCGAAGTCAGTGGAGGTTTGAAATGACAGCAGAACGCAGTAGAGACCCTCACTGAGCTGAAATGAAACGAGTGCACATAAATTAGATAAATAACATGAATAAACATCGTCTCTACTGCGTTTTGCTGTCATTTATGGTGGCGCTGCTCTCTGAGGGTGTGTGTGTGCTGCACACGGCGGAGCAGAAGAGAGACACTGAACCAGGTGAAATACTCGAGTTGACAACAGCTTATTACGTTACTGTAAGTGCAGTAACGGGACAGAGTGCACAGTAAACTCGGCAGCCACACATTTCTCTCTTCTGTATCTCTCTGTTTTGTGTCTTCAGGTTATGCTAGCCTATTGTTGCTAACTTTGGAGCTTTACTTTTCCAGCAGTTGGGGAAACAACAGACGTGACTTTTTAGCATTTATTAACTGACACACTGTAGTCTGTGCTGTACATTTACTGCCAGACTGACAACTTACTACTAACCTTTTCCTCTGCCTCGCTCGCATCCACTGTCACTTCTCTGCCCCTCGCTCTTTCCCACTCGCTACGCAAACATACTCCTTAACGGAGCCACGCTACCGATTTCCCAGGCAATGGCAGAAGTTGACTCATGTACCGGAACTGCGCTGCACAGAGACTCTCAAACGCTATCAAATATTAAAAAATATTTTTTTTGGGGCTGGGGGGGGGTTCTCGACCAGCAGACTACAGCCCTACACACTATATATATTGTCATATTGCACAGCTCTAGCTTACACTAGACTGAGAGAAATTAGTGCCTGAAAAAGCTAGCTAAATGAAATGTCGATAACGGGTCATCAGTAAGCCTCCACGCATCGTCTGAACCACCTCCGTCTGAGCTTGTAGCTCAACATCAACAATGGCCAGCTGTTGGCTGGTGGACAAGCACTTAAACCATCAAATAACAAGTCCAAAGAGAGACTCACCCAAAGTTACAAATAATCTGAAATGGATAGACCAGACAGGCTCACATTTTCAACTGAAGTTGAGCTTTTCTTTACTGCATCCTGTCAATACGCCACAGACCTGCAGTAGGAAATGGACCTGGTGATCCCAGTTGGTCTACAAATGGGACCATCTTTTATTCTGTGTCTGAGGGCATTATGAGTATCCTCTGATTTGTTGTCTGTTGGTTTCTCTCACATTCAAACTTTCTCTCTTTACTCACAAGACTGTAGATAATCTGTAAATTTGTCTTATGATGATATGATTTGTCGTACCTGGATTGATTAGACTCATTCTCTAATCTTAAAGGCCCTGATTCAACTTTTCTTTTTGAGAATTTCTGCTTTTTGTAAATTTGGGGGCTTGAGTCTTAATTCACCACAAATAAACAACCTTTAATTGAAAGAGGCTGTTATTAGAAGCAGGACTTTATTCCTATTTTTTGGTATTTGATCATATTTTAGTCAGAAGCTCCTGTTTATTGTGTATTCATTTGCTCTTAAAGCTGTTTGCTGTTAATAAAAACACCAAATTTTCTTCATTTGTTTCAGATTTAAACAATGACGTTCACTAAAATGCATTTATTGTGAAACATTTGTAGGAAATGTTGAGCTTCATTGAGGAGAAAAAAACTCAATGCAGAATCATTCAAAGAAACCCAGAGCAGAATTACATGACCATGTTGTTGCACTGATAGACAGATAAATACGTTGTGTTCAATTTAACATGAGAGCCATTATTGTACAGATAATTAGTTACCCCCCTTTTCAAAGCCACTATTATTTGAATACAAGACCTTATTGGTGAATTCAGAGTATTTTGAGGTAGAGAGACATGAATTTACGGAGGCCACGTGTCAAACAAGGCATTGCTTTCTGGATCATTAGCAGTCTACAGTAGGACTGCAGGATTATTAGCTTCTCTTTTGCTAGAGACAGTGATGTATGCTGAGCAGAGCGGCCTTTCAGCCTCACGGGGGGCTTTGGGTGAACACATACATGTAAAATCTATGGGCGGCGTCGCCGTTAATGACCGTGCCTCGTGCATTTGTCGCAGCCGTTAGATTAGTGAGGCCGGGATGTGCAATTTGTCTTGTCTTAGTCGAAGCTAACGCACTGCTAGCTCATTAGCATTTAGAGGTTATTGATTGCTTTCACAATTGCCTCAGTGTTTTCTGTAATATTGGAGAAAGATCAGATTTTAATTTTGCATTGGAGCACATGGAACCAGCAGGTCACTGTCAGAGGCTCCTTGATGTGTTGAGAGTTTTTTGGGGGGGGTTAAAGGGCAAAGGACAATTAAACTACATGCCTCCTGCATATATTAGATAAGAAGCTTAATATTATATAAATTAATCAATATACTCTTCAGTCTACAACTCCAATTCACCTGCAAAATGTCTATGATTATTAAATTATAGCAGCAACAATTAGTTGAGTAATCAATTAGTCCTTAAACAGCAAATTAATCAGCAACTGTTTTCATAATCAAGTAATGGGTTTGATCATTTCTTTAAGCAAAAATGACAAACATTTGTTGATTTCAGCTTCTCATATGTGATCATTTAATTCTTTCTTTTTCATACATGATAGAAAACAGAATATCTTTAGGTAAGACGTCACTCAGGGACATTATAACAACCATTTTTCAGTATCTTCTGATATTTTATAGACATGACATCAATCAGTTAATGGAGAAAATAATGTGAGGATTAACTGAAAATGGAAATAATCGTTAGTTGCAGCCCTGAGATTAAATGCTGATGCTGAGAGATATAGTGAACTGATCTTCCTGAAACCTTTTCCTGAAGGTTTACAACTTGTCCTCCCTGTTTAAGATGTTCTGAGTGTCGACTTATTAAAGTAGAAACTAGAGTAGAAACAGCACAACACCACGTACATGACACATATAGTATTGATGTGAGTGTATTGGAATGACTAATGAACTTTAACAGTGAAATAGTGTGAAACTGAGTGACTCTGGTTGTGTTTGGAGCAGTTAGCCTGTGTTAGCTTGGCCTAGTTGGCCCACAGTTCCAGACAGAAGCCAGGCTAATCTGGATTTTAAGAAATCCCTCCTTTATCTGTGACTCACTGAAATGCCACGTCTCATTGTTTATTCCGACAAGTCGCAGCAGGAACACTTTCTTTATTTTGCTAAACCGTCTCTACAAACACTGAAGGAATTTTGTTATCGTCTGTTCCCACGTTAGAACAACGTCACTACAGATGATTGACAGGAGGCGTAGCTGGTTATAGTCATGGCTGATATAGTTTAATAGAGTTCATTTTGTTTTGATAAGATGAGTCATATGATATGATGTTGGACATACTTACTGTATATTGATAAGGTTCATTAACTTGTATATTAGAGGTGAGACAAATAATCAGCTGTGTGATGTTTTCTTGTGACATTAAAGCAAAGGTGTTTTTTTCCTTTATAGTAGACAAGTGAACTTTTGTCTGTTAATGTAGTTAATGGACCAAATATGGTGTCACCCATGTCCCTTCTTGGACAACGATTGGCCTGAAGTCACATGACCATATATCCAACCCATCTTTGTAGATGCCCCATTGGCTGATATGTGTCTGGATGTATATAATTGGTTGTTTCATACCCAACTTACTTTATTTAAATGTTGTTTGTAATGTGTTTTATGATGACCCTGATGAAGGCCACAAGCCGAAACGCGCCGGTCAACTAATAAAGTTGTTCTTCATGCTACAAGTGTTGCTGGAGTTCTCATCTCACGGCAGATATAGTTTAATAGAGTTCATTTTGTTTTGATAAGATGAGTCATATGATATGATGTTGAACATACTTACTGTATATTGATATGGTTCATTAACTTGTATATTAGAGGTGAGACTAATAATCAGCTGTGTGATGTTTTCCTGTGATATTAAAGCAAAGGTGTTTTTCTTCCTTTACTATAGAGTGAACTTTTATCTGGTCAACGTTGTGTCAGTTGAAACACTGTAAATGCAAACAGCAGTTCAAATCAATAGTTGGCTGCAAACCAGCACTGAATTAACTGTCTAGCTAATGACTGCATGTGCAGATCAGTCCTGATGTTCACCTGCATGGACACACAGATGTTTGATCGTTAGAACAAATGAGCACAAAATTACCCCCCAAAAATCTGAAGAAGTTCCCTAAATGGACGTTTTTCTCCTGACACCTCAATAAGTCCAACAACGAGAATTTGCCGTTTCACATCCTGTCAACAAGTTTCCAACTCATTCTTGGCGACTACAAGCTTCTAGGTTTTTGGCAAAAACAGTCTGGCTGCTTTCAAAATTCTGATTTAAAACCCTTCGGACTGTGAGTCACAGAAGAAATCCAGTGACTCACGGTCCGAGCCTTGTAGCCTGGTCACGGAGACGGAGCAGAAACGCTCTTGGATATTCAATATTAACGTGTCCCGAGCGCTCCGGAGGGTTATGGCCGGCTGATTCTCTCTCCCTAATCCAATTCAGTCTAATACCCCGAATCATAGGCTGTCAATCACATACTCCATTTATTTTTCAATCTCCCCTTCCTTCTGTCTCTGCTTTTCTTTTTTCCATGTGAGGGCTGGCATTTTAACACAGCAAGCTCTGCCATCCTGCATATTAGATTAGCTGAAGACCTCATGGGCTCTTGTGAAATTTAAGACTTTGCATGTCTGACTGTCACGTCTGCAGCATCCTGACATCACATCACACTAGTCCACAAATCCATAAATGTAATTTCAAGTCACCATATTTAGGTTTCGGTACAGTTTGTTCCAGTGTTTCTCACCATATTGTCTGTACAAATGTTTGCATGGAGAGAGCTGAGCAACAGGACAGTGTAACAAAAGCTTGAGGTGAAGTTTACTTCTATTACATTTACAGTTTTTTTTTCTGTAATTAGCATCTGTTTTATTAAAGTTGCAGGTAATTACACAATCAGCACATCGTACTGCCCTCTGGGCTCGCTCTGTAAGTGACATAGCGCCGAAAAAAGATGCAGCTCAGCAAGCTGAGAAATGAAGTAAAAAAGCACCGATGCTGAGACAGAAATATCTTTTTAATGAAGTAATGACATCACAAAACTAAGGACACAATTCATCTGCAACTGAGACAGATTGGTTATATATAAAAATATACGCCGTCTCAATATAAATGTCTTAGCAGGAGAACGCATAGTGCCAGAGTGCATTAACGTCTCAATGAATGTCAACTTTAATGACTGCAAAGGCCATAACTCCCTTTTGCACTCTTTGTTTTTAAGCATTATAGAAATAGTCAGTCATGTTGTGCTCATTTATTATAACTGCTGTGTGTTTCTCTGTCTAACAAGCTGAACCACAGATCATAATGTATCATCCTACCTTCCCTACAGTGCAGAAAGTAGAGAGCTGCTCTCACGCTTTTGCCCCTCGGACGACACCGAAACCTAAAAAATCACCCGAAACAGCTTTAAAATGGCTCTGAGTGTTTAATTTACGGGAGTGTTGGAATGTGTTCTGTAATCCAGAGGTTGACAGGTGAGGTTTAGTAGTTTGTCTTCTGTCTATAACACCTCTTCCTTCATCCTCTCTCTGTGTTTTTTCCTCCCAGACACATGCATTGGCTGTGTGCTGTTGTGTCTCCAGTTCAATTTACTGGGGAGAAAGGCAAGCCAAGTCCACAAGCTAAATTATTTAGCCAGTAGCCTGCAGCTACTCCCAACACATGGGAGATTAATGTGTGTCTGTGTGTGTGTGTGTGTGTGTGTGTGTGTGTGTGTGTGTGTGTGTGCATTATAATAGATTCTAGTAATTATGCACTTTGCGTACTACATGTTTTGATAGTCATCCATCGAAATGAACGTGTAGCTTGAGTGCATGCAGGGTGTCAGACAAGGGAAGGTCTTCACTAAAGCACACACTTACTTATAATTGACTGATATGAGTTTTGGCTTTTTGGTTTAAAGCTCCTTTTATGTTGTTAATTTTCCATTTAATTTGACCAGTTCCCCCTCAAAGCATTGTTATCAGCTGTAAAAGCATATGAAACAGAATTGAAAGCATAATAAGGCACCTTAATGCTCTACTGGAAGGGTAGTAATGCCATTAATTTACATATACTGGTGTCTCAATAAACTCAATTCTGATTGTTTCCTTTAGACGGCCGCTGTAGTCGTACATACATCACCCCAGTCAGTCTATTATAAACTATACAAATGTTTTTATAGCCAAGAGGTGAAAGTCTCCTCACATGATGTATAAATTGTTGAGACCTGTGAGTTTGAGTGTTTCAACACATCTAACAAACAGCAATAATTAAACGCCAGCGTCACTAAACAGCTTCTTGTCAAAGTCATTTTTCATTGTTTTTATCTTTCTTATGTCAGACTTAATCTCATGATAAACACGAGTTAACAGATCTTCCTACTGGTTAAATTCCCATCAGACCTGAATCCACTGCCCTCACAGTACCCTCACTGAATAATGCCTTCACTTTAATGACCATATAATTAATCCTGGGGCATTGATGACCCTTTGGGAACTACTGGAGAGTGTTTGCATAGCCTCAGATCTCTGCTTGTTACCACCACAGGGAGATCTTTGGACTTTTAGGTATCTTTGTAGGATCGGTATTGGAAGAGATCTTTTGACAATTTGTGACATTAAAGAGACTGCAATGTCTCAACAAACTCAGTTCTGATTGTTTCCTTCAGACGGCCGCTGAAGTCCTACAGACATCATACCAGAGGTCAAACTCCACATGTGATTTTAAATAATAGGCCCGTTTTTATAGCCAAGAGGTGAAAGTCTCCTCATGTTATGTATAAATTGTTGAAACCTGTGAATCTGAGTGTTTCAACACATCTAACAAACAACAGTAATTAAACCCCAGAGTCACTAAACAGCTTCCTGTCAAAGTCGTCTTTCATTGTGTTTTTTTATCTTTTCTTATGTCAGACTTTATTTCATGATAAACATGAGTTAACAGATCTTCCCACTGGTTAAATTCCCATCAGAAACTGAATCTGCTGCCCTCACAGTACCCTCACTGAATAATGCCTTCACTTTAATGATCATATAATTAATCCTGGGGGCACTGATGACCCTTTGGGAACTACTGGAGAGTGTTTGCATAGCCTCAGATCTCTGCTTGTTACCACCACGGGGAGATCTTTGGACTTTTAGGTATCTTTGTAGAATCAGTATTTGAGAAGTTCTTTTGACAATTTGTGACATTAATGAGACTGCAAGAGTCTGATACCAACCAGGATCTGGATTTAATTTGACAGATGATCCAACAAAAACCGTCATTTACATCAAATTATCAGGGCTGAATAGCTGAAATCCAAACCCCCGGTAGTAGCTGCTGGTGTCCGTTTAAATCCAGCTCACAAAGCCTCTTCTTCCCCCTTCTGGGAGAGCAAAGATTAGGACTGAGCTGATCTGTTCCACAAAAAAAAAAAAAAAAAAAACATAAGAAAGTATTTGGTCTGGCCTTATCCCACCACTGCACTAACAGTTACAAATGGAGGACTTTTAAAAGTGTTTTAGCTGGCTAAAGAAGATGCATTGGATTGGTGCCCAGCTGGTGAAAAAGAGCGTCTCTGGGCTTCCAGCTGGGAATTTCACAGGACAGTTTCTCTTAATGTGTCTTCATGACTTAGACAGAAATATATATATATATATATATGTATCTACAGAGAAAAAAGGCTTGTTTTTTGTAAGAATTAATTAAATATTTTTTGCACGCACACGTAATTTGTAACGTAAGAGCTGCAGCTTGTGCTATTTGCAGTGAGCAAACAGTATTAGTTTAACTTAATAAGGGTCTAAACATTGTGTTTTAGTATATAAATGAATATGTCAGGTACCACTGAGGTCAATTACATTCACAATAAACTGCATGTTCTCTAGTGCTTTTAACAACTAAGAGCTTCGTCTTCTAACAGCTCGGCTAAATGTAAAATGTTTATTTGCAGCTTCTGGGAATCTTTTCAATGTTCTTCAGGCTGCTTTTCGGATATTCAGGAGTCTTAAACTATTTGAGTTTGTTTTCATGGCAAATTAATGCAAATTGTGAAATAATTATGGCTAAGACTATCCAGGTATTTTCAGCCACGGAAACTTTATTATCCCTTTTTAACGTGTGGCTTAATTACTCCGGAGTAGATGTTAATTTTGTCGGCTTTGTAGTGGAGACGTTGTGTAATTATCACATTATCACTACTTTAATATTATCATTCAGTTCAGTTCAGCAGCCTTGGGCTTTTATTTTTATGCTCAGGTGGAAATGGGCAGTAAAAGTAAAGTGTTTTGAAGATTGGATGAACCCACTGTGTGCTGGATGGATCGCTGGAGTGTAAATGTTATTGATTATCTCCTCCATTTATCGGGATTGGTGCAGTGATTGGATTAGGAAACACTTTCTCTGCCAGGCCATTAATGGACACAGGAGGTTTAACACTTGACTCGATTAATCTATGGCTGCAACTAACCATTACTCTCCTTATTGATTTACCTGCACATTATTTTCTGGATGAATCAATTCATCTGAGTGAAAATAGTGAAACATGCCTGTTATAACTTCTAAGATCTCATGGTGACGTCTTGTTTTGTCTGATCATAACGTCAAAGAAAAGATTTAAATCATCACATTATAACTGTTGATTAATTTATTCAAGATCAACTAATTGATTAATTGTTGCAGCTCTAGATGAATCCATTAGTTACATTAATCAGCAACGATTTTAATAGATTAATTTAATATTTCCAGCCTCTAAAATGTGAATAATTCCTGTTTTTTGTAGTTTGATACTCAACTGAAAACAAAAACTCTATGAATTTTGGTCCATTTGTCAGACAAAACAAGAGTTATGAAGACATTATCTTGGACTCATGAATCAATAATAGAAATATTAATTTTCTGCAGCCTTACACTGGTTTATTCAGGACTGGTATCATTCCAGTCCAACTCATGGTACCAGTCCTGGAGAAACCTGCCTCCATCTCCAGTTTCATTGTCGATGTCACAGAGGTGTTTGAGAGGATGTTTAGTATAAAGGTTAACGTCGTAATAATGTGAATGATGAGACAAAAAAAAAAGCTTTTTAATACGTTTCTGTCAAACGGCCAAAACGGAGGGCGGTTTCCAGATTTCCCCTCGAATCAGCCGATTCATATTCCGCCGTTATTCTCCGAGTCATTTGGATGCAGCTCAGGTCGTATTTTCTGGCATTCGCTGACGTTCAGTCCTCATCTCTGCCAACCTGTTAAACAAATGAGTGATGAGCTCGAGCTTTGCCGCCGCTGCCGCCTTCCTGCCTTCCTGCCTTCCTTATCTGCTGCCTGCTGTATTGAAGCGGGGATATGGATGTAATGGAGGGAGGGAGAGAAAAATCAATCTGCCTTTCACAAAGTCTTCATTAGTTTGCCTTTTGTCAAGCGGCTGGGTCAAACCCAATTGGGCTGCTTCCTACAACCAAGAGAAAGGTCAAGTCAATAAATGTGTGTGTGTGTGTGTGTGTGTGTGGTCTGATACACACCACTGAGAGGTTTGAAAGGGAGTGTTTAGCACTTCACCCTCCGGCATTAAAGTCACAATGAAATGAATAGAAAAACCTTTTCAAAAGCTTGTTATAAAACATCTTGTTTTTTCAGAGTGGTTTTCCCCATTCACTTCAATATGAAACATGAAGCATATGGATCCTCCATCAGCTCCTGAACACATGGCTAATAGCTGCTTTGGCTCCGTTTCGGGGGCGGATAATGAAAGTAATCATATCACCCTCAGACGTCATTGTTCATGTTTTATTGTCATGTCTTTGTCGTCAATAATCGCCGCTCCCGCCGGAGTGTTATTTTACTGCCAGAACCAGGTTTTTTTTTTTAACAAACAGACAGTCGGAGATATAGATTTACTCTTCAGTTTCATCATTTCTCTCCTCTCTCCTCCCCAGACGGCCGTCACATAGTATTGATCAGTGTGTAATGTTGCTTTTCAGGTAGGTTCAGTCTGTTGACCGTATTATCAGCTCTGAGCTCTGTTAAGCACCAATCAGGCTGTTGGGAACGACGCCTTTTATGACCCCCGTCGGGTCAGCGAGCGTCGGATCGGGCTCGGCTGTTAGCGGTGCAGAGATGCCGGGAAATGTCTTTTTATTGGCCAGAATTTATCGACTTGAATTTTACTCAGTGGATGATCATTGATGAAGAAGATGGTCATGTTTTTCTGATAATCAAATAGAATTTTATTGATTTTAAAAAAAAGGCTTCTTGATTGATTGAAGCACTTTAGATAATGTCTGTATCTGTTCTGCTCTTTGTGACTCAACAAATGGAACATAAAAGTCAAACCTGCTGTGGAAACTACTTTGACCTGTTTTTAAGATGACGTCCTTGATACTTGGGGATCATTTGCATTCGCAGCAGAGTTTGTTTAAACTGAACCAAACAGGTTTGGTGAGAAAAGCAACCTGAGCTCCATATTTACTTTTCCAGCCTCCACCGTCAGCAAATGTTTAGAATATAATTGCATTGTCTGTTCTTCTGGGTTATTGATGGTGTTCATGATCTGCATGAAAATATGAATTTAATCTCCGTCTTCAACCTTTGGTTCTCGTGTCCTTGTGACTGTTTGGAAGATGTTTTTATTATCACTGTTTCCTCTTTCTTTAAATTTAAACTTACCTCTTAAACTCCCAACATTGTGTTTGACAAATGGAAAGAAAAATGGACTTTGTTGGAGATTGCACTGTTGAATTGCGCTTTCCAGGAGGTCAGGAAGAAGATGCACTTCCTTCATTCAGTCAGTCAGTCAGGGGACATTTGGCAAGATGATGTGTTCATCGATGGTGGAGGTTCGTCTTTAAAATGGAGAGAAACATCCTCCGACCTTCAGTCAACACACACAACACTGATTCATTCATTACTGACAACAGTTTCCTTCCTGTTGGTCATAATACAGGAAAAAATACCAATCTTGTGTTTTTATTTTTAGAATTCTGCATCAGCCTCCTTCACTTCACTTCCCTTGTAAAGCATTTTTCCAGCCTAATGGAGATGTACACAACTATAACACAAGACATGCCAAATGTTTACACCTCCCAGTATTCCATACTGGGATCTGTCACTTCTCTGTTAGATATAAAGGGGCTCAGCTGTGGGACAGTTACATTATATAAGCTTTGAACTTGTCTGATGAACCGAACTCAACCCAAGTAACTAACCAACTAACTAAAAGTTTGCTTCAGTTAGGATGCTCCCGTTACATTATCTTATCTGTTTTGTTTCTTTGCTCGGTTTGCTTTTGACTCTGTGGTTGCTTGTTTATTTTTGTAGTTCACATGACTTTTGCATCTGTTTATAATGTGCAATGAGGTGAGATTACTCCCATAAGCCTTTAGGGGGTTTTCTAAATCTCACCTGCACAAGTTGTTTCGTCTCTTTTGTTGTGTTGTTTTGTTTTTACTGTGCAAATAAATATAAAAAAAATATGACATGAATGTGACATGAAAGGTGTTTGATCCAGTGTTTCACTGTTAGCTGATAGCAGTATAGCAGCTGCAGCTAGCTATCATGGAAACAAAGTATTAAACCCACTTCTCTGTCAGCAGAGACAGAACCGTACAATACTGACCCATATATGGTTGTTGAAATACTAAACGGCTTAGGAAATCCCTCGCTGATCCCTGAAGAACTGCTCCCCAGGCGGAGAGGAGGATATTGTCCTCTCTCTCTCTCTCTCTCTCTTTCTTTGTGAGCAGCTGAACATGTGAAGGAGACGAGGTGGAAAAACGGTTAGGTGGTTAGTTTTGTTCCAAAACAGCACGGCTCAGAGAGCAGAGACGTCAGAGCTCCTGTGTTCGGCTGCGTCTTGTAAAGGTTTGTGCCAGAACCGAACCCGACTGTGGCAACACAAAACCTTGTTTTCTGCTTAACTAAGTCAGCACACAGGGGAATTATAGCAGGAATAACAGGTTGATCTGAGTGTCACAGCTCACTTGTCTTCAGGGTTAATTGCTTATGCGTCTATGTTCAGTATTGTTATGAAACCTGATTTCTGACAAAGATACAATTACTGAGTGTATGAGACCTGTTACAAAGGACAACATTCTGCAGACGTAGATCTGGTTTTAGATCCAGACTGGATTAGATCAAGACTGAGACTCAGACAAACTACAACCAACTACGACCATCATGGTTTAGTTTTAGGTCTTCAACGAGTGAAAGAGAATTTATTTAAATCAAAGTTTTGAACACAAATACAATTAAAAAATCTGTTTGATTCTTTCCTTTGTCAAACATGATAGTTGGTCTGAAGACGTCAACTTGGACTCTGATAAATTATAACATTTTTTAGACCAAATGATGAATCAATTAATTGAGAAAATAATCAGCTGATTAATTGGTAAACTAATCGTTAGTTGCACCGTGTTTATTTTTTGGGTCTCAGATAAAAAGTTTCAAATCAGCTCAAGGACAAAAAACCTCTTTGATGTTCAAACATGAAGAATCATCAGGAGTCAAAGTTCAGAGCAGCAAAATGTACTTTAATGCCAATAAAGGAGATCAATACAGTTCATAAAGATCACTTGATTACTAACCTCAGGGTCTTATGTACCCTTTGGGTCTGCATAGGTCACGCCTGGTGTCCATCCTCTTTGTACTTGGCCAATTACACCATCATAACTTCTTTACATCACCTGTTGTTGGCCCAAACTAACCAAAATAGCTTTTTGGCTGAACTGGTCATGTCTGTCATAACCAGTTCTATCCAGTCATGCTCTTTTATTTTTTTATAACTGTTCAATGGTCACTGTACACCATCATTTCCAATCCTTCCCCTGGCTCTATTCCTCCACTGCCCCCCCCCCCCCTTCTCTCTCGCTCCTTTCCCACGGCCGCTCTTTTTCCTTTTTTTGGAATCACTGAGTTTAATACAAACACATTTAAAGTGTTAGTTTATCCAGTGCATTGAGTGAGATTCTTAACATTTTGGTGCCCTTACATTGATTATATGTGGTCTGTGAGGTTATATATTTATTATAATGTCAATTCAACACACTACTACTTATTACTTATGATACTTGTCATAATCATTCTGCACCAGTTTATCATAAGTCTTATAAGATTTCACCACAGTTGCAGCCGTAGTTACAGGTTACAACTTGTTGCCTTTTATCAGCTGTTGAATATTTTAATCTAAAACAAAGAAACAGTATATTTCATGTTTAGTTACACCAAGTCATGTATGTTCAACCTCTCAGATCCCTCAGTAATCAATAATTTATACCATTTAAAATACCTCCCAGTTGCTGCACAGCCGTCGTTTTCAGTCATTTCAGTGCAATAAATCAGCAAGAAGAGTCTATAAACTGTCTGTTTATTATTATACCAGTTATCTAATCTTCAGATGAGAATGTAGTAAAAACTTTTACAAATGCATTTACCTACAATCATCGTTTAACTGTGATGACTCATCTTCACATAACTCCAGTCATTTTCTGCAAACTGATCTTTATACCGTTTGCCCGGGAGGCGAATAGAGACGCTGAAGAATGTAAAACATTACAGCGTAGTTGTTTAAAAACGGTCATCTGTAATATAAAGTAGAGATGATTTTAAAGGAAATGAGTAAAACAATATAAAAACACAGTCTCCTGTTTCCCGCTCATGCAGCCTGAAGCTTGGCTGTGGTTCAGCAGCAGCAGGTTCACACTTTCACTCCTTTATTTCCTCGTCATTAAACTGCAGCTCACCGAGGGGAAATTGTTGCACCTGGGTTACCCGCCATTATATCTGCACATTTGTAATTCAGAATATTCTGTACCTGGACTCTCGCCACGCTCCAGTTAATACTCGCACACGCAGGTGGGACGAAAACGCAGTCCGCGATTGCTTTTGTGTCCTTGTGAAACGAGGAGTCGTAATGGCGGATAGTTTTTTTGGAAACGCAGCTGTAACTAATAACACTGACAATGGCGACGTAGCGTTTAGATGAGACGGTTCCAGGACCCCGGCGGTGTGAACGCCGGCTCGCTGGCGTCTAATGGAACAGACGCATTAATGTTATTAGCCACACCTGTGCTTCTTTTTGTACTATACGATGAGCCAAAATGTGTGTCGGAGCTGTTTGTGTTTATTCTGGTCAACAGGCTTATAAACGCTTCCTGAGCTGACGTGTAACATAATCTTGACTTTCCTCCGCTCTGCTTCAACCTTAAAACTCGTCTTGTGTAATTTGATTAAGTGTTTGTTTTCCATATGAGAGTCTGTCAGAGCCTGTAAGCAGTGTGTATAAGTGGTGTAATGATGCGTCCTCTTCCTCTTTAATATATTTGCTGCCTCTGGGGGCGGGGGGGTCGCTTTTTAAAAAATGTCATTTCTATTTTATGATGTTTAATATGTCAAACCTTTGCATCCTCCTGTCTCTGTATCTTTAAGAAATTCAATTTCTTTTCTCCGCTATCTGGGAAATTTACATGATTCAGGGATTTTTTTTATGCTTCTTTCTGCCAACTTGATCATAGTGATTTTTTATTTTATTTTTTATGGGCTCTTACTTCTTCCCATAACCAGCAGCAGCAGAGGCTGTCTGGGCTCAGAGATAGTGATGAGAGAGATGCAGTAATATTTTTACAGGGGTGCTCAGTGTTTCTCTCATCTGTGCATGAAGACAGAGATTAAATTCAGGAGAACATAAACACAGACCAACCCTGCAGCAACCCAATCACCAGATCAACCACCAACTTATACATGTTTCAACAGCTTATTAGCACTAGAAGGAATTAAAGGCGTTACTTTCTCTGCTTTTTCTTTACTGTTTGATAATCATCAAATACATAAACCGCTGCTGTGAAACTTTAACAGGTGAAGAAAACAACCGATTTAATACAGAAGTGAAAGAAGCATTTCCAGTCATTTGATGAAAGCTGAAGATTTGCTCCTGCAGCGTGGTATCTGCTTCTCCTCCCTCATGTTGTAAGTTACTGGTATGAATGACACGAACAGGAAATGCTAACCGGTTTCTGGGTGAGGTCACGACAGGGTTCAGATATGTTAGGAGCTGTTAGCGGTTAGCTTTGGCTGCATGTTTCCTGTGATGTTGCAGCATCACTCTGATAAGACAGGAAACTTATTCGAATGCTTTTTACACACGACAGAAAACTGATTCAGCTTCAAAGTGATTTTTTTTAAACTTTGCAGAAAGATTGAGGAGAAAACTTTCTATTATCCACACAGACACAGTGATGTGTTTCTGGCTTTGTTTTCCTCCGTCCAGTTCACTTCTATCAATATTCCATCTTTATTTTTTAGAAATGAACTCGTGCGGATGTTTCAAACACAATTAGGACATGTTGTTTAACTTTTCTTGCTGTTATCATGATATCACTCCTCCTTCCTGTATCTCCTCGCTAGTTTTGACCTCCTCTGTAGGGTCAAGGCTCTAAAATAATATCTCTGTGTAGTAATGATATTCTTGATGATATGACTCAACCGGATGCTTCTGCTTGAGGTGCTGAAATAAGTTGGTTGTGTCGCCTCCTTTTGTTGTTCCAGTCTTCCTGCACTTTCTTACATATTAATGTGGTTTATTTAACATCTGACATCTCTTGTTAAGTCACTTCCTGGTTCTGACTCCTCCACATGGAGCCTGCAGCAACGTTAGCGGCTCCACGTGCGTAGCGGTATGACGTCATCACACCAACAAGTTGGAATATCGCCATTATTTACGACGTGCATTTTTTTAATCATATTAAACACACCCACACCCCCCCCTCCTCACCCCACCCCCCTCCTCATCTTTATCTTCCTCTCATTGAGATGGCAGAGAGTGAAGCAGTCAAGCATCTGCACTTCATCACACTCGCAGGGGATGCTTCTTTGGCAGGCAGATATGTGTGTGTGTAAGTGTGTGTGTAAGTGTGTGTTCCTGTTTGTGAGGTCCACATGCTGGTTGGCTGTCTGATGTCCTTATCTGCCCAACAACCATATTGTCACCCAGCTGCCCTCTCCTTCTCTCTTCCTCTTCCTCTTACTCTCTCTCGCTCTCACACACACATAATGCACCTGTTACAAGGGCGTTAGTCACAAGTGTTTCCCCTGAGACGAGCTATCGGAAGATTCAGTTTCAACGTCGTTCGTTCTCTCTCACCGCCGCAGCAGCAGCAGCAGCAGCAGCAGCAGCAGCAGCCCCGGTGGGAACTCTTAGAAACACCCTTCTCCCTGCTCAGCCTTCACACATTCCCTCAGTTACAGATTACTCAGGACACCTCGGAGCAAACAGGGTCATTAACCCCTTGATCTTTGCACAGCGGTTAATGATTTACCATCATCGCTCTGTGTGCATTTATATATATATGTGTGTGTGTGTGTGTGTGTGTGTGTGTGTGCAGACGGTGGAAAACACACAGCCTGGATCACTGCCAGGTTTTTCATTATTTTTGGGGACATTTTAAAACGGAGTCTCAGTGGACTCGTGACTCGGTCGGGACTTATCGTTGTAATGTTAACACGTTTATTTTTATGTTTGTGAAATGCCTTTTGGCAGCCTGCTCAGAGGCTCCTCTCATGTGTTATTTCACTCACAGAAACCTTTTTTTTTTTGGAAAACGTCTCCTCATCGCTGATGCTCGACGGTATCTAGCTGCATTTAGAAGTTTTTAAAAGACTTGAGGCAACAAAAAATACCTTTTTTAAGCCCCTAGCTAACAAATATTTGACTTTCTAACTCACCACTGAGTGACCTAACTGTTGAAATACATTTGAGAAATTGAAAGTAAAAGCATCATAAAGGTGTTTGAGTCCCTTTGATATTGACTTTACTGGAGGATTAAACAACATTCTTTCATATATCTACTACATCCACAGCATCTGATTCACATTATTCATGATCTGTATGGACACATCTGCAGTTGTTTCATTTATTAAACAAGTCTAAACTTCAAACTATGATCTGACCAGAAGAGGAAACAGTCAATCTTGTTAGCAACTCTTGTTTTAAATGCATCTCACTTAGTTTTTTTTATGAGTACGAGGTTAATGATTGTTAATTTAACTCTGCAGCTATAAAGAGAGAAGCTGTGCAGTTCAAGTGGTTTCAAGTCTCAGTTTCTTCTCGGATTCATACTTTGAAAAGATGTTTTTTGCACAATGATGAAAGAAACCAATGACTAACTTCTGATCTGCAGCCCCCGTCAGCTCACTGGGCTTCATTTCACACTGGTTGAATTATTTGTGTTTGTGTTTTTACTCCCTGCTGCCATGTGTTAGCATACTACAACACTATTTCTCCTCCATTAGCTGGGCTGCTGACAGGAAACCATTGTAGAGAGGAGAGCTCTGGCTGTGTGTGTGTGTGTGTGTGTGTGTGTGTGTGTGTGTGTGTCATCAGTGAACAACACAGTTATTAGTTCAGTGGCTGAGGCAGATCAATAGGCTGAGAAGAGAGGTGACGCTGGGGGGACAACAGAGAGGAGGAGGAGGAGGAGGAGGAGGAGGAGGAGGAGGAGGAGGTGATTCTCTACTCAAGGTGATTGTCAACAGTCCTCACGCAGCCTTTCTGTAGCAAATAATCTGTGTGTGTGTGTGTGTGTGTGTGTGTGTGTGTGTGTGCATACTCCTGAGGAAGAACAGGTGTGTATATGTACTTAAGAACTTCCTGTTAGATCGCACCTGATGTTTGTGCTCCAGTAAAACCATCGCACCTTAAACACAGAGCCAATTAGCACAGAGCTAGCGTACGTCTGAAATAGCATCAGCCACCAGGTCCTAATAACAGCGGTCAGACTAGAAAATCCCGAACACTTAATCCAATTAGAGTCAACACATGGGGATCCTGAGCATAAAATCCAATAAGAGTTAACACACACACAGGAATGTTTAGTCGTGTGAGCCGCACTCACGCTCACACACTGAATTACAGAATCTGCACCTATTAATTAACAATATTGTCTTTTTTTTTTTTTTTTTTTGATCTTTGCTTGAATGTAATTGTGATGATGGATTATAGATTATAGTCCCATCCTGGATCCACATCTCTAAATCGCCAGTATGTCTGACTTATTTAAACACATCCTCCTTTCATAAATATCTCTGTTAAAACAGATAATTCTTATTTTCATCGTTGTCTTGTGTATTATTTATTTTCCTACATCAGTACACCTCATCATGCTTGAAAGCTTGAATAATCCACTAACTAACAAACTAGGTTAGACCACCTGAAACTGTGTTTTTATTTAATTATACCTCCTGGAGTATGGCGCTAATCATTTTAGCATCTTCCATTCACTTACATGAAACGGTTAGCGTTAGCTTTTCTCGACTAGAAATGACATCAGAGCAGTAGTAGTAGTAAAAAACAACAAGTTAAGACTGATAATGTATGATACTCCTGCTATACAACTCTATGCTAACACGCTAGCATTATTATCAATATAGCAGACAGTTGTAATGAGACAGAAATGTCTTTATGATATGTGAGATATCACCACTGGCTTTTAAGACTCTTTGTGGATATTCAAAGCTAATTTCTTCACATGCTTTCGTACCTCGTTTGTTATTTTTTTTCTCTTTGTTAGCGATGATGAACGAGCGTCGTCCTCCGTCGTCTTGATCTCGAAGCCTCTCTCGGGGTTGATCTCGGCTCTCACGCTGGGAGCAAGAGTATTGGAGTAGATCTCTTAATGTGACATGCATATAGGAGCGGTAATTAGCAGGCTCACTAGCTGTAATTAGTGGGTTTAAATGGAGGAAAGCCATCGCTAGCTTGTCCTTTTGATGTGTGTGGGAGATGTTATGCAAATTAAGTGGATTTCACTCCGTGTGTGTGTGTGTGTGTTATAAGAAGTTCTCCTGTGAAAATAAAGCAGCATTTTTGATCTCTTGAGATGTCAGAGAAGGTTAAACCACTACTGAACCCGGCGAAGGTTGAGGCACACATGCTCGTATAGTGTGTGTCGGTGTGTTTGTGTAACATTGAGAGAGATGCAGATGGAGCACATGAGATGAGAGGTAACTGCTAATTAAAGCGTCTCCTGTTCCTCTCTAGCGTAGCGCAGCATATTCCCCCTTATAAAATGTAATCTAATAAGCGGTTGTTCTGTGAAAAGCATGAAATCAGAGTCTATTCATGCACGAGGCTCTTCACCGTGTGTGTGTGTGTGTGTGTGTGTGTGATGTAACCTGGTGAAGAGCGTCCTTGATTGAAAAAGTTGTCAGTCATGCTCACAATACGAATAAAAGGATGAACTCTCGGCAGCTTGGTAGCATCATGAGGCTATTAATTCCTCCTCTCCAGCGTTCACGGTTGTTGTTAACACCTGCACGGCACTTGTGATTGTGCTGTCAGAAGTTATTTTTTTAACACTTGTTCTGCACTTTATGCCGTTTCTTGACATCCGCTATCAGTCTGTCTGACCTGCTTTGTTCACTACACACTGTCAGTTCAAATCAGAAGTGAAATATACTCAAAATAGAGCATCATCTGCACTATATTATTATATATATATTCACTCTGCTTGCAGATGCCTCCTGCTGGTTTTTTTATTTTATTTTATTTGAACATAAACGTTGTCATGTGATGCATTGCACCAGAGTTAGCTTATAGCTAGTTTTCATCTGCAGTCTGATGTTACAATTAAAACATGAATGAGTCTAAAAACATAATACAAATGATGAAGAATAATACAGAATAAACATAATACAGGATAGATATTACAAGGTTGCACACAATAGCATCACTCACAGCCACAATGTCAACTAGAATGACTAATGAATACCAATTAAAATCAAGAATATTTGTGTTTATAAGAAGATTCTGATTATTGTTTATGTCATTTATCAGGTTGTAGCTTCATATATTTGAGATTTTGTTGCTTTTCTCTTTTCTTATCTAAGTGTAGATTGAGTTTCTTGGCATTTGGATTGTTAAGATAGAAACGAACAATCTGAAGACGTCGTGTGTGTGTCTGCGTGTGCGCTGGCTGTGATGTAGGTGAGAAGGTGTTGCCGTGCCGACGCTTGATCGCCCGCCTGACTCGCTAACAGGCTCGGCTTCACTCGACTTAACTTAAACTAGGCGACAGGTCACTCAGTCACCTGTTGACCAGCTCGTGGTCGTTTGTAGTGTCTTTCATAATGATTGCAGTTAATAATTGTTACTGTTAGAGAGAGTGAGCTGACTAACAGTGAGTCAGCAGGAAGCACACACACACACACACACACACACACACACACACACACACACACACACACACATGCATATATGAGCTTGCAATAGGATACTGCGTAGTGAGAGAGGGTGTATAATACAGTAATATGATCTCCTGGGAGAGTCTGTGCAGGCTGTGCATCACTCAGCTGTGTGTGTGTGTGTGTGTGTGTGTGTGTGTGTGTGTATTATTCAGGTGCATAGAGCTGGCATTGTTAAGATTGTGGCAGGGAGTCACTCTATATACGCTATAGGCTGCAGCATTGTGCCAGTGAGAGCATATATATATATATATATATATATATATATATATATATATATATATATATATATATATATATATATATATATATATATATATATATATATATATATATATATATATATATATGACAAGAGCACACTATCACTGAAGTGAAGTGTGTGTGTGTGTGTGTGTGTGTGAACAGATTTGGCGTCTGAAGGTGGAGGATAAAAAGGTTTTAGTGTTTCTAATCCAGAGGCAGGTTCTAGAAAGCTCTCTGTGACGACGCTCTATAACCTGGATTAGGAGGACAGATACACGCAGAGAGCTGGAGGAGGAGGAGGAGGAGGAGGAGGAGGAGGAGGAGGAGGAGTCGCATCTGAGACTGAAAGGAGTGTCTGGGGGGGGGGTTAGATTGGAAACTAGTATTCATGTTGGTATCAAGCCTCCAGCCAACACAGCAGAGATTAAAATGAGATGAAACTCTGGCGATTCCTGCCGGGGAAGCGAGCAGTTTCAGCTGCAGATAATGAGACTCGGTAGAGGAGGGAGGGGGTGGGGGGGGGGGGGAGGGGGGGAGCTGGGTGAGGGTTGGGTTTTTTGTTTTTTAGCGAGGAAGGAGCGGATCAATCAGCCACTGATCATAAATGCAGACAGACGTTTGGAATAGGTCATTTGCTGCCTGATCAACAAATTATCATCATTAAAAACATCTGCTGCTCTGAATTATTAAATCTTTGCAGTCGTTGAGACTCGTGTTTAGCAAAAATATCGAATTTCTTTAAGCTGTGAAGTTTTAATTAAGACTAGATGAGACAGCAAATACATTTTAGGCCACTTATAGGAATTTATATGTCATAATATAATTCACAGAACACTATTAGAGATAAAACAATCCTTGTATTTTATGCTGGATGACATATTAATACTAATAAAACTAATAAATAAGTTACCATGAGTTGCTGATAGATTCATATAAAGAAACTGTTTTAAAACAGTCGTCATACTTGTGTTAAATGTCATTTATTCCAGACTGAAGACGACCCATCAGTGGTTTGATTTGAGACGTTACAGCAGGTAAAATAGTGAGAACGTCTCATCGTCTCATCACTGCTGCTTAGCTGCGTCGTTTAATACAAGAAGAGTTGCATCATTAAACTTTTACTGACAGCTTTGATTCAAGTGTCAGATAAATAAATGTGAGATCAATTATCATTGATGGCTTTGGGGTGAACTATGTAAACAATACTGTTAGACTGAGCCGACTGTCTTGAACTCTGCGGCTCCCAGATATTAAAGGACCGCAGACGAAACCACAGACCACAAGACTGCGGTCAGTGTTTACAGATACACACATACGTGTTATAGTGTCACAATAATAATAATAATAATAATAATGTTGCTGGTTGAATTTCATGAAGTGAATTTCTTCCCAGTGAGCAAGCAAACATATCAGCAGCTTTATTAACTCATCACAGATATGGTTGGCTGATACTGGTTTTAGCTTCAAAAGTCCAGTATGAGCTGGACTATAAACGTAACCACTGAGTTATGTGAAAAGGGCTTAATTCTCTTTGTCATGACCCAAAGTTGATTATCATCTGTAACTCACTTCATTTGTCATCTTCTTCTCCTCCCTCCTCCCTCCTCCCTCCTTCCTCCTCTTCCTCTTCTTCCTCCCTGTCAGATGATGAAACATGCGTGGGACAGCTACAGGCGCTACGCCTGGGGTTCCAATGAGCTCAGGCCGGTCTCCAAGCAAGGCCACTCCAGCAATCTGTTTGGTGAGTGAAAGACCATACACACACACACACACACACACACACACACACACACACACACACGCACACACACATGATTGATCTCTTGTCCCTGTCACCAGCAGCCTTGGCCTTTAGATTAGCAGCCAAATTGGCCGTCAGTCGGAGCCATACATATGGATGCCTCTAAATGTCAACTTTATCATATATTTATATTCTGTTTGCGCCGGTTGTTTGTGTCTGTGCTGTTGATGAATGTGAATCATCATATTCTGTCTTCTGTTTTTTTTAATTACCTCTCAGGCTACGTTCATTATTACAGGCTTGATTTGTTTCTTTGAGTCCGATCTGATCTTTTAGTGTTAATGGTTCACGTTCTTGTCTGTAGTGACATGTATCAGGCTTCACTGTGAACACTGAGCACAGATTTAACTGAAACGTGAGCCGCATATTTAATGCTTAAATGCAAAATAGATGCTAAACGACTCATAAGCAAAATTTATGGGCTCCTGAGTGTCAACAAACAGGCAGACGTGGACACTTTGAAAAGCAAATGTGAGGCAGCTATCAGGGAGCAAATTCCAGATGATAAATGGTTTAAAGCAACGGTTCTCAGCCCTTTATGGGTACTGGACCCCCTGCAAACACAATCTGACAGAAACAGAGATTGCATTAGGATGATTCTAGGGAAAACCTACATTGCTTTATTGTAATACTTTTTTTTATTGTCTCTTTTTATCTCTCTATTGTGGTTTCTGAGTTTTTCTTCTTCTTTGTCTTGTTGTTGTTGTTGTTCTTCTTCTTCTTCTTTGTCTTGTTCTTCTTTTTCTTCTTTTTCTTCTTATTTTTCTTCTTGTTCTTCTTTTTCTTCTTCTTTGTCTTGTTGTTGTTGTTGTTGTTGTTCTTCTTCTTCTTTGTCTTGTTGTTCTTTTTCTTCTTCTTTTTCTTCTTGTTCTTCTTTTTCTTCTTTGTCTTGTTGTTGTTGTTGTTGTTGTTGTTCTTCTTCTTCTTTGTCTTGTTGTTCTTTTTCTTCTTCTTTTTCTTCTTGTTCTTCTTTTTCTTCTTTGTCTTGTTGTTGTTGTTCTTCTTCTTTTCCTTTTTCTTTGTCTTGTTGTTGTTGTTGTTGTTGTTGTTGTTCTTCTTCTTCTCCCTCTTCTTCTCCTCCTCTGTGTGGAAGATTTACAGGCTCGTTTTTTAATGATTGCCTTCTTATGTTTAATGAGGAAATTCAATCAGCTTTGTGTAAATTCCATCCACTGTTTCATTACAGGAATTTATCATACGTGAATGTAGGAAGAGAGAGAGAGAGGAAAGCAGCTGTGTGAATACTAATTGTTAGATTAGGCTGTTGAGCTCTGGGTGTTAGTCTTTTCTGTCTGTTTCCTCGTCTCTATCCATCCTTCACGTCTCCGCTATAGAAAAGTAAATAGGTTTTAGTTGGCTGCTCCAGCAGACCCGCTTCCATCAGTAAATAAGACAGCTCGGCCCCGGGGCCTTGTCACAGCCGTTTCCAACTCCTATACAACATGATGTATGATGATAATATTAGCCTGACCTGGAGTATTATGCAATGAAGCCACTTTCAATACCTGAGGCTATTTCCCTGATATACAGTAACCTGGACTGCTGGTTCAAACTGGCCAGTAGAGCTGAAAATGAAAAGCTTACTGGATGAAGATGTTCGAGGTCTGATTTAGTTTCTCAAATCTTGAGGTTACGACAATCTCTCAGAATTATAAGTTGATCATTTTTAATAACCAACTCATCATTTTGCATCTCAAAATAAAATACAAAATGATGCTATACTGATGTTTATATGAGTTTTAAGCTGAACATTAAGTCTGGACAACCCAAACCTGGCTGTGTAGAGCTGTTGAAGTGAAGAAGACTGTAGAAGGGCTGGATCTACTTCAGGTGATCGTCCCCTGAAGGAAAACACCTGCCGAGTCTCAGATGCCAGATGTGCTGTCAGCTGCTGGCTTCTCCGGTGTGTTTGGCTCGAAATTCATCACCTCAGGGAGGTTGTAATATGAATATCTTATAATTTTTGTAGGTTAAAGACATTCACCTCCAGCTTTTAACTGATAAACAGAACCACAAGATACCATCCATGTCAGCGTTCAGATGGTAAATACTGTAGGCGCCCTGATGTCTTCACTCTCTGCATTTTCTCTCCCTGCCCTTCATTCATCATAGATAAAAATGTTCATAAAAATTATATCCATGCACTCAGGACTGAAGAGGAAAAAGCTGAATTCTTTCCCAGGGTTTGAATTTATCAGCAGCCATATATCCTCCCAAAATATTGGCTGGTAATGATGTTTATCTCCTCTACCAACTACTTTGGCAGACAATCAATCACAATTTGGGAGTTTTTATCTATTAAACATTATTACAGAATGTGTTTCTGTCACCCAAACACTTCAATGACAAACAGAGACGACGAGAAAGATGTGACAGTGTCGACTTTAATGGGTTTGTGCGTCCGTTAGTGGGAGCAGCTGTGTTCTACTTCCTGTCAGTGTGTTTAGAGAGAAGTTTACTGGTTGTTAGTATTCGACAAAAAATTAAAAAGGTTAAGACGCCGAGTCTGAATGTGCAACTAATCTGCGATAACAATCCAGTTGCGTAAGATCATAAATTGTAGGAGACAGTTTAAGTTTAACTGAGAATAAACATCTATTCGTCTAAAACAGCTGGTTGATCAGAGGAGCTTCAGACAAACCAAACCTGAGAGAATCATCTGAAAACTGCAGACAATCAATATGATCAATCAACACCAACATAGTCCTGATAAAGCTGTTTCCTTCTGACCTTTATACTTTGATTGTTGCTTAATTATCATACATATTCCTTTCTTGTAGACTGTTATTCTGAAGGACTTTCAGAGATCTAAAATATTAATAAACACGACAGGAGAATAATAATAGTATTTTTAAAAGTTACATACTTCTGTGGAAAATCTGACAAAATGACTGTTGATTCATTTCTTAAAGCGTCAGTATTGGTAACAGATTTAAGAAGAAACAGAGTGAAATTTTAAATGAAAAGGTTCCACTGAAACAATAAATAAATAACATGTTCATTGGGTAACTGAAGGGCAGATTGATTGCTGTTTCATTCAGCGTCTAGACTGCTGTAACAGCTTTTCATAGCAGAGCAACAACTTCAGTCACAAACAATATTTCATGCAGAACGTTCAGCGGCTCCGTAAATACAGTCTGTATAGTTCAAATGTGATCTGTCTCGTTACATAGAGGCTGACTGATAGCGGCATTTTGGGGTGCAATGTTGATAATATTGTGCGGAGTTGATTGATTAATTTAATAAACATGTTCTCTGTGCTCTGTCTGTCCATGTCAGTAACCACAGAGCTGCTCGCTTGTTGCCGTCTGCCTTCGCCTGTTGGTTTTAAATACGGTTGATCAGTTCAGGATGTCGAAGAACAATATTACAACTGTGGAACAAATATCTTAAAAAGAAGCTGCAATAGAGAAGAGCCTCTTATCTCCAGAGATGCTGCAGAATCACCGTTTGCTAAAATTACAGCTGGAGGCGAAGAAGGCCTCCATGTCTCCTCCTGTCGTTTCTCCCTCCATCACTGAGCGCTCGTCTCAGCTGTCTATAACCCACATGTGTCTACAACAGGTACATGCCTGTGTCCCTAAGTCTATTGTGGCTCAGATCCATCTGCTTAATACAGATGTTAGAAAAGAACCAGATATGTCAGATTTACAAGTGTTCCTAAATGTCTCTGTTCTCTTAGTAATAGCTTTTAGGAATATTTTGAATTATTTAGACCTCTTTCTTCCTGCGTAGGAAGCTTGTAACTGTCCTCATGAACTCTCATCAGAACAACCACTGATCCCAGTGACCACGATGACTCCTGGAGGATGAAATATTACCTTATTAAGTTTCTCCAGATCATCGGAGCTCATTTTGGAGTTCAGTGCCAGCGAGTCGTCACTGACTCCTGTTGGACATTATGGAATTTAATTCAATCTGAGCGCTATTATAATCCCAAGAGCCAGAGGAGGAGTTTGTACCGAGGCTTTAACACGGAGTCCGCTTGTTTTCTACAAACACACAGCGGAGAAGAGAAAAAAGTTTTATTGCAGATGTTATGGGTTTTTATACTATTTACTGATTATGCTTGCAAAAAAAACTGCACTGGATGATGTTTAATATATTTTAATCCCTCGGTGGGATGTTGTTCACACTTCAAAGCAGCAGAAATACATCACAGATTAAGAGTCTGTAAATCCCCCGAACCACAGGCTGGTTGTTTGTTAAACCACAATGTCTCACTCTGTTTCTTTTTGTGTGTTTGTTTGTTTTCCTACATGTCTTAAAGAATGAGGAGTTGTTTGCTGTAACAGAGAGGAATCTAATGAGTAATATAACTATTTACGTCCTTTGTAGAGTAATTAGTGAAGGGTGAGCGTGATAAGTTATGTTTAACGGTCACTTGCCCAATGTTGGGGAGGATGTTTGGTAGTTTTTGGAGTCTGATCAGAGTCATATACTGTATTTTGCGGTGATATTTAGTCAAATCATTGTAATTAAAGCATATGTGGTGGGTGGATGGTGCTTTGTCAAGCTTTGCCAATTCAGAGAAGCAAAAAATATCATACTGGCTTTTCTGGCTTCTAAATGTTGGAGTGTAGTCGCTCCAGTACTGAAGTCTGCGGTGTTTCCTGTCTGTGTGGTTTCCTCGTTGGTCCTCTTTAATTGACACTGCTGACAGGCCGCCGGCTGTGCTTCAGAACAGCCAAACAAGCTAAAGGTTGAAGCATAGGTTCTCGTTCTAGCTGAGGGGCCAGCATGGGAAGGCACCCGTGTGTTCACCCGACCAAAAAAAAACTCCCCATGGGGTGTGTGTGTGTGTTCTGTCTAAAATAAACACACTTGACTGGGCCACAGCACATTAAAGGTCACTACTGATTTCTCCTGTTGCAGGCAAAGAGGGAAAAAAAGGCAGAATTTTTAGGTCGTTTGCCATCGAGCCCAGTTTGACCTGAACTGGGCCGTGAGGGAGCAGCGTTTGTGTGGGTTTTGTGCTTGTGTGTCTATGTATGTGTGTGTCTGTGAACTAAGATGCCACCTGTCTGGTTGCTCTGAATCAGAAAACACCTTAAACTCTCACTGTGTCTCAAATACACCAAGTCCAACATGTTTGATACCATTAGTGATTAACTGAGGACGTGATACAAGACAACATGTGACAGACATATATAATAGTAAATAATACCTTATATAGATACAGTAAGCACAATATTAACAATATGTTTAGATTATGACACATTGAAGCATTTGTAATTTACCCTTGTTGGTGGAAAGTAGTATTGAATCCACTGGAAATGTCTGTATTTGTTTTGACCGAAGTTACTATGGAAATGATGGACTTCTGGTAAACAAGCCCAAGCAGGCGTGCAGACAGAAAACAGCCCTGTGTTGGTGTATTGTTTTTAAAAACTGGATAGACATCCAGAAAGTCAAGTTTGAGTAACAAATCCATTAGTTTGAAGGCTTATGAGACGCCAAAACACTGCACATCGGTTTGTAATACTGGATTTTACCACGTCAGCGATCGTTTTTCATAATTCGATGATCACAAGGTAAATAGTAGAAATGCTTCTTTCACGTTATAAAATAATCCACCAGGAATGTGCGCTTGCACGTATATCATCGACCTCTGCAGCACCTCGCCGGTCATGTTGCTGCTAACGTTGAGATTATAGAGGTAGGATGTGCTGTGGGATGTCTTTTAGTCCGACTAACATCAGTGTATAAACAGTCCAACATGTGTTATCTATCGGCGGAGCCTTTGCATGAGATGGTGACTGCGCTCTGTTGTCTGTAAGATGACGTTTTTTTTTTTTTACTGCAACAGTCTGTTTCAGAACGAGCTCCTCGTTTTTTTTTTTTGTTGTTTTTTTTTTCTTTACTGGTGTCAGGGAAATTCTCCCCTTTGCTACTCGGGGTTAGATATATTCACATCGTGCTCTGACAGCCTTTTAAGACTCTGGTTATTTGCAGGACACTCGGATGGATCCATAGCTACAGGCAGTGTGAAGAAGTGAAAGGCCCGAGTACCTCCTGAGACACGCAGGCTTTACAGTGGAGGTTATCTGCTCGGTCCTGCCTGCAGTGCTTTAAAAGGCCACCGGATGAATGGCAGGCGCTGCCACACATGCTGCCAGGGTTTCTTTTCTTTATGTTGTTTTTCTTCCATGCCGTCTCTCTCTTCTCAATGGCTTTTCTGCTCTTTGTCCCCTGAAGTGATGCTGAAACTCCTCATATCACTTTACCTAAGTGACAGTAGAAATGTCCTGATGGAATAGAAGCTGAACTAAAGCCTCTTTCTTTGTATTTACACTTAACCTTCACATTTCTAAGTATGTAGTCATCCCCCCACCCTCTTTGAAATCAATAGTTAGTCAGTTAAGCCATTGTTAATATCTCCATGTTTAAAGATATATTTACAAAATGATAATTTTTAAAGCAATTATTGGACCCTTACTCTTCTATTAATGTCCCATCTACAGGCTGTAGTGCTCTGAAAGGTGCAGTTCTTCACTCAGAGCGGCTGTTTAGCTGCACCGAGCTTTCTGCCAGAAACTGATTTGGGTTGTTGGTTTAAATCCAGCACAGATGTCTATTTAACCATGGTCTATTATACCATTAAATGTCTCCCAGCTGGCTTTTCTGCTGCCTTATTTTAGACTTTGTCCTTGATTTCAACGTGGGGGCTTTATTTACCGTGGAGATGAGTGCAACCGATGCAGCTAATATAACTTAAAATCAATCTTAATAAGTGTTTGGCTGCTCTGTTCATCTTGTAATACTTCTTTCATTTTCACCTCTTTTGTGGACAAACAAGGACATGAGAGAGTTTCTGGAGGGGTCGCAGCTAAAACTAATATCTGCCAAGGAGAATAAAGAAATTGAGCCGCAGGAGCCTTCGTCTTCCTTAAAGGCAGCAGAATAGCATCATTTTTCTTTCACTCTAAACATAATGAAAGTAATAGAGCAGCTATATTTCCTCTTTTAGTTGTTTATACCACGATGAACATGATCCTCATGGAAAGAAAGAGGCATCAACGCTTCCAGATGCTTGTTTAGAAAAAAAAAAATCAGCTGTTTGTGTTCAGGTCTACTTGCATTATAAAACACTTAAAAACAAACAAATAGTAAGATTTTGATGTCCGTTCTCCAGCACTGGAAGCTAGCGGGAGGTCATCGGAGGAGCGATGTGTCGAGCTGCAGCGTTTCAAACATTTGAAGCTCTGAAAAGCAAAAAAAAAAAACCTGTTAATAGCTTATTTTAGCAGCAGCGTTACTGTTGTTCATTTCAATCAGTTCAGAACTCATATAGCAGTAGTTCGGAGGGCAAATAATCAAAACAGTGAAAATCAAAAGTCCAAGAGAGTAATCATTTCAAGACAGTCGTGTTCTCAGGCACATTCTCAGGGGTCTTTTTTTTAAATCAGGTCTTTTTTTAATGGTTTCCACTTCAGCTGGAGGAGAATGAGTCATGCTGGGAACAGACACAATCTGCAAGATATTAAAAAAAACAAAAAGTTATCATATTAGAAGTATTTTCAACTGGAAAAACACGGCAGCCAGCCAGCCAGCCACATACCGTCTTGCAGGATGTGTGAACGTATGGCCTGCGTGTACTGTAGCCGTCAGAGCCGAATACACGGAGCTTCTTCCTGGTCACAACCCCATCATTGCGCCGAATTTGATTCCGTTTCCTGCATCCTGCTTTGCCTCTGAGCTAAAAATATTGTTATCGTCCACCAGTCGTGAAGGCTCAATGTTTTTGGTGTCTTTCTATTTCCAGACAAGTCATTTACTTGGTTTATATAATTGGACATTAAGTCCCAGGCCGCAGCCTCGGCTCCCACGCTGCATTGTGTGTGTCTGAATCAGATATTCAATCTCTGTAATTGAAATGGATGGAGTAATTCTGCGACGGCCTTCCCTCAGGTTTCCCTGTTGCCTGTTTGTGTGTGTGTGTGTGTGTGTGTGTGTGTGTGTGTGTGTGTGTGTGTGTGTGTGACGAGGGGAGGGGAGGTTGTGTTTGGTTGTGTCTGAAATGATGTAAATCACACTGTGCACAGAGGTGGGTGGGACACAGACAAGGGAACGCTGCAGCAGCTGAAATCCATCACATGAACACACACACACACACACACACACACACACACACACACCTTGCAGCCCTCTTGTTGTACGCACTCAACTCATGAGCCTTTGTTATAGAACCTTGAGTCTGCATCCACGTTAATTAATCACCTACACACACACAAACACAGAACAACGAGCCTTTTCGCCCCCTTAAGGTCTAGAACACACTGCGACAGTAGCGTCGAACTTCCCGGATGAACACACACTCTCACGGACACACACACACATGGTCCCTACAAGTTCCCACGCCTGAATAAACAAGCAGACAAACAGAATTAATAACTAACAATCTCTCCAACATACTTTCATATGTGCAGCAGCCTCTTTGCATCTCGTATTTTTGTCGTATTATCACAGCTTTGCTTTAAATCGTTCTTATTCCGTATCACAGTCGGATTGTCAGCAAAGTGTGGTCATGCCTTTCGGGGTAACCTTGACAAAAAGTGTTGACGCTCGAGTATCTGGCAGCAGAAGCCAAGAGGTTAATACACTTTGCGGGATGTGTATGCGCGTGTTCGTGTGTGTTCATGCTTTCTGCCGACGATAACACGATTAGCCAAAGGCTTAGCCATCACTTTTTCCTCACCTCCCATCTGTGCCCTCTCAGAAAATACAGTGTAGACTCAATGTTGAGGCGGTAGTTGGTGCTAAACGGGAGCACCGGCGGGGCCTGTGAATGTTGAGATCTGGATCAAATTGTGGGATTAAGGATTAGACCTGGAGTTTGCATTGAGTTAACATTACGATGTGGGACGCTTTCATATCTCGGAGAAGCATTTCCAGGCTGAGAAAAGGCAGTGAGCCGAGGAGAAAAATCCAGGAATTTAGTTTGTCTCATGTGTTAAAGAAAGACTTTTTTTTTCTCTTAAAGCCTGAATTTTCATAAGACGTGAGCAGCCGCCAGTTGTTTTTTTTTATATCAATGACACTTTGACTGCTGTCAGTCTTTTTAAGGCTGAAGCTGCTATTTTTAGGTTGAAGCTGCCGAGTCAGTGCGTAGCGCCAATATTCATTTATCTCCACCAGTAAAGCTGGAGGGAGGTTGTGTTTTCACTCATGTCTGTTTTCTGGCTGCGTGTTGTTTATACAGTGCGACATAATATCTCATAAAGTTAAATGAGTTTCACAGAACGAGCTAAACGGGTCACTAAAGTTCATTTGATTATCATAGTGATCTGGAACGGACATTTCTGCTGTTACACAATTACATTTTAGTCATTATTATTATTATTATTAATTAATGGGAGAAACTGAGACTTTATTGCTTGTATTTAGAAGTCAAGTCAAGAGGTTTGTATAAACTCAGCTAAACATTGATGCAGGCTTATCACAGCAAGCAGAGACTGTACTGACCCGTCTAACAGTGTGGCTGCATCATTAATATATTACTATTGAAACAGAATTGCATATTTAATTAGCTTTTTTTTGTATCAAATTGTTGCAAAAATGGCTACCAGAGCAAAAAACTCTCTCTTGAAAATAAAAAGGGAGTCAGAGGTCCAAGCAGCAAAGTGTTCTTTACTGCCGGCAAAAAAGGGGAGCAATCAGCACTTTTACAAAGAACCAAATCGCTCCAAAGGTTTTTTCTTTGGGGTTCATTGTTTTTATGTCCTTGGGTCGGCTTAGGTCACACCTTATCATCCACCCTCTCTAATTTTTGACCAATTATTATGTTACTTTTATCTCTGTCACTCGTTGTTGTTTGAGGATATGTACTGGCATATTCAATTCTACCTGATTATATCCAATTTTTATATATAAGTATTGGGAATCATTTTACACCATTATTGCCAAGTTGTCTTCTGGCCTCTTATTTTTTTTATAAGTTATTCTAGTCATTTTACACCCTTATTTCATGATCTCCTCCAGAGAGTATTGTTTTAAAAGGTGAAGACTTTAGCAGACCCAAGCAAAGTGACATGTAATACAAACACACTCAAATTTCTCCAGTGTATGATTATGATTCTTCTACCGTGCCTCTATATGTACATTGTGATTAAATATGGTTCATGAGATTATAACTACACCAATACAAATTGTATCACACTAGCCCTTATTGCTTATAAACTTATAAAAATCAATCTGCATAGCTTAATATTGTCTTCAAGAACACCAATGACTTTTAATGAAAATACACCACAGTTTACTCTGTTTTAAATTGAGTTCTTGATGCCAGGATCAGACAACATGATGTTTTGATGTTTGAGATGTTCACTGTGTTAAAGTTAGTATGGGGACAGAAAGAAAAAGAGATTACCTGAATAAAAGACGCCAGCAGGAATTTCTTAAGCAAAAGGCCCTGATTATGTTTTTGTTGTTAAAGTGGCCATAAAGATAAAATACATACAGACAAAATTCAGTAAAGAGAGTAAAACTGAGTACGTTCACTGACGGAGGAAGCAGGAAGCTTCGGGGGTAAAAGGGCGCCGCAGATTGAGTCACACTTAACGTGACCCACAGTTGAAGGGGGACTTAATTGTGGGAGTGGCGCTTTGCTTCACATGGCCGCTGTGACATAATCCGCCGCTCTGTACTCAGGCTGAATTGTGTGGAGAGCGGTGAATAACGGGGGGAGGCTGGGGGGAGGTTGGGGAGGTTGGGGGGGGGAGATGTGAAAGCCTCACCAACAAGCTCAGTGTGACCCAGAGCTGCAGGGCGAAACCGACTGTGAGGTCACGCTTTGTGTTCACGGTGTGCATGATGTAATCCACAGGACATCTACTGCTCTTTACCTCTTATTGCAGAAGCTCAGAAACCCTGCAGACACGTCCAGACTTTATATTACACCACTCAACTGCTATATACCAATAATTAAGTTTAGTAGATATTTAACTTTAACACAGTTTAACAACACAAAGAAAAAACAGTCAGTAAGACCTTATTGTTATCATTATTGATCCTTGTAATATATCAATTAATTATGTAATATGTTTAATAAAAATGACAAAATAATCTTAACTCAATGTCCACTTGTAGATTTGATACATCTGGAGGTTTTAACTGCATCTCACAGTCTTCATCTTCAAATATTAGTCTTTAATCTTCATCATCATCATGTATCTTCTCACTGATACATTTATAACCACATAGAGAAAACTAACATCTATATGACAGCAGGACTAACCGAAAACTATTTAAATATAATAAAAACATAAAGTTATAAATCTTATAAATCTTCACATATTGCAAACAAAATGAGACTCATGCAGTTTGGGGAACAGATTCAAAACAGATCAATGTGGATTTATTGATGAATCCACCTTTACTTCACAGGAACACAGTTTAAATCGTTCTTCCACCTTCTGTTAAAATATTCAAATTGTAATAATAAACTCTCCAAACAAAGACTGAAGACCAAATAATAAGTAGAGGTCAGGTTTGCATCTTGTGTGTGTGTGTGTGTGTGTGTGTGTGTGTGTGTGTGTGTGTGTGTGTGTGTGTGTGAGAGAAACATCACATCAGTCAGTCGTGCACACACACCCACATCACAGATTACAGCTCCGTCTTTGCCGCCTGATTGCGTGAAGTGAAGGTTATTTTGTTCCGAACAACCAAACAATGCATCATTCTCCCGTCTGACGCACACACACACACACACACACACACACACACACACACACACACACACACTTACACACACACACACACACACACACACACACACACACACACACACACACACACACACACACACACACTTACACACAGAGCTGTAGGACGTGTTAGTGATGCACACTAATAGACTTCTCTACTAGAATAAGACTTTGTACATGACATTATATAAGATCAGACAAGCAGGAGTGTGTGTGTGTGTGTGTGTGTGTGTGTGTGTGTGTGGAGAATAAGGACGTCTGCCTATGCAGGTGATGGATGAAGCCGGCGAGGTGTGCACAGCTTTCTTTTTTAATTCATCCATCACTCTCGTCTCTACTCATTTTTCTGTTGGAGGAAGAAAGTCAAGCAGGAGAACGGATGGATGGATGAGGAAGAAGGAGGGAAAGATGCAAAGTGAGAGGAAGTACTGAGGAGTCGATTTCTGTTTGTGTAGTCTCAGTATCACATATCACAAATGTGCCTCAGGGAGGCTTTACAATATGTACAGCAGTACAACAAAAAAGAGAAGAGAAGAAGAGAAATGCCTTTTTAGAAATGTGAAAGGAAACAATAGAAGGAGGAGGAAAGATGGATGGATAGCTCATCGGAGAACAAGCGGATGTAGGAAGAAGAACAGGATGGATTGTGTTTCGAGGCGCACGGGAATGTTCCTTAATGTTCCCATTTCTCTGCCCCCAACCCCCCCCCCCCCCCCCCCCCCCATCTGTCCTCGCTCTCTGTCTGGGAACAGGAAGGTAATGATTGTTGTCTTCTGATAATACGAGCCTTTTTCATCACGCTCGCTTTAGTAGGTCAGCTTCATCCTCAGCTCTCGTCTTGTAGGTAACGTTTGACTGTTTCAGCAAAAACGTCTGTATGCGGCACTACTGATAAGAATATCTCACCATCATCATGTTGAAGGAACTCTCGTTTGCACTATTGCATCTATTGCACTAACGAGCTTCACCTCTTGACATGCGACGCTACGATCAACGACACAGTGAAGACAAAAGTGATAATAGCAGAATAGGAGGGACTTCTGAAGCTTCAGTCACACTATAACAACTGCAGGAAACAAAGTCTGTCACTTCAAACAGGTGCTGAGAGTCAAGCAGAGAGAGATCGCCAGGATTACTAAATACAGCGACAGGCCCAGGTGGAAAAGATGTACTGAAGCGGTCAGCAGATGTGCTGCCAGGAAGTGGAGACACTTAGTTTTGTCCAAACTTACTCTAAACTGTTGATAGGAGCTTTCAGTATAACAAAAATATGTGTGTGAGAAGGCAATCCCCAACACTTAACCACTGCGTCTGATAACAAACCAGCAGACCAGGCTTCTTGCTGTGGGCGGCGGGAAACACAAAGAAGTTTTAGCAAATGTAAGAAATCTCCCACTTGTGACAAGCCTACCACCTACTGCAAATAACATACGGCCTGTCCTCCCCCTACCGCGTCTCCTCCTCCTCCGCTACAACTCGTGTTTTTACAGAAGCATCATAGACGCTGCCCTCTGCCGTGCCATCTGCCGCCTCGCAGTCGCTGACAGACACTAAATCCTCAACAGCAGCAGCACAAGCATCACCTCCAAAATCATTGGACTTTGCTCTCACAACCTCTCGAAAACCTCCGCTCAAATCCCTTTCATTTTTTTTTTTTTTTTATAGTCTTCCCCCATCTGGACACGAGACACTAATCCCAGAATCTGGTAACGAGCTGATTTTTAGCAGATTCTTCGTGCCCTCTGCCATCATGTCCCTGTTCAAGCTGTCTAATGCTGCACATTTCTGATTAAAGCTCCAGTCTACCATCAGTGTCATCTGGGTACTTTATGACAAGTGTTGCTAATATTTTATGCAGAAGAAATGATGGAAATGAAGCAGTGAGGTGCATCCATTACAACAAATATACAAAGATAGACATTTAACAGCAAAACATACATATTCTTCTAATGTCCAGTCAGAACACCTCCTATCTTTAACTTCAGCCTTTCCTAAGTCACAGATTTCCTTTTTATATAGATTTAATAAAAAGAGAACTCACTCTTATGTAATCAGACCTTCACTGCAGACAAACTATGAGATGAACACAACTGTGAGAAGTGAAATAAAATCAGTTTAGGCACTACCAGCATGCACACACACACACACACACACACACACACACACACACACACACACACAGGTGTTAACACTTCATTTGTATAACTAAACCCCTTATCAGGACTGTGTGCTCGTCTCACTTTATCTCACTCTTCTGTTGGTGTTGTTGAACGTGTGAGACACGTTCACCAGTATAAAGGTTGATGATGTCATTTCCAGTAAAGCTCTGTCCAACCTCAACCTGAACAGAGATCTAATCAGCCATGATAGTTGGCTGTTATATTCAACTGTTTTATTTTAAATCACATGGTAAACCGATACTGATATTTGATCATTTTCAAGGTAAATAGACGTATTCAGGATCTCATGTTTCTTGTATGAAAACTGTGAATCAGTGTCTCTGCAGGGGAAATTGTTGTGATACAATCTGATAAATGGAGTGAATAGCAATATTATTTATATTTTCCCCCCGAAACTGAAATATAATGATTGAAATCCAGAAATATCAGAAATAATTTCCTTTGCAGATGAATAAATGTCCAAACATTTCCACCAACCTGTCAGACTCCCTCCGACTTCTTTTATTAGTATTCTGGTCAGTGTTTTGACCATCTGTATCACACACACACACACACACACACACACACACTCTCAGATAGAGGAAGAGCAGTGAGGAGGAAGGAAGCACAGTGACAAGACAATGGACGGGAGGGAGGAAAGGTGTCTCGTCCTCTTTCTGCATCTCTTGAGGCTTCAACGGAGTGAAAATGTGAGATGGATGAAAAACAGGATGGAAAGTGACTCCGACAGTCACACCTCTGGTCACATGATCTCTTGTTTCTGTAACACGACCCCCCTAAAGGGGAACGCTGTAAAAACATCATCAGATGACTGATGATGATGATGATGATGAGTCAGCTGATGAGTCAGTCATTAAAAACTGGATACGCGGTCCACTTCTTATTTGATGAATACGATGTGTTATGATTGATTACTCGCCTGAATTATCATCTCATTAAACTCTGTTTCAGACAGAATCAGTCACTTGACTGGGTGGAGTGGGAGGACTGGAAGGTCTGGACCTCAGCAGATTGATTACAGGCTTATTGTAGACAGATTTTAGTTCAGATTTCATGCACGTATATGTGACTCATCCCTCATTTCCTTATTGTTATTGTTTCTTAAGGCGGGGCGTGTTTGAGACTAACTGGTTTGGACAACGTCTGAAGGCAACAGCCGCACTTCAACTGTCACAGAGATGGAGGGAGATGCAACGGTCGTACAAACTGGGATAAACGTGCACATCATCTCTGCTGCAACACATTCATAGTGCTGCACTAGTACGTAGCTGTGTGAAGGATGTGAGAAGTTCAACCTCTGCTGATTTTATCACCTCCACACGGCCGGATAATCGCTGCAGGAAGTGGGCGTGTTTGTCAGATCGTCGCTTTTGGAAAGTTATAAAAGTCGTTCATCTGACTCTCGTATCTGTATGAGACAGTCGGGACGTATTCACACCAGATCACCGCTGCAGGACTGTGTGGAGGTGTTTGGGGGGGGGTGTGGGTGTGTTTATTTGTCCTCTAGAACGTAACTTTATATCACCAGCTTGCTCCACCACAGCTGCTCTCTCTCTCTCTTTTTCTCTCGTCTTTTTTAAAACGAGTCGGGAACTTTTAAACTTCTCAAACGAAGAGACACCTGCTCCCCTCCTCCTCCTCAGCTCTGATCAGTCTGATCTCCAGCTGTGATTGGTCACCACAGCCTCCAAAAGTTCACTCTGGTTCAACTGTCTGGCTGCAGTCCGGTGCAGCGTCGCAGCAGCCGAAACTGCAGCCGAAATGCACCACCGCCATTTAAATGAATGGGAGGACTGGCGTTTAGCCTGGCTGTACCCTAGCCTGGCCTGTCCAAAGTCAAGAACACACCTACCAACATCACTACTGCTCACTAATTAACATGCACAGCTGGTCATACATGGTTGTTGGGGACAGTTTTTTATCTTCAAGCTCGTAACACAAACTGTCATTTTCACATTTTCTGTCTTGAACTGCGGACAGAGCTGAGCTGTTTCTGCCTCCTTCCTGCCTTGATGCTAAACTAACGGTCTGCAAATTGCCTCCCAGTTCCAGCTGCGTACTTAACGTACATACGTGAGAACGCTACAAATGTTCTCATCTAACTCTGGGACAGAAATGCAATATGTGCAAAATGCCCGAACGCTGAACTATTCTTTTAATACCCTGCTCATCTGAAGAGGTGTCATGTCCCAAACAACATTTCTGTATGTCCAGAGGATTCTGGGACATTTTTGGTAAAACTGAAAGGTAATTAATTTGTATTATCAGCCAGTTTTATCCAGAAATATCATTACGGTAGCTTTCAGCACTTTAAATCTGCACATTTTTAATTAAAATCATCTTCACAGCGAGGAACAATGACCAGATTGTCATCTCACAGTGGTGATAGTCATCTCCTGACACAGTGAACACAGCGCCGGTTTTTTGATGGACACCTCTGGCTGATGAATCAGCATCGTCGTGTCTAATGGAAAGCTTTCAGCTGCCTTTTAAATCCTCGCACCACTTACAGAGAGAGAAATAAACCAAGAGATTCACACAATAACAAACCAGCAGCTTTCTGGCTTTCATCTCGACTCTACTCTGTAGCCAACATCATTTACAAACGTCTCCTGCTTTGACCTGGACTGTTTCTCTATACTCATTATGATTTCAGCATTTTTTTTTGTCTCCTCCATGTTTTTCTTTCTGTCTTCACTCCCCGCCCTCCGTCAGCCTCTCTACGCTAATCTATTCAAGTTTTACTTATTGTCTTGTTCCTTTCTCTTCCCCGTCTTCCATCTTCATCTCTTCGGCCTCTTCGTTCTCACCTCTAAGTGGTCAGAAAGCTCCTGCAGATGAGGTCTTGTGTTGAACAAGTATGTTAGTGCTGAAAGCTTTTGCTGAGGGCTCCGTGCTGCATGTTTAATGAGCTCTCCGGCACATGCACAGACTGAGATGTTGGAGTAGTTTTGGCTTTGTTAGGGAGCTTTGTGTAACGACGGCGGTGAAGTGATGCTTCTGTGTGTCTCTGTGTGTCTTCCCTCCTGCTATGAGGCTAATCACCAGAGATGAGCGATACTTCCCGACGTTTTCATCAGCGCCGATAATCGTTGCCTCTCACCATCTGTGGAGCAAAATAATTTATTCAACATCTAAACATAACTCTTAACTTCTGCTTTTTATTCAGTGTTTTTCCAGAGAGATTGCTGCCAACACCTGTTGTCATTCATACTTTAAAAAAAAAAGCAACGGTACACTGAATAACAAGCTGGTAGCATCTGAATGAACTTCATGGTTTTTTTATACAGCAGTTCTGTTTTATAGCAGACAGATAATATGCAAAACACGCAACACCTTAAAAAGAATGTGTATTCAGAAGAGAACCAAAGACTGAAATGTGTCTCTAATCTTTGGATTTCTGTCTCTTGCAGGAAGTATAAAGGGAGCGACGATAGTGGATGCCCTGGATACGCTCTATGTTATGGAAATGTTTGAAGAATTCGATGCAGCTACCGACTGGGTAGAGAAGAACCTCGACTTCAATGTGGTAAGGAAGTGTTTCTGTGTGTGTGTGTGACCCTCTGCTAGAAGCCATAAGTCAGTCAATAGAGCCTTGAATCATTGATCTCAGTGGTAGAGAGGCTCCTTGACCCATTTGGCACCTTCGTCAACATACATTCTGGTTAATGAGCCTTTAATGTGACAGAACAAACAAGTCTGGGTGTTAACGTCTGTCCTGTAAGACACAATCACAATATAATACATAAGAAGACTGAAAGCCAAACAACTGTGATAATTAAACAAATCATTTTACAGCTTTTAGCTTAAATAAAAAGACAGAAGCTTCACTTGAATGTTAAACATTTTCCTCAGTTTGCAGCACAGTGACTGAAACAGTTTATAGTTGTGATTCGTGTTTAATTTTCCTACAAACAGTGATGCCGTTCAGTCGTTTATTTCCTGGACGTCAGACGTTCCCAGCAGCACCTGAATGCAACACATTATAATTAGGGATGCACGATATTGGATTTTTATCTGATATGCTGATATTTCCAACTCATTGTGGCCAGTTGATATCGATATATGAACATTATGCATGCAAGCATAGATTGTACTAAATATGATCCAGAAAGACAATATATGAAGGAAGAACTGAGGAAGACTGAAGTTCAGGAGCTCAGCATTAAAACTTTAATGAAGCTGCCAAGTGGGAGGAGCAGTAGAGTTTTCATTGAGTTTATTAGACAGACAGGATTAATGTGTAGGATTTAATCTCTGGTCCACACTCCGGAGCAGAAGGTGGCGCTAATGCACCTAATACGCTGGTTACCAACCGCTGTTATAAACCAAAAAGAAGAAGGGTTTTTTTTTCCCCAAACAGAGTGGTACATCCTGTCAGCCAAGGTGTTTCCTATCTCTGCAGCCAAACATTACAGTTCCTCGACGGACTATTTCACCCTGACGGTCCCAGTTCTTCCTCCGCAGGCTGCACTTCACTCAGCCGCCCGTCAGGTCTCAGCTGACACCGGGACCATCAGGGAGAAACCGTCTGTCGAGGGAAACACAGTCAGGCGGCGGAGGGGAAGGCGATATATCGGCCTCTCATAATCGGCAGAAATCGCTGATGCCGATATTTCATTTTAGAGCTTTTATCAGCCGATACTGACGACATGCCGATAATATCGTGCATCCCTAATAATAATAATAATAATAATAATGATAATAATAATAATAATTAATCCCAAATCTTGATCAGCACCTGTCTGCAGAATTTCTGTCTGTGAGGTTTTGTTGCTGACAGAAACACACTTGTGTTATTTGCAGAAGGAAAAAAAAAAAAAAAAAAAAAAAGCAAGTGTGTGGATCAGAAACACAGCACGGCTTGTTTACAGTTAATATTAAATGATGCAAGTGTTACAAGAGGAGGTGATGCATGCAGAAGCCTTTTCAAGTGAAAGAAAGACAAAGAAGTCCTGAGAATCTAGTGAAGAGCCCATGTCTGTTTGATGTAAGTATGAACTGTTTGTACTCAGTCAGACATAGATGTGATCTGTGTTGCATCCTTGCAAAGTCCCTGCAATAAAAAAAAAAACCTTAAATCCACATCAGCCAGAACAACAGAGGCTCAGTCCTCTGCTCATTAGAACACACAGAACATTTTGAAAGCTCCTCGCCAAGGACGTATGCTTGTATAGTGGGACTCCCAAGAGCTGTAAAAGTTTTATTACCGGCTCATGAAATAGAGAAAAATGTGTGATTATATTTGCTGCACAATCCCTCTGTTGAGACAAAGTCTGAAGGACACATTAGCTGCTTTATTTGGATTTTTAATAGATATGATTTCCTTGAACAGCGTTTAGTATTTATGTGAATGACCTTATGTATGAATTTGTCTTTAAAATAGTGAAGTCAGAAGTCTCCTGTATAATATAGAAAAAAAACATGATGTTTTCTCACTTATTGATCTGATGTGTCTGTTTACAACCAACAGAAAACATCACGACAACATGATGAAGCACAATTCAAAAAGTATAACATGAAAACCAAAAAAAACTTACTGGCACATAAGACATAATAAACACATGATCACTAGAATTAAGCCTTAATATGATATGAATGTGATGAACATAACAGCGTCGTTGGACGTTTAATATTTTATATGCGACATGTTTACTTAATGAATTTTTTGATGCCTGCAAGATTAAAATGTAAGAAACAATTATCCAGACTTCTAATAAGCTCTGCTGGTGATGCATCAAAATACATTTAATGTGTTATTAAAGTGAAGAACTAGATTGAGGGGGGGTCGCGACTCTCGTCCCAAATTTATCCCAAAATTAACGTAACTTCACCTCCTCCCTGAGACGACTACATGCTAATAACTTATATATAACATAGAATAACTTATCATAGTTAACTTGTTAATGCATCTCTGTGTGTGTGTGTGTGTGTGTGTGTGTGTGTGTGTGTGTGTGGACAGGAAATTAGAGTATTGACTCTTGATTCCTTTTCCACAATGTTATCAATAAAACCCAGAGGCAGAGAGCCGAAAACATGTCTAATGGATCCATACATGAGTCTATTACTGTTAACCTCATACACACACACACACACACACACACACACACACACACACACACACAAACTCTCTCTGTGTTTGATATACGTTCATATTTATATATTTACTTTTATTATCTGTCCAGTTTTAATTTTACACTCATGTTTGTTGTGCACTTACAGTGTTAAATGCTTGTGTGTGTGTGTGTGTGTGTGTGTGTGTGTGTGTGTGTGTGTGTGTGTGTGTTAACTTGAGTTCATTAAAGGTGTAAATAATCGTCTTCATGAGTAATGTCGAGGTAGGTTTTAGGTTTTAAATATTAGCTTTTTCTTTACATTTTATTAATCAATAACAGCATCATCGTGTCTGTAATTTATACTCAAAACACCAGTGAAAAATGTCCACAGAGAAAGCACATGAATAAAAGGCAGTGTGAGTATTGTAGGACTGTGTGTTTTCAGTGTTATGCTGTTGCTGATGAGTTTAATGATATGAGCACATGTAGATATTTCTCATTTTGCAGCGAGCGTTCCTTTGATGTTTGCCTTTGTTGTAGCAGCGTCCTCGTTATAAAGCCTGTGTTAAGAGCTCCTCATTAAGGACGGGCACAAAAACACTGTCTTTGTCTAATCTTTAAGTCGTGGCTGCAAATATGAAAATGTTTACGAGGTTTCAATTCTAGGTATGAGCTGCGTACCTTTTTATAATATATGAACATCAAGTACTGTGGTTGATTACGCCTTCAGATGAGCTTCTGAGCAGCTCACTGTAACATCTGTGTTACATTCACATGTGGAGGTTTTCCACACCTGAATCTTCAGTGACACAGCGGTCTCCTGTGCATAATCCTGCCTTGTTTATCTGTATTTACCAGCAGTTGTTCTGTCATTCAAACAGCAGGAGGTCTGTTGTTGTCTTTACGCTGCAGTAGGATCATGTTGAGGCGTTTACATAGAGTCTAGCCAAAAACGCTGAAACTCAGCAATTCCTGACATTTAATCCTGGGAAACTTTCTCTGTCTCTGGTCAGTTAAATGATTTATTTCAGCTTTTATTTCTTCTCTTCACATTCCCCCGTGGGTCAGAAGTTTATATAGACTCGGTCAGTATTTGGTAGCTTTGTCTTTATATTGTTTAACTTGGGTCTAATGTTTCAGGAGCCACAAGCTTCTCACAACAAGTTGCTGGAATTTTGGGCTTTTCGTCCCGACAGAACTGAGTCAGGTTTGTAGGCCTCCATGCTCGCACACGCTTTTTAAGTTCTGCCCACTAATTATAATTGAATAGAGGTCAGGGCTTTGTGCTTGCTACTCCAATACCTTGACTTTGTTGTCCTAAAGCCATTTTGCCACAACTTTGTAAGTATGTTTGGACTCATTGTCCATGTGGAAAACCCCTTTGTGACCAAGCTGAACCACTGGAACTGTGATATAGTGATTTATAAGTGAAATAATCTGTCTGTAAACAATTGTTGGAAAATGACTTGTCATGCACAAAGCAGATGTTCTCACCGACTCGCCAAAACTAAAGTTTGTTAGCATGAAATCTGTGGAGTCTGTAAACTTCTGACTTCAGCTGTACGTTCGATACTCAACAGTTTGTGCAGGTGCACAAGTGCTTTTTAATGGGAATGTAGTGGTTTGTTGTTGTAAAAACCAACCTGTGAAATGTTGAAAATGACAATCAATGTTTGGCTTGTTAAAGATTTAGACAAAATTAATTTATTGTATATGACAAAAGGAAGGACGAATGTAAAGTAAATTTCAGCAACTGGGGTGAAAAAAATAAAGTTAGTTTAAAGAAATAAGTTGCCTTCAGTTATACATCAAATTCAGACGTGTTGACTTTAGAGACACAGAAGGAGATAAAACCAGACGAGGTCAAACCTCGTATACGGCTGGGCCGCGTATGAAACACTACAGGGCTTCTAATTTGAAAGGACAGATACAGGACGTGGCAACCAGGCCCCCAGGAAGTACGCCAGGCTTTGACTGAAGCCAATCTGACGTAGAGCCTTTCTCAACACCCAGCACGCCGACCGAGGTCGGACTTAATGTCCTCGCTGCTTTGGACTTGGCAACTCAGAGTAGAAACTTCCGAGGACGGAAGGACGCAGCAGCTCAGCTTCAACACACCTTCCTGACTGTACGGTGACAAAATCATCTCAACTTAAAGCTCCACTAAAAGGCTTTTCACCCTGCACATCCGGATCCCAGGGCTAAGAGGTGACCCTGGCAGTTAACCTGAGCCCAGGACTGTATGGTTCATGCTGCACTTCTACCAGCTCTGGGTTAAATATCCGTTGGAACACGTGTGACTACTCCATTCCACACTGGCACCTTTTATCCCAGTGGTTAGTTGATTTTCAGGAGGGCTAACCCTGCTCTGGAGCAGGGCCAGCAAGCCCTAGGCTAAAGTCAGGGGTTAGTTCACTTTGGAGTTTGCTGGTGTGAAAGCTTTCTTAGCCCGGGGCTAAGAAGATATGGATGATTTTAGCCCTGGGCTGAGTGCAGTGTGAAAAACCTTAAACACTTCTTCCTCACAAAAAAACAAAAACACAACCTCATTAACAGAGAGATGCAGTAAATAATGTTATTCAGACTGTAATAAAGATACAAACTGTTACTTCACTTCATCAAATAAAATGAGATGTAATAAAGGCTGAAATCATATAATGTGGGACAAATGCATCCATCTCTCACTGCTGTCTAATTAAACCTGGAGTGTCACATGACTCCACTAATGTGATGTCATAGATGGGGGGCGGGGCAATCCTCCACAACAGGAAGTACTTATTGTGAAGTCAAGTGACAAAGGATCTAGAGTAATTTAATGTGAAGGATATAAATTTCTCATAAATGAAGCAAACATGCTGATTTTTATAAGATTGTGTTCATGATATATTTATACATCAAAATATGTGGTTTGAAATGTGGGACAGTTATATTACAGTAAATGGCAGGTTGCTAATTGTAATATTACTAATATTAATACATAATATAATACATAACTATACTATCTGACCATGAACTTTGACCTCGAGTGTGACCAGAGAAGTTTTTATTGTATAAATGAAGGTGATTTAGACCTTTCAGCCTCCCAGTAAGTGTCCCAGTTTTCAGCCTGAACTGTCCCACATTAGGAAATAAGCAACACTTTTGTCTCTGAGTGTCATATTTGCATTTTCTTTTCTGTTATGAGTAGAAAACACTTTCAGAATGACAATGTTTTGGCCTCATATCAGAATATAGATGGATTGCTGGATTCCTAATTGCAGAAATTATCCCACATTACTGTAATTCACTCATCTGTTCCACATATCTGTATTTATACTGTTGTAAATATGGTGATATTTGTGCATATAGAGCCCCAGAGGCAACGCTGTTGTTCTGTCCAGTAAAAACACGAAGCTTCACTTTATGTCTACAGTTGTTGGATTTCATCTGAGAGACCAACATTTATCTTCCAGGAGGAATTATATCATATATCAAGATGCTGCGGAGACATTAGAGCCAGCAGTAAATCAGCAGAGAGCTGCACAGATCAGATCATCGGATCATGTTCTCCAAGAATGACGACATGTCGACCAGCAGATCGTCTCAAGAGTTTAACGTTTAGTCTCATCCGTCCGACAGCTCGTCACGTCTCTGAGACGTTGGAGCAAATCTCCAAACATGTGATATTTGGATAAACTGACCACATGTTGGGAATCTAAATGTTACTTTCTCACCTGAGAAAATACTAAAACGTGACATATTAACAGTCCAACAGCGAAAATACAGCTTTAAGCCGTGCTGCTGTTAGGTGTGAAATGCATTCTGGGATACCTGGCTGTCCCAAGCTTTGACCAATGGTGTAACTTCATCACTCAGTCAGGAACGTTGGCGTTTATAAGGCTGTCCAACCAAAAGTTTGTTAAAACCTAAGTGAGATAGTTTGAGACAGTTTTATTACTAACAGTGATGGTTTTATTCAGGAGTGTTTCTGTCTCTGGACACCGTTCAAGAAGACGGCGAGTAACAGATGGAGAAAAGATGAATCTACATCAATACTGTACAGCTGTCCCAAAGCAAAGTTACAAGAGTTCTTATTGGCTTTGAGCTGCTGGTTTAGACACACAGTAAGACGACAGCAGAGACCCGTCAGATAAAACTTGTTCCTCTTCCAGCTGCTGTGTGAACTCTGTGGGATGTAAACAGTCGAGTTAGATGATATCTGAACCTCTCAGTGACACAACAAACCTTCAAACTGGCCCGAGAATCCAGATCCATCACAGGGGAGATCACCAAATATAAAGTCAGAAAAAAGAGAAACAGCTGAGTCCTTTTAGCAAACATCACTTAAACAGAAGTGAACATACTGGAGACTTTTCTCAGTTGCAGATTCTTTCAGATTTCATTGTATTTATTTATTGATTGGGACAGTTTTTAACATAAAAGATGCACCATAGTTAGCTCAAAGCTAATTTACAACCACAGTCCCCCACAATCAAAACATACGACAGCACAACAACTAACAGTACAACACAACAGCACATCACACACACCCACAATGTCAATTAGAAATTAATAATGTAAACTTGTCAAATTAAAAGCCAGACTACCTGCGCTAATGAGAAGACCATAGACTCACACAGCTGATTGGTCTTTAGCAGGTTTTTTAATCTGGTCTTGAATGTATTGATTGAACTACAGCTCTTCATATCATCAGGTAAACGTTCCACTGAGTTGTAGCTTTCACAGAGAAAGCTGACTGTTCTATTCTGGAGGATCTAATAGAACTTACTGAGGATACTTATTTGAGGATCTAGTGAATATTTATGGCAGCAGAAACAGGCACAGAAATCAGATATATCAGACTTTGTATACAGAGACACTCGTTAGAAGGATCAATTCATTGGTTTGAGTCTTTTCAGAGGATTTATTGACAATAAGAACAATATAGAAAACCACCAACATTATCCTTTAAAGGTAAAAATGTTTTCCAGTTGGAGTTTTATTAGATTTTATTGACTTTAATGTAATTGTTTTGCCACTTATGAACTCAGTTACAACCATATAAACCAGAGAAATGTTAGTATATAGTATTTGTAGTATAATGTATCAGAATATTATCTTAATTTGTCTTCCTACATTCGTACATGTCTTGACATTGCTCAGTTTTTATGTTCTTGATTGTAGATGTTAAGCTTGTGTCACCAGGTTTCTCTAAATGTCAGTGAAATGTCTAAACTGTTAACTGATAATATAGTTTTAGGTGGAAACGCCGGCTGCGTTGCTTCAGCTTTGCTCTCTGCTCCTCTGTGTGTGTAATGATTGGAAAAGACTTTTTCCACAGCAGACATTTAGACCTGCCATAGCAGGAAAAGCAGGGGTTGAAATGATAACCCCGATGCACTATACCAGCGTCATGAATTTCCTGCTTTGACATTCAAAATGTCTGCGTCTGTGAAAAAGATATATTTGTGCTTTGCCTGCATCACAAAATCAGAGGAAATCAGACTTTAACACCTCAGTCGGAGTCCCGCTGCAGGACCCACACAGGTCGCTGCCATTTATTTTAAATCTATTTAAAGGGAAAAGCAAGAGTAGAAGGTTTAACACACTCCGGAGACGCCTGTCAGAACTCAAACACTCTGAAACACAATACAATAAGTTTATTTAGTATAGCACCTTTCACAGAAATGAAATTCACAGAGTGCTTCACAGGAATAAGAGTTGAAAATAAGAACCATAAAAACATACGTAGAGTAAAAACAGACGCCACAACAAATGATCAGACACACCAATCAGACAACTCAAGAAGACACAAAAGCCGATATAAAAGGTGAGTCTTCAATAAAATCTTAATAAAAGCTTCTACAGAGACTGCTGACCGTATATATGTACAGGAAGAGAGCTCCATAGTGTTGGATCCACAAATGCAAAAGGAACGCTCACCTTTAGTTTTCAGCCGCGAGTGAGGGACCGCCAGCAGGTCCTGGTTGGACGACCTGAGCGACCTACTGGTGACGTAGGGATGGATGAGATCCATGCAGGGCTCTATATGTAAAACGAATGGGCAGCCAGTGCAAAGAACTTAAAACCATAGACTGTATAAAAACTTGGACGTAGTTACCGTGACGACACCCGTTGGTTTCTGAAGAGCGGTTTTGAAGCTCAAAGTGAGCCGCTCCGGCCGTCGCCATCTTGGCAGTGCGTGACGCTGCCTAACTCCCAGCCAATCAAAAATGGGCAAAGAGGCGGGCCGAACAAGCCACCTAGCGGCTGGCGGACCTGTCACTCAAAGCAGCCATGTCCTTCATTATGCAGAACTTTACGGCTTAATAAAACTTAAACGGGTGAGTTATAAAAAAATTCACCCTCCGTACAGTTGTCATGAAAGAGGAAATTAGCTACAGAGACCAAAACCGTTGTTTGTACCAGACTGTAAACATGTTTATTTCTGCTGTAAAGTTGGACATTTTAACATGGGGGTCTATGGGGATTGACTCACTTTTGGAGCCTCAAGTGGTCGTTCAAGGAACTGCAGTTTTTGGATTCATTTTACAGCCCCGGAGGTTGCCGCTTGCTTAAAACACAATTTACAATCACAAGAACATGATGGGGGAGAAAAAAAAGAAACTCAACATTTCCTAAAATGAGAAAACCAGGTTTCACTTTTCTCTCCATGACCACCAGTTTGTCCAGTGACACATTACAGCTGCAGCAGCCAATCACAAACAAAAGATCATGAGATGCACTTTTTTTTATCTAAAAGAGGCCTTAATTGGAACATAATCTGATCCACTCATCTTGCTACAGCCTGCGTTTAGCTCCCTGCTTAGTCAGTTTCCTGTCAGCCCTGTAATGGCTTTAAATGTTCCAACATCAGGAGACCTGACTCTTTGCCCGCCAACTCTTGTCGTGACTTCTTGCAGGATGAGATAACCGTCACGCGGCTGCTGACTCGGGAGGGTCAGTGTCAAGCCGTTTTAAAGCAACGACGGCTGCTAAAGATACTGCAGTAAATGTTCACTCAGGAATACATTATTTAGGACAGGTAATGCTGAAATATTTATTCATTCCAGCATCGCTGTTGCACTATGTTTCACTCCTCTAGCTCATCAATATTGCACTGCCAACAAACAGCAAGGCAGTGAGAAATAATATTGTCCTTCTGCATTTCAGCCGCCTGTTCATGGTGGAGGAAGTAATTCTATTTTAATTAGGACAAAACAGCAACACAGTCAACCACTCAGTCAGTCACTCACTCAGACAGGACACATTTTGTCTGGCATTTTATTTGTTTTTTTTTTCCACAGGACAGAGTCTATTGTGCTATCTCTAGTCGACAGCAGTGACTTATAGGAGCTGTCAGTCAAACACAAACTTCATCTGACTGAGGAATCTGTTCATAAAGACGGAGAGAGAGAGAGAGAGAGAGAGATGAGGCTTCATTGTTCTGCCGCTGAGACAAATGGCTGCACAGATTTTAGTTGTTATTTGACCCATTGTAACTGTCAAAACTGTCTAGAAATAGAGTTTAGTATTTTTAGATGCTGCACACTCGTTAAGGCAGCGTTTTGGCATCTGAGGATGGAGAGCATTGATTGTCAGCGTTCTGTGACAGAGTGGAATAAATGTTCCTACAAAGGAAACAGAAGCTGCTGATGAAGCAGAGGTCAGAACGACTCAGACGTTGAATGAAAGGATGTTTGGTTTCATTATCATCCACAATCTGACTCTTCCTGTTGAGCCGTTATCAGGTCAAATTACCAAAACACCTTTTAAAACTAATGATTTCCATCATCCTCAGCTTTGTTTCCTGCTTAATACTAAAACTAAAACATGGTAACAAGGCCGTCACTTTTTCAAACAGTCAAGTTGGAGCCAGTTTGCACTAAAAAATAATTAGTTTGAATTAATTCGAACACGACCCAGATGTCATAATGTGTCAGAGAAACACTTTACTGGGAATGTTGGGATCATAAATGGCAGCGATGTCCATCCGTCAGCAGACTTACAGCTGCTCCGTGTGTCAGACCAGGTTGTAGAGTTAAACTAGCTGCTGAGTCAAACAGCCTGATGTTTGTTGCTAATTTTGGCCTTAAAATCCTTCCAGACTCTGCGTCTCAGATGCTTCGGTGTCGTGACTATCTGATCACACGGTTCTGCTCGCTAATGTCCTGCATTTTAATTTATTAGCTTATTAGCCTAGTTTACCGGCAGGTCAGAGAGCGGGCTACAGGTCAAGCTGATTTATTATTTTTATTTTAACTACTTCAAACCGTCTGTTGCACTGACAGACTGTATTTTGATTTTGAACAGTTGGAATATTTATTTTTTCTCCACGTTTGAGTGAAAGTTTGAATATATACATACATATACATTATAAATATTACAGCTTCCAACCATCAGCATGATGACATTGTCTTTGTAATCATGTTGTTAGCATGCTGGCTAACGTTAGCACTGACAGCTGTGTCTACATGCAGCCTAAAAAATAAAGCACAGCCTTTTGTTTCTGTGTGTGTTGTGATTATAACTGAAACACTAGATTAATCGATTAGTTGACGATTATTAAATTAATCGCTTCTATTTGTCATTTTTTTAACAAGAAAAGTCAAAATTCTGTGATTTCAGCTTTTAAAATGTGAATATCTTCTGCTTTCTTAAATCCTCTGTGACAGTAAACGACATGTTTGGACGTCATCTTGGACTTTAAGGAAACACTGATCAACACTTTTCACCTTTTTATGACATTAATGACTAAACAAATAATCGATTAATCTAGAAAATAATCAACAGTTTAGTTGTAGCCCTACCCACAATGCATAGCAAAGACAGGCAACTGTTCAAACTTCTGACACTTCTCCTGCAGCTCATTCATTCATTCATTCATTCATTCATCTCGCTCAGGCTTCAGTCGACGTCACTCGTTCACAGCGAGACTCGACCTGACGAACCAGGGTTTCATCTTCTTCAGTATCTCCTGTAGGCAGCTTTAATCCAGCCCACCTCAGTCTGATCCCCCCCGCCCCCCCCCCCCCAAAGGCAACGTTAGAGACAATGTGAGGCAGATTCTTTGGGAAGCACATTTCATACTCAAAGACGTTTCAAAGTCCTTTACATAATGCATTAAAAGCATTAAAAAAAAAAAAGAAAGAAAGACGGCATAAAAACATCAAAATGCAAATGAAAAGAATGAAAAGTTTTTAAAGAAAATGTAAAAGTTAAGAGCAGAGACATGAATACAGGATGTATTAAGGTTGAGAACATGATATGAATGATGTATGATAAATGTTCTCTTGTCTTGTGTCCCTGCTGCAGAACGCTGAAGTGTCGGTGTTTGAGGTGAACATCCGGTTTGTTGGAGGTCTGCTGTCTGCGTACTACCTGTCTGGGAAGGAGGTAAGAAACAAACTGAAGCTTCCTGTCCAGGTTCCTCACATCTCCTCCTAACTAACCCCCTTTTTATACAGCGGGAATATCACGCCGTCACTTCACCTCTCTGTTTAGTATAAAAGGTACAAACATGGAATTGTATGTAGAGGAAACACTGCTGATACATTTTCCCATTAACAACCGAGTTCTCCCCAGTGTGGGTGTTGTCCTGTCTAGTTGGATTTATTTGTCTTTTTCCTTGGAAAAAGTTAAGTTTGACTTGGATTCAGACTCCAACAAAGCTGCTTCATGTGTTAAACACGCTGTGGATTACTGGGAAAATGGACACAAGATGTTGTGGTTCTTTGTTGTTTTCCTCTGTGGTGTCTGTGCACAAGTCCAGGATACAACAATAGTTATTAATCCGTGTATAAAACTAGATACAGTATTTGTCTTTTTTGTTTTTCACTCGGTGCTGCTAACGTTTACTAAGAAGCTGCCTAAAAGGTTCCCCAGAAATTGGAAAAAAAATGTTGTTTCTTTGTTGTATTTTCAAAGAGATACTTTTTTTTTTTTTTTGAGGTGAAGAGGAAAAAGAGGAAGGTTGTTATTCTGTCGGCCTTGAAGAAGGAAATATGTCCTGAAGTGTCTGAGCGCTGACAAATCTTTGCTCCAGACTGGTGTTATTCAGAAAAATGAGAGAGGAGAGAATTTCCACGGGGCTTCTCACTTTACTCACAGTGCCAGTCCTGCTGTGTGTGTGTGTGTGTGTGTGTGTGTGTGTGTGTGTGTGTGTGTGTGTGTGTGTGTGTGTGTGTGTGTGAATCTGCTCTGTGACAAGAGGCTGTGAAAATGACATCAGCCAGGTATTACACTCAGATCTGCTTCTTCTCTGTCGGTGCAGGAGATTTTTTGCGTTAAACTCGATTTTCCTCAATATCTATCTATCTCTTCTTTCTCTCTGTTTTTTAATTATACACTTCAATCTCTTAATGAATGATAAGACTGCACCAAAAGAACGGATAACTCTGCAAATCACCTGCAGAAAAAAAGCTTTTAAAACCTCCACAGAACCCGCTACCTGCAAAAAGCTTGATTTAAAAACCCGAGAGATGACGTCACGAGAGGGATTTCACTCTGAGTGACTTTGATCCTCGCTGCTGTTCACACGTCTGCTGGAATCTGTTCTTTAATACACACACACACACATAGAGAAGCTCCACCGCCATCCCAGCAGCGAGTGAACTGGAGTTGCGTGGTTAAGTGCTTCGTTATTAGCGGACACAGATGGGAGTCAGACTGGGATTTCTCTGGTAGTGAAACTCATTTCCGAGCTCGATGAGATGAATTTCTCCGCTTCAACACACCGAGAAAATCTAGAGGAACATTATTTCTGATTCGTCAAAGACGCTGGATGTCAGAGCTAAAAGTAGCAATAATAACAAAGAGATGAAGAATCATTGTTACTAAAGTAAAGTCACGAGTCTGTAAGATCTCAGGAAATGTAAGGATGCTAAAGTGAAAGTTAGTTTAGCTTTATTTTATGTCAAACTAGAGCGACAACGATGAATCAATTCGTTGATCGACAGTTATTATGATAATTGAATAATCGTTAAAGTCAGTTTTGGAGTTCGCAGCTTCTCAAAAGTCCGAATTTTTATGTTTTGTTTTGAGTGTCGATTGGACAAAACGCGATATTTGTAGATGTCTCATAAAACGTACACATTGAACTACATACAAGCATTTTATAGGCAAAACCATTAATCGAATAAATTATCGATAATGAAGATAATTGTTAGTCCCGTTTAAAACAGCTTAAATATTAAACCAAAGTTCAGTATTGATTTGTCATTTTCAGAGACAAAATAACTCAAATCACACAAGTATTTCAAACCCGACCTGCTCTTTAATTCTTCTACACGTATAAATCAATATGAATATTGACTCTGGTTGCCTCATTGACACCTATACATCATCTTGATTGGTTCCTCAACAGCCAGTTACATGATATCTGTGTCAATACACCTAAACAGACCAGTTAAACCAGTCAACAAAAGACTTACAAACTGTGGTTCAGCTAAAAAGTGTTCAAACGGACGTCGCCGAGTCTCTGATCGTAATCAATAAACACGATCAGGACAAGAAGCTGCTCCGTCAAAACCAGCTCAGGAAGCTTTAATGAGAATCTCCTGAAACGTGTCAAACCCTGGAAGCGTTCCTCAGCAGTCACTCTTAGCTCAATTTCTTTTTATTTTTTATGAGAGTGGATCAGTTCAAGGCTCTAGTATTTCATGGGAGCCGTGGGAGGTTCCTGTCCTCCAGGTCAGGGTCTACAGATGGAGGGCTGCTGCGTGGCCTCGGAGGACCGAAGGCGTCTGATTGCTGGGTTCAATCCTGAAAAACAGATGAAAACGCATCAGCGGTAACTTTATACTTCGTAATTACACTGAAATAGGAGCCAATATATATGTAGATCCACTTTAAAATAGTAAAGTAATAAACAGAGGAGGACAAGTTTTAATTAAATTAAATGGAAGAACTGGGAGTAATGGCTGCCGACACAAAAAAATCACAAAAATACCAAAAGTTTTATAAGTTTTAAATGAAGACCTGACGAAGCAGATAATTACACTCCCACAGAATGACATTTAACAAAATATTCTGACACATTTCTCTGATCAGCATCTATATGTTTGTTGTTTATTTACCTGATTTTGTCAAGTGAAACCTCTTCTTGGCAGGTAAATTAGTTAAGTTATGTAATCATTGGCTCAGCCTTTCTACTACAATTAGACTCTTGACAAGACAACCAAACCTACAAAACCAGTATTTTACTAAAAGCACATTTACTAAAAGCTGTTGAGCTGTATGAAGGTGCTTTTTGCTTTTTTCATAATAAAATGAACCAGTTGAACACTGGTCAGGCTTTATATAACTCCCTGTTTGGAGTATCTGTTAGATGAAGCTGCCGTCGACCTTCTGAGTAGATGTTCAATTCAAAGCCAGCGAGAGAGCAGAGAGGCTTTCAGCTGAATAGAGAGAGTTATAGATTAGACTGTGACCTTAAAGTGTTCAGACCCTCGACTGCCTCTGTAGTCTGATATGTTGCTGCATGAATGGAAAACGGATTCATTAGAGACACTAAATACTCCACAATGACAAACTGAAAGCTTTATTTGCTGTATTCTGTCTTCTGTTTTATTTACTTTATTCACTCAAGCAGACATTATTTAGTACAGACAACTGGTTCCTTTGATATTCTTTGATATCAGAGCATGATTGGGACAGGTGTCAATTAGTCGATCAACTGTAAATAAGTATTATTTAATCAATTTTTAAGCAAAAAATGCCAAAAATTCACTTGTTCTTTATTCCTTTCTGGTTCCAAATGGGAATATTTGCTGATATTCTTCATCCTCCATGATAGAAAATATAATATCTTTGGGTTTTTGTCTTCTGGTCAGACATGTGGAGGCCTCTGTGGAGTTTTATGGATCAATCAACAAGACAGGTGGACCGTCTGAGCTTTCAGTGTCTGAGTAGTTTTGATTCATCTTTGTCTCTTTTCAGAGTGTCTCAACGGGTTTGAGCACTTCAATTATTACTAAAAAAACACTCCTGCTTCTGTAAAGCAATCTTAAAAATGGAAATCAGAATTGGGTTTTTATTTGATTTATCTTTCAGTTGATCGCGGGGGGATTTCCTGCCGTCGGTGTACGGAAGTCAGAGAGTTCGAGGTCCATAATTGCCACCCTTGATCTTCCGTACAGTCAGCAGTCTGAGCTGGAATGTGTTTTGTGTTTTGTTCTTACAAGCTGAATTTTGGAATTTAGGAGAGTTTTGGGTTTAAGAGGGATGACGGGGCGACGAGTCAAAGAGTAATAAAAGGTGTTAGTTAGAAGCATACAGAGGTAAGGTCTCTCTCTCTCTCTCTCTCTCTCCCTGTCAGTCCCAGTCTGGCTCCGACTCAAAGAGACCGAAGCCTTTGATGAAAATGTGATCAGTAAAAGTACAGCTGCTACCGGCTGTAGGCACCTTTTGGCAGGCTTTTAACGTCCCTGCCTGCATACAAATCACAGCAGGTAACATTATTCATTGAAGAAAAGGAGGAGGAAGAAGGAAATGATGGCAGGAAGGAAGTAAACAGTCTGCGGGGGAAGATGAGTGAAATAAAAGACTTCCAGTCATCCTTCAAGGAGAGACGGACGGAGAAAGGAAAGAAAGAAAGTGAGACGCTCAGAGAGAGAAGGAGGAAGAAGAACATGTCCCAGTTCCTTTCTTTATACTAACTGTCTACATTATGTACTGTATATTAATCGTTATAGTCTGTTTCTGCAGTTAACATATCAGGAATCAGTATACTTCAGTTTTAATAATAAAACTTTAGTCATTTAGACTTTAACAAAGAGAGCAAAATGTTTTTCCACAAAATGTAAGTATTTTTTTAATACTCAGGTCTTCTTGTATCTGTTTCACAACCATCCACATTTAGTTTTTTTTCCAGCTCCTATATTTTCTTTGTGCATTGCATTATGGGGGGATAATGTACATCTACAGCTAACTACTTCAAGGATATTTTAGCAGATATACTGACTGTGAAAACACTACATGCTTAAAAGCTAGTATGTGGTATGGATGTTGGATACAGCTAGTGATGCTCCATAGTTAAAAAACAACAAAAAGACTTCATGTATTTGGTCTTTTAGGGCTGACAAATCAGCATAAAACCTTCCTCAGAGCACAGCTAGCAAGGAAAACTGAAACTAGGGGGATGAGGGTATAATGGAAAGAAAGAAAAGAATGAAACAGAAAGGGAACTAAAAGGTAGACGAGTGAACGACAGGAAGTACGAAGCAAACAGGAGCCAAAGATAAACGAAAGAATTAAGGAAGGAATGAAGGAAGAAGTAAATAAATGAGGGGAGGAGGAGGAGAGATGAAGACCTATAATGGCTGAACAGATAATGAAGAACCATGAGGAGACGGGAAGATAAGTGTTAGCTTAAGGAAGCTTGTTTTATTTTAGAAAGAAGAGGCGATTTCTTTCCACTGGACAGATGTATGAAGTCATGTTGGCGTCATATTGATCTGCAGTCCTGTCACTTCTTAAGTATTAAAAATATTAAATATGTGCTGTTATTCATGATCAGAGGAGGTTTTCATCCTGATTATAATGAACAACAATGGTGATGCTTGATAGTGATGAAAACTAATCCTAATCTCCTCTAGTTGTGTCTGACAGAGTAATCTGAGGATGAGCGTCCCAGCTGCCTCCTTCCTCTCTTAGAACAACTCAGATTAAAGCTCAAATCCAGTCATTGAAAACCAAAAGCAGAGGCTTTGATGCTCAGGTGTCGCCTGGACCTCCAAGAAACGGCGACCTATCGTTGATTGATTTGATTGATTGAACAGGACAGTGTGCAGTATTAAGCATAAATGATGCACTGCACCAGAGTTAGCTTGAAGCTAATTTGCATCTGTAGTCCATTACAGTTTAAACATACAACAGCACAACAACAAACCCCAAAAAACAAAAAAAAACAAAGAACACACCATACAAAATACAAAGCTACACATCACATACACCCACATCAGAGCGAGTCCTGATGTGATTGGACGATACGCTCGCTAAAAAGCTCCTGTGCAGCTGTTCTGAAGGGTTTTTTTTATAATAAAATGAACAAATTGAACAATGGTCAGGCATTACGTAACCCCCTCTACATCAGGAGTATCTATTAGATGAGACCAGAGATGAGATCTCAGGTGTCGTCTGGACCTCCGAGAAACCTATCTGAGCGAGTTTTGATGAGATTTGACTCTGCAGTCACATTTATCTGAGTGAAAAACGAAAAGTTTGGAAGAAAATAGATAAAATTTCATCTGCTGTCTTTAAACCTGAGGATGTTTTTTTGTGTCTTACCGATCATGTTAATTACAATATATAATATATAAGAAGAGGGAGACGTGTAGGCAGTTGAAGTGGAGGTTCAGCACATTAGAAGAAATAGCATGAACACTTGAAGAGGGTGAGCCGTGTTAAGTGCTCATCTTACAGCGGGAGTCAGATTATCTGTTAATCAAGTTCCAAACCGACATGTTTGTACTCTGTGATTAAAGGATACGGTTTGGTTTCCTGTCATGTCTACTTTAATACAAATACTTAGTTGAAGGAATTACTGGTTGCTGTGGTTATCCCTCCTCTACAAACTGGCCTTTATAATGTAGGAAATAGAGACAAAAAAGTTCATCCACAGACATGCTAAGTGGTATTTTTAACCTTCCTGTTGTCGTCGGGTCAAATTTGACCTGTTTTCAAATGTTTTTATATCAGAAATATGGATTTCTTTCATCTGATTGCCTGAAAATCACATTGATGGTTCCATACCACACACTTTAAAGCAAGTAAAAGTAGTGATCACTACTTTCATTGAATTTTGCACATAGCACTTTTGTCCTCCCGGGTCAATTTTGACTTGGACAAAAGTCACATGGTCGACGGGAAGACAACAGGAGGGTTAATACTAACATAAACAATATATCAGATAATAAATCATGACCATGCATAAAACATACAGGAAGCAGCATATATGAATATGTTCCTGCTGACTGAATAACAATGAGCTGCGTTTGTCTGGAGGAACATTTGCTGTCTCTGCTTGTTTTTACTGCACTGATCTGTGTTTGACTGATTCATCTTGGCACAGTTTGGTTGTTTCATGGATTTCTGTGGCAACAGACAACAGAAATGAGGTGAACTTTTTAGGTTCCTGTTGCCAGACTTTGATTCATTTCCTAAAAGGTTTTATTTTCAGGGCTCAGACAGACGCAGCAGGTCTCCGCTCAGTCTCTCCCGCTAATTGATTGGACTCCATTAAGACTGTTTATCCGAAAATATTCACCAATCTCAGCCAATCGGGCAAGAGTTCATCCTTCACTTTCATTTTCAGCTTTCATGATCAAATCATACAATTACTTAGTAGTGATATTGTGGTAAATAGATTATTATTGGACTACAGTAGGAGTCCTCCAAGCTTTCAACACACATTTAGATTCAGTCTCACTAATAATCTGAGAGTCATTAAAGGATACGAGTCACACAGAGCTGTAGAAACCCAACCAGGCTGCTTTATATCTCAACACCAGTATTTATTCTCTAATAACTTGATCTCATGTGTTGTTTTGCCATAAGTTTGTTCATTTCTCAGACGTATATGTGGTGCAAAGGTTCAAACATTATCTTGTCACCTCCCATTGGCTGCCTGCCTCACGTTACAGATACCAGAACCTGCAAATATCTGCATGTTCTAACAATAATTACCAGTCAGAGGATAATGTCCTCCTCCCAGTGAGTTGCTGGTATTCACGGTCAGTCTTATGTGACATAAATGCAGCATTAATCATGAGAAGCAGGAGACTTGAGAGGCAGATTGTGACTGACAGACAAGTAGACAGTTGTTACTCTGAAGTTTGGAAACTGTGGGGAGATGTGAACGTTTTATTAGATATGCTGCTCAACCATATGGCAACAGCTCCTTCACTTCCTCTTCTCAAGTATTTGTGACCCGTTTATAAAAGTAAACAAGCAGCCAGAGATGCTTCATTATGTTTATTTGGATATCTAATCCAACGGTGGCAGGAAGTACATGTGATGTAGACATGGATGAGAGTTTTGGGTGAGACCCTTGTTAGCCTCAGGCTGGCAGCAGCAGGGTTTACTGGAGCTCTCTGGGGAAGACTCTCCAAGAACACAAGATGTGGATCACTAGTGTGAGTCCAGGTTACAACCAAAGCAATTAGATGTTTATTGTCCAAACAAAATTAAACATGCATGTGTGCTGTCAGCAGTCTGGAGACGTTGATCCTGGACTCCTGGTGGTGAAGTGTGATTCATGACTCAGCGTTTACTGGTCGCTCTCGGTTAAAGAATAACGAGTAATGTATGTAAATTCATATATGATATCAAAGTTGAAAAAATCTGAATGAAAATTAACATTCTTAATTATTAGAAAACTGAGTTCAAAAACAGGTCATTTGGCTGCTCAAAGCATTTCTCAGGACTGTGTGGGCGTGTCCAGATCATGTTTGATTGACAGCTCACTTTCAGCTCAAGTACCACTTTATTTTCTATTCATTCACTAAAACATTTTACTGATATGGAATAAAATGCCAAATCTATCAAATGGACTCTACTTGGTTAGAAAGCTTGACTAATCCACTAACTAGCAAACTAGGTTAGACCAACCAAATCTGTGTTTTTATTGAACTATACCTTCCAGATCACGAAGCTAAGTGTTTTAGCATCTTCCATTCACTTACATGAAACGGTTAGCATTAGCATTGCTATGCTACACATTTGAGCTACTTATCCACTCCGTGATTAATGCAGATTTGGATGATGTACCCAAGTCTGCTAGTTAGCTTAACGCAGTAAGTTTCAAATCATATCAGGCTAATTTGAATTCTCATTCTAGCTAAAAGCAAAGAAAAGTGCACTGCATTGTTTTCTCATGAGTTTGGTCAGATAGCCACGTCAATCATCTTTCCCTTAAATATGATTGGGCAGGTATTTATGATGTAATAAATTCCCTAGTTTAGCCCCGCCTAACTGCAACCCAGTAACAAGTGAAGGGAGAGAAACTTTCTAAAGAATTACACAGACTATGTCAAAGGCTTTGTTCTCATAGTTAGTTTTTAGGTGTTTACTATCTGCACATTAGATCCCAAATTATATGATTAATAGCCAATCATGGATTTGCCTTTCCAGGGACTTTAATGTGACATTAAGCTGAATACTTTCTGAGAGTTTATGTCCACCTCTGTCTCTTCATGGAGGTGTCACAAATACTCAAACCAGCCGCCACCACAACAACGACTAACATCTGTGCACAACTTCACTAGAGGACTAACATCATGTACTGTATTTAATTAGAGACACAATAAAATGCTTCATTTGCAACATGCATCACACTATTAAAAAAAACAACCAGAATACATCAAATCCAGATGTGCGTGAACCCAAAAACACATTGAAAGATCGACTCCACACACAACAAACCACATCTGGAGGTTTAGACCGAAGCTTCAACACAGTAGAAGTGCTGCGTCGATGAACAACAAGCGAGATGAGAGAAGGAATGAAGTGTGGCTCAGATTAATGGAAAATACAGCAGAGAGGGGAGCAGACGCAGCACAGAGCAGGACAACAGGAGGCCGGCTGGCAGCAGAAAATGGTTTTTATAGTGAAGAGGATGAATGAATGACATGTAGAGGTTCACTCAGGAGGTGCAATGACAGAAAACTTTAGATAGCTTCTTCTCCTCTAGACTTTCTTCTACATTAGTTTAAAGTAGATGATTAGATTCTGACTGTTATGTGCACCAGGTGATATAAATGACATAAACAATGATCCAAATAGAAGATTTCCTGGAAACAAAGCTGTTTCTAACCAATCTTATGGTCTCACTTGACACTTTTACCAGTTAATTAAGTTGACATTCTGAGACACCAGTAATTAGACTCATCCCTCAGGACACGTAGCCAGTCAAACAGTCTGAAATAACATTATTAGATATAAAATCTTTATTATTTCTCTTTTTGCAGCTCATACAATTCTGGGTCATTTTTGTTGAGTTCTGAATCTTTTTATTTTAAGAGAATATTTTCTATATAAACTTAATTAAATTCATGATATGCTGTATATTGTGCAGCAGTGTGTTTCTGTCACCATGATAAAAAAATAGCTGTTTCTTGTTATAAGTTGGTTTGTTAACAAGAAACGTCCTAAAACAACAAAGAGTCACTCAGTGCCGAGAAATGTTTCTTCTTCTTCTTTCTGTTAAAATGGAATAATTTAATATCTAGTGATATAATATTTATATATATATTATTGGAAAATATATTTTTATGTCATTTAACATGAAACTATCCTGTTATAACGTGAAAAGGAACGTTAAACGGTAAATGGACTGCATACATAGTGCCTTAATGATCACTTTACACACAATCACACACACACATTCTCACACACACACACACACACACATTCACACATTCACACACACATCCGCACACACACACACACACACACATCCGCACACACACACACACATTCACACACACATCCGCACACACACACACACACATCCGCACACACACACACACACACACACACACATTCACACACACACACACACACACACACACACACACACACACACACACACATTCACACACACACACACACACACACACACACATTCACACACACATCCGCACACACACACACACACACACACACACACACACACACATTCACACACACACATTCACACACACATCCGCACACACACACACACACATACATTCACACACACACACACACACACACATACATTCACACACACACACATATTCACACACACACATCCGCACACATACACACACACACACATTCACACACACACACACACATTCATGAGCAGTTTGGGGTTTGGCAACCAAAGACTGGTGAACATGTGAACTGGAGGATTCGGGGATCAAACCACCGACGTTCTGATTGGTGGACGACTCGCTCTACAGTCACACCAGAAGAAGAAGTAAAGAAAGGAGGAAGAGTTCCTCGTTATAACAGGAAACTGAGCAAATACTTTTTTTGTCATGGTGGCAGCAAAACATACCGATATCAACTAATATGAAAAAAACTGATCAATCTCTTCTCTATAAAACTCCTTCCAGTGATAATCAAACTGGTTTTAATGGGAACAGATTCAAACATGAGAGTCAGATGCTGTGATTGAACATCAGGCAGTGAAGAGACGACAGACACACACGTCTTAATCCCTGAACTGAATGTAGAGTGGACATCTACAGGCAGGACACACACACACACACACACACACACACACACACACACACACACACACACACACACACACCTAAAAAGGCAACCAAGAGCAACCCACACTGACAGAACAACCCCTGAGACTGTGACGTCCAATCAGACACCTGTCGAGCATGATACACACTCACTCACTCACACTCACACACACACACACACTCACACACACACACACACACACACACATATCTAACCCTCTATTTACTCCATCCCGCCTGGCTGTGCAGCCACCAGGAGGGAGAGAAGGACAGAAACAGGCTTCAGTGTTTTATTTCCGTTGTGTATCTCAGGTGAGTCTCTGGAGACGACTTTAAATAGACTTTAAAAGCATTTTTTAAAAGTATTGTCGTACCTCAAGACATCAATGTTTTATCAAATTTAGAAGGTCTGAGTTAGGAGTTCATCGAATACGACAGTGAAGATGTGACGTTCTGTAGCAGCTTTTAGGACCCAGTAAGATGCTTCTGGTTGCACAGATCTACTTCTTCTATCTGTGTTTTGTGTAAATTGCTTGTTTGTACGATGTGTTGATTGTTTGTTTTAATGAGTAATAATGCCATTTATATATTTGTTATTTAGTCTAAATAAGGGGAGGTTCGTCTGTCTGTATTCTTTCGTCACTGCTCATTAAATATTCGTTTGCACAGAACTTGTTTGATTCAGTTGATCAAATATGAAGTGATTCCCTGTCGGATGTTTTGGTTTCCTCCAACAGTCCTGACAAATCCAACCCAGACTCTGTTTATCCTCACGGACCGCTGACCCGTCCACTTTGTGTTTCTGTATGTTGTTCCTTCAGCTCCTCCATGATCCTGAAAAAAGAAAGAAAAATGATCTACGAGATAAAAGTTTCAGTTTATTTTTTAATCTTTTTTGGAACGATACATTTAAAATCAAGGCAGCCGGATGGTGGAAACACACAGAGACGCTTAACATGTGAGTCTGTTCAGATGATTCATTAAAAAGTTTGTCAGTTCAGGAATCTAATTATTGATTACTTGTAAACTGAATATACAGTATTTGGGTTTTGGAGTGTTGTGATGCTGATTTTTCACTATTTTTTGTAAACAAAACAATTAAAGGATTTAATTTTTAGAAGGTTTAAGAGGTTAGTGTAGAAATATCTGACTGTATCTGTGTTTTGGACCAAACATAACAAACTTTAGGCTGATTATTGCATATTAAAGAGTTGTTTTTAGTGATATTAAGACCTGCAGACTCGACTGAATGTCTCCAGTTTGTCAGTTTTTATGAAATAAGTTGATCCCAAACATTAAAGTACATCTGTTTATCATTCTATTCATACTGAAATGTTCAAAATATAGACTTTCTATGAACAGCTGACAGTGATTCAGACACACACACATTCATCTCCCCGGCAGGAGAAGCTCATTGACACAAAGCCATCCGCTGTGTAATCCCATCTCTGACCTCTGCCTGCACAGGTCGACACAACAACCTGCACTCATGACCACTGACAACCACACACACACACACACACACACACACAGAGTGATGCGGTGTGTCGGGTGGAGCCGATAGCTTCTATCTTCTGTCCTCAGGAAATCACATTCACTCAGTGAGAAAATTGGCTTTGCTGCAGGGAGGAAAAACCGCCGCCTCCGTCCCTTTTCCCCCCTTTTGGCCATTTCTTCTTCTATCCTCCTGCTGTGGCTAAGTAAAGCGCCTTAAATATCCGCACAGATACACACACACACACACACACACACACACACACACACACACACACACACACACACACACACATGGCCAACTAAAGGTTACTTACCGACCGTAGAGAATGAATTTTCTGGATATCTATCTTAATCTCTTTTTAGGCCGGTCTAATCTGTTCTGAGGAGCGAGAGCGCGGCTACAGATGGAAGGATTGAGGACAGAAGAAGAAGAAGAGAGTCGAGTCTGACCAATATGATCCTCACATCTCAAGTCTCCCTCTTTTATTCTATATTCCTCTGCTGGTTTTAACTATGAAACAGGTTTGAAATGATTCAAAAGACCCTGATTAGTCTTCATTCAACATACAATGATAGAAACGACAGAAAAGCAAAATATTGCTCGAAAACTTTAATTAGTTATCAAAATTCCACCCCTGTGGTCCAATAAATTACATTTATATCCTACTAATTAGCTTTGCTAATAATGTTTTGATGGGAAGTGTAATTGCTTCCTGACTTAGGTTCACTGGTAAGAATGTTTCCAGTAAAGGAAGTTTTGTTTTTTTGTGTCGTATGTTCAGTGGAGAGTCAGCAGCTTTATCCCACATGTGTTCAGACACCTGTTGGTTGGTTTACATGTTAAAAACATTTTGTCACTGTTGAGGTTTTTAATATTTAACCAGGATCCGTTCTGTGACGTTCTGTGATTATATAAACACAACTATAGAAAAGTTGAATCCTGCTTCAGCTGCAACCAGTGAAGTTGTGTAAGAGATGCTGTTTAAATACAGACTGAATACTGTCAGCGGACATGTAGCTGCTGCTCTGTGACTTATAATATTTTCTCATTATGTTGATAAAAACCAAATCCAGGTGTTATTCCATTTCTAGTCCCATATTCTATTGTACTGTACAAATGATGATAACTTAAGAGAGCTACTGTTTCATGAAATCGTTCGACTAAACCCTGAAATATTTTGGTGTTCAGAGCAAAAACTGAACGACTGTTTAACTTTGATGTATTTAAGTTTGCTAACTTTATCTTAAAAGCCTGGAAAAGAAGGCGAGATGTTTAATTAGTGTTTACTTAGACGTTTCAGTAATATATGCTGAGCTTTTGACAGTAAATTAGAAGGTCTGCACTATTTAATGATGGTCTCTAGATCTTTCTACAATATATACGTTGTACTCTGGTCCTGTTGGATTTCATGGTGTCTTGTGAGCCCATGCAGGTGAACAGCTGTATGCAAGACACAATAATAAGAATTTCAGTCATTCAAAGCATGTTTGCTTTTTGAAACTGCTAGCATATGAACATATTGAGGAGACGAGGTTGCAAAATGATTGTAAATCATCTAATTGATAAATCGACTAATAATTTTAGCTGAAGCCGCTCAGTGATCTGCTCCATCATCAGTACAGATCAGTTTATCCAGTCTGGTTTGAGCTGAAGTTGCCTCATTTTTATCTTTATAGAACTGATCAGGTAAAACAGTAATAATGGAAATATTTGTGTTTCAGTTTACTTTTTACTCGCCTGGGTTAAGATTGTATTTTCTGTTCGGTATTGATACCGTAGATTGATGAGTATGAGAAACATTCATCAGATTGTTGTGTGTGTGTGTGTGTGTGTGTGTGTGTGTGTGTGTGTGTGTGTGTGTGTGTGTGTGTGTGTGTGTGTGTGTGCCAAACTGTCAGGGTTTATTCTGTGTTGCTGTTGTAGCACAACTTCAGTTAAATAAAACATGAATGATATAAAAAGTCAGTGTGAAACTAGTGATGGCAGTTTCAGTAGAGTTGTATTTACAGTGGAGGAGGAAAAACTATAAAGATAAAACTAATGAGGTGCAGTTAGAAAGATAAATTAACCAGTGAAATGTTTACTTACTATATAATTGTCCCTAGAAAGAAATGAAATAATGACACTTTGGTAAATGACTTTAACATTTAATATTATGTTGACATAAATCATAAGAATGCGCTTGTTGATTTTGTTGATATTGATTATTTTTTTAAAAAGTACTCCTCTTGTTTTCTAACAAAGTGGAGCCTCAACTCACCAGCCAGGGCCAAAATTATTCTCATATTACGTCGTCCGCATCCATCAACAGTGTCAACACACACGACTCATAAACAATTATATCAATAAAACGCTCAGATCCTTTGTATTTACAGTATGAGAAAGAATTTATTGTTGTAAACTTGGCAGCTACAGTTTGATTTTTGTTGCATTTGAAACAAATTATAATTTAATAATGATTCCCCCTTTTTTCCTCTTATTTTTTAATTTGATGAATAAGTTTAATTTAAGTAATTATATTTTTAAGATAAATAAAAGTTGCTCATAAATCATATTCTTCCATAGACCTGTTATATACCAGAGTATCTGTTTATACACCAGCGTGTCTGTTTATATACCAGAGTATCTGTTTATACACCAGAGTATCTGTTTATATACCAGAGTATCTGTTTATATACCAGCATATCTGTTTATATACCAGCGTATCTGTTTATATACCAGCATATCTGTTTATACACCAGCGTATCTGTTTATATACCAGAGTATCTGTTTATATACCAGCGTATCTGTTTATATACCAGAGTATTTGTTTATATACCAGCATATCTGTTTATATACCAGCGTATCTGTTTATATACCAGCATATCTGTTTATACACCAGAGTATCTGTTTATACACCAGAGTATCTGTTTATACACCAGCGTATCTGTTTATATACCAGAGTATCTGTTTATATACCAGAGTATCTGTTTATATACCAGAGTATCTGTTTATATACCAGCATATCTGTTTATATACCAGCGTATCTGTTTATATACCAGCATATCTGTTTATATACCAGAGTATCTGTTTATATACCAGCGTATCTGTTTATACACCAGCGTATCTGTTTATATACCAGAGTATCTGTTTATATACCAGAGTATTTGTTTATACACCAGAGTATCTGTTTATACACCAGAGTATCTGTTTATATACCAGCATATCTGTTTATATACCAGCGTATCTGTTTATATACCAGCATATCTGTTTATATACCAGAGTATCTGTTTATATACCAGAGTATCTGTTTATATACCAGCATATCTGTTTATATACCAGCGTATCTGTTTATATACCAGCATATCTGTTTATATACCAGAGTATCTGTTTATATACCAGCGTATCTGTTTATACACCAGCGTATCTGTTTATATACCAGAGTATCTGTTTATATACCAGCGTATCTGTTTATATACTAGCATATCTGTGTATACACCAGAGTATCTGTTTATATACCAGCGTATCTGTTTATATACCAGAGTATCTGTTTATATACCAGTGTATCTGTTTATATACCAGAGTATCTGTTTATATACCAGTGTATCTGTTTATATACCAGAGTATCTGTTTATACACCAGAGTATCTGTTTATACACCAGAGTATCTGTTTATATACCAGCGTATCTGTTTATATACCAGCGTATCTGTTTATATACCAGAGTATTTGTTTATACACCAGAGTATCTGTTTATACACCAGAGTATCTGTTTATATACCAGCATATCTGTTTATACACCAGAGTATCTGTTTATACACCAGAGTATCTGTTTATACACCAGAGTATCTGTTTATACACCAGAGTATCTGTTTATATACCAGCGTATCTGTTTATATACCAGCATATCTGTTTATATACCAGAGTATCTGTTTATATACCAGAGTATCTGTTTATACATCAGCGTATCTGTGTATACACCAGCGTATCTGTTTATATACCAGAGTATCTGTTTATACACCAGAGTATCTGTTTATATACCAGCATATCTGTGTATACACCAGTATATTACAGCAGCTACAGCACCAGTCAAACTGTGTCAACACTTTTGACTGGTGCTGTTTATTAGTACATAGAAACACTGCCATGGATCAGTAACTGAGGGGCCAGATTTACAATGTTGGTAAATTTAACCTGCTAACAGTTAAACTCTTCTGAACACACACACACATACACATACACACACACACACACACACACACACACACACACACACACACACACACATACAGTTGATTAAAAGGACCACACAGAGATCTGAAGCCGTGCTGCTGTCACAGAGTTTTATTTCCATCTGAGGCTGACTGACCAAATCCACTTTAGATAAAGAAACTCAGTTCAGTGAATCAGTAGATGGAGGCAACACACAACTACACACACACACAACTACAAACACACACACACAACTACACACACACATACACAACTACACACACACATACACACACACACACACACACACACAACTACAAACACACATACAACTACACACACACACACACAACTACACACACACACACATACAACTACACACACACACACACAACTACACACACACACATACAACTACACACACACACATACAACTACACACACACACACACAACTACACACACACACACAACTACACACACACATACACAACTACACACACACACACACAACTACACACACACATACACAACTACACACACACACATACAACTACACACACACACATACAACTACACACACACACACAACTACACACACACACATACAACTACACACACACACATACAACTACACACACACACACACAACTACACACACACAACTACACACACACATACACAACTACACACACACATACACACACACACACACACACACAACTACACACACACACACACAACTACACATACACAACTACACACACACATACACACACACACACATGTGTTTGATATTATAAAGGTCAGAGATAAAATAACTGAATGTATCACTGATCAGCAGTTACTGTACATGGACTGAGGGCTGTTTGCTGTGTGTGGACCAGTTATTGTTTAAATGACACTCTGACACAGATTAAAATAATGCAGGATGAGATTACTAATCTGGTAATACACGTTAATATAAGCAAAAGTGTGACAAAGAAGTAGTAATACAATTGAGTGGATTAAATAATAGTAAGATAATAAAATCATAACAAATCATAACAGACAATGATATAATAATATATAATATAAGCACATACATGGATGACATGAAGCAAGATAAGATCATATTTCAGGTAAAGTTTAAGATTAGAAAGACAACAGATTAACATAGGCCTGCGTAAGATAAGAGTAGGTTACCTTTAAGTTATAGATGAAGATTTTCATGATATAAAACTACATGTTTTATACTATTGATGGTTGACATTAGTTATTATTCTATATGTAATAGTTATTATTGTTAGTGGAGTTTGTCATTCCTGCTCTGGATTAAAATTGTCTTCACGCACACATGAAGGAAAGGATGCATTAATGTGATCCAGCGTTAACATTACACATCACAGCCATGTTAACCTGCTGACATCCTGCTGCTGAAGAAACCAGTTTACACAGTTTGTCACCACAGTTCACAGTAACCACAATCATACATCAACAAAACGTCTCCAAAACAAAACACGGTTCATTTTTGGTTTTTTTTAGACAGCAGATCAGTTCAACATGTTAATTATTGAAATTATAGTGATTCTCTATAATTTGATATAATATGTTGTTTCAGAAATTTGGCAGCTTTATTCTATTTGGTCTTTTAAATGGTGTTTAATGGTTTAAATGGTGAGGTTAATATTATACACATCTTAAAAATGTAAAATTTGTCTTTTATAACAGATATTATAAACATATTTTTTTCATTCATCCAGCTCAGTTTCCTCCAGAACTTAAGCAGATAAACTGGTTTTTATTTGTTTTGTTGGCAGATTGTGACAGACATGGACTTTATTTTAGCTTTTAGACATATTAGATTGAAGTTGCATGGCTGCATGACAGCATTACAGTAATGCAGTTAAATACATCTGATTTAGACGTTACAGCCATGAACCTCCAGTTGTAACTAATCTCATTGTCCATGTCAGTCCATAGGCTACAGAGACTGTTCATCTCCACAGTCTGATGTAATGGGATTAGCCTACTGAGCAGACCGCAAACTGGGGCTGTAATAATCCATGATGTGTTACACATGCAAACACACACACACACACACACACACACACACATCCTTCATCCTGGGTGAAGTGTGTGTGTGTGTTTTAGGAGTCAGTTGCATTGTTTCTTCTGTGCATTATTAGTACACACTCCTCTGTCCTCTGTTCTCACTCAAAACACACACTCACACACACACACACACACACACACTCACACACACACACTCACACACACACACTCACAGCAGTCGACTGCTGCTGCTTGACAAGGGGAAAATTGGTTTGGTCAACAGGGTCACACTTGGACTGAGTCTTGCTTCTTTCCTGTGGTTTACCAAAGCCTGTATCAGTGTGTGTGTGTGTGTGTGTGTGTGTGTGTGTGTGTGTGTGTGTGTGTGTGTGTGTGTGTGTGTGTGTGTGTGTGTGTGTGTGTGTATGCAGCTGTGCATGTAATTCAGGCAGTTGTGAGACCTGACTTTGTAGCCTCCTAACAGCTACACACACACACACACACACACACACACACACACACACACACTCGGTGAGAGTAGGAACCGAGCCTTTCCTCCCGCCGTGCTTTGACAGACTGTGTAATTGCTACAGCACACTTTGCTTTATTTCGCCGTCACTCCTCTTTTGTCCTCCGTCTTCATAAAGACACACACACACACACACACACACACACACACACACATTGAGAAATTTGAACCTCCACCAAAAAAACAACAAAAAGGCAGAAGTGCTGCGGTCGCTACAGCAGCCAAATGAGAGGATTTTACTCACAATTCCAACACAAAACACTCCTCAACGACCTGTTCCTGGGCTGAGTGGAAACCTGCTACCGTCACACCGTCTGCATCCCAACGCATCCATGAACAGCCAAATAAAAACACATAAAAGGTCAAAACATATGACTTTGACTTGTTTAGGCTGCTACAGCAGCTGCACGGCTGTAAAGTCACATCACAGAGACACGTTTACTCAAAAATGAACATGTAGCCGTAGTGATGGGCGATCCATCTTCATCAGCAATGAAATAAGAGTCACTTAAAGAGCTTCAGATCGGAAATAATTAACTTTTGACAGGTGACATTTATTACCAGAGTCACTTATTAAAGCTACAGTATTAATAAATCCTCTTTTCCATGAGGTAGAAACATTTACAGTAGTCCAACATCTGTCACTCATCTGTAGAAAGTGTCTGAAATTAACCTTTATGTAGTGCAGCATTATAATATAATAATGTATATTAATAATAATAATAATGATAATAATACCCATCATTTGACTGGTTCAGGTCAGCCAGAGAGTCTGATAGTGTTCATGTTTGAGAACAGCAGAGACTCAACACTATAACTGAACATATATATATATATATTTATATATATATATATATATATATATATATATATATATATATATATAAATAATATACTATAACCACAGGCTGAATTAAGCAGTGTTCAGAAAGTCATCACTGTCGATTAAAACAGAACTAGAAAAGTCAGAATGATCATCAATATCATCAGAGAATCTTTGTCTTCCTAAAAGTGAAACTGCAAATAAAAGTTTTAGAGGCTAAAAATGAACTTTAACCTGCACAACTTAGTGAGTTTTGCCATCTTATTATCTCTACTCGTATCCCTCCTTGTGAGAAAACTTCAAAATAAAAGCTTTTGCATGGCGGAGCTGCAGCAGTCTGGTGTGAAAATGATGCGCATTGCACAAGCAGAGCATCAGCGTTCCTGCTGCTTACACTGTGAGATAAATATGAACGCAGTATTTTTTATAAGCATGATGCAACATTCAGTGCAAACGGAGGAAGTCGTGTGATTTACTGCCTCATATTAGTAGTCAGTGTTAAAATGTTTATTATTTAACCATGACCATAATCTGTCACTTATGTTGAGCATCCTGGGTTTTATTCTCTTCATGCAGCCTTTTTAATCCAGACAGCTGAGGTCAGAGAGACACGGTTCAAAATAAATAATGCAACATTTATTTGAGGAGCTTTAAGAAGCTCATGTTGTTCGTTCCAGAGTCTTTATCCCCCGAATCTCCGGAACAGTCGTTGAGACCCGCAGGAAAAGCACAGGAGTAAATAATAACATTAACTCCACTCCATTTATTGTCTCAGGAAACATTTAAAGTCAGAGTCCTGAAACTGGCTCAACTAAATGCTTTTTCTTGCTTTGACATGTCAAAATGTCTGTTATGACAATAAAACCACAGAATCTTCCTTTTCTATTCTTTCACTTCTTGAAGACAGACAAAGACAAATAGAGTTCAGGTAGCAGGTAGCAGTTTGTTGGAAATCAGTCATTTAGAGCATCTAAACCTACAATAGTAAGTCAGAACACACTGTACTGTTCTTTAAGTATTAAATCCCAGGATCATTGACGACTGTCAGCGTTGCATTAGAATCATTTTAATCAGTTTAAGATCTTCCCACATAAAACCGGAGTATTATGGACTGAGCGTATAATCACTCAGAGTGCATCATATCAGAGGTAACACTAACTGGGCCGGAGCCATAGAAGACTGCTTACCCCCCCCCCCGTATAATATTATCAAACCGATATATATACCGTATTTGTCCAACAAGAAAGCCGATATGTCCTGAGGGGCGACTGACTGACAGATCCGCAGCAGGTTATTGTTAGAAAGGAGTTCACGTCTGTTGCTTCGTATCTTATTCCTGTCAGCTGGCCTGAAGGGAGTCAGGCTGCTTCCAAAGACCCGCTCTCATTGGACCTTATCTCTTTCCTCCTGCAAGGATGATAAGGCAAAGAAGCTATTTGCCTTGTTAATATACTCTCTTATATACACACACACACACATGCATCTTTGAGTGACAGAGGAAGCAGAACAAGAGTCTCTCTCCCTTTTGCTCTCACATGAGTATTATCAAACCGAGGCGCTATCTAATCACAGATTAGCGCTCGACTCTGACATGCCTATTGTTCAGCTTTCTCTCTGCGTTTGTATCTCTAACTTGTTCCGCCTGTCATTCATTTTTTTTGTCTTATATTACACTACATTTGTCTGTAATTTTCTCTTACGGTTATCTTTGCTCGGTGAGTGCGTTGAATACATGAGTCAATGTTGAATTTTCTTTCTTTTTAGAGCTAATTTGTCCAAACTCATCCTAAAAATATGTTCCACTTCAATTAGTTTTGTCCACCTCTAATATATTGGATACTGTTAGGTTTGATTAATTACATATATTACAGCATATATTGTAAAATTGACCATTACTGCATCAGTGGTCTTTGGAAAACCCTGAACTTAGCTGTAGTTTAGCAAGTTTGCAGAAATGAATGCAGCTCCAGTTATGCACTGAAGCCGACTGAATGGCCATCTCTGCCTGCCTATAAGACTATTCGAAGCCAATGTAATTAACAAACTTGCGTTGCCAGAGCACCGACCAGCTTGTTGCAGCCCGATATTTAAGGTCTGGCCCACGAGGCTTTTGCACTCATTTCGAAACGGTTCCAACAAATGCTCTGATTAAAAAGCTACTGACCCAAACAGTTTCACTTCTCCCTGGCATACACTGTGAAATACCGAGCATCTCAGCATAGTGTACTCTCTCTTTTTTTAATTACAGCTAAAGCAAGCATGCTGTAAATGTGGCATTATAATGCGTCCGGCCTTTGCTCTGCTCAGTGGTGTGAAAAGACCAAGAGTTTCCTTGGGCGAGGCCGGAGGGCTGCAGGCTTTTACTCATCACACTGCATCTCACAATGGAGCTAAATTAGATATCTGAGCGTTAAAGGAGGAGTCTGGTAATATTCTGCTTTTTTTCTTGTTGTCAACAAATCCCATAAAACAGCCAAAGCTGACAATGAATCGATCCTACTGACAGTTTTACCTGAGCAGCCTGATAAAGCTTATTTCTCTGAGTCACAGACCTTCATCGTTGTCAAAAACTATTAAAACACGTCAGTGAGCTCTGGATGACTTCATCACCATGAATATGAGCGCTGTAGTTTAATCAATTCCACTGTAAAAATTATATTAATGCCCAACTGAAAAATAGTCACCAACAAATGAACTATTTACCCCATTTTGAGTTATGTTTGTTAAAATCTACAGTGTCCAGCTGTTTTTCTCCTTTTTGAACCATTTCTGAAAAAAGATGGTAAGGCCCTTGGTGCCGAGTGCCACAGACAGGATGAGGAAGTTGGAAACTATAGATAGACTTTGGTCTTTTCATTTGTTATAACAAAAATAAAGCTTCATCCTGTGTGTAGGGTTTAGTGTCATCCAGCAGTGTTGCAGATTGCAACTGACTGAAGGTTCCCTTCCAATCGTGTAGGAGAACCTACGGTGGCCGTGAAACTACTCAGAAACACGAAAGGTCGTCTCTAGAACCAGTGTTTGGTTTGTCCCTTCTGGGCTATTGTAGAAACATGGCGGTGCAACATGACCCGCCCCCTCTGTAGATATAAAGGCTCAACACAAAGATTCTTAGTTTCATGGGATTATAAACTAATTAAAACATACTTATGAAGATTATCTTCCATTTCTGCCAAGTCCGTTCTTCTAGATGCTGTTAAATTCTACACACTGCACCTTTAAGATCTTGTTTTTCATCAAAATTGGTTTGTATAGAAAGAAGACTGATGTTTGTTTCTTCCTTAAATACTGAACTGATGTATCAAATGTGTGACTGTGAACTATGAGTCAGTATAAATAAGATATATTTTTTTGATGAATTCAACGGTGCATCGCCATCTCCGACCTCAGTTGTTGCTCCAGACGCTAACCTCCTCATGTCGGCTCTGACTCAAATCCAGCTGAATCCATATTGTCTTATCTGTATTGGGAGACACAAAGAATCCAAACTTTAGTGGGTGAAAAAAGGCGCCATGCCCTGCGGCTCTTTGCTCAATATTAATGCCCAGCGCCGGCTGCGTGCCTCCCAACTCTCCACCAGGCAACTCGCTGCTCTATGGGACTTACAGTCCAATTACATCAGCTATCTCCCAGGCGTTGTTACCAGGTCTCTGTGAGTGTGTGTGTGTGTATCTGTACATCTGTGTATACACAGCAACTGAAGTCCCCTCTGATGTCTTTTTGATGTTAGACTGGTGCTTTTAAGGGCTAATACAGCAGGCCTGTCTTTCTGCCATGTCCAACCTGGCTTTGAAAAAGAAGGTAAAGTTAGTGTGTGTGTGTCTCAGTTTGTGTGTACCGTCTAGCTGTGGAGATCTGAGGTTTTTTTTTTTTTTTCCTTGCAGACAGCAGTATGACAGGTAGCTTTGTTTAACACTTGTGCTACACACCGCCTTAAAGGTCTTTGTTCTCCTCTGAGCTTGTCTGTCTGACTGCCTCTCTTTCTAACAGCGCTCTGTTTCTCACAACAACACTTCTTCTGGTTTTTTAACAATCTTACCTGCTTGATTGATTGTCTGTCTGCCATCCTGTCTATTTATATAATGTATTTATTAAATTAAAACCATTAAAGCAGCTCTGGATTACCAGTTAGTGTGGATACTAACAGGTGATATGTTGTCCTGACCTGATGTAAAAGCTGCATTAACCCATATTGTAATAGACACAATGGATAAATTCACCTGACTCTGCAGTTCCCCTCAGCTAACCAGAGCGTTTTAGTGTCTTTCAGCTCATTGTTTTGGTTTTGTGGACCACAGTTTTAGTGTTTTGCTCACTGTCATCGACCGAGTTGCAGCTATTTTCAGCAAAAAAAAAATCCACTGTACACTATCTGCCCAGAACCAAACAGCAGACGGACAAAGTTAGTGAGAAGCTGATGAACAAGTTGAACATTTAGCAGATAAAGACGATGGTTTCTTCAGGAGAGGGTGGAGACCAAACAGGAGCTAAAAGGAGAGTGAATACTGAACTCACACTGGTCAGGTGGTGACACCGTGGTTCAAAGTAAATACTAATGTTGCTACATGTCTATGTGTAAACAGGCAACTGTTCACTGATATTATGTCAATTAATGTATTTAGTTTGTTTCAGTTCCTCCAGTGGCCAAAAAAAATCAATGAACACTGCTTTAACCTCGTTAAGTTTTCCTCTAAACTTTGTTTTCTTGATAGAAAACAATATTATGCCTTGTTGCTATACTGGTTATTAAAGATCATTTATTGGTTGCCAGAGTTGACATATTGGTTTCCATATTTTAATTGATTATGATACTGGACTGAATATTGTAAGACAGTCTTTACAAAGAGCAGGCTTCCCACAGTCAGTAGTAATGCCAAATGAAACAAATGCACATTAACATTAATATGTTTGAGCTGCTGTTGTTTCATCTATGTGGATGAGTTGCAGATTCCCTCCACACACACACACACACACACACACACACACACACACACACACACACACAGACCAGATCACTCTGACTGGATAAAGTTTTGTTGACAATTTAAAGTAAATTCTGGAGCTGTTGTGTTTTCAGAGCAGCCAGACGGAAGAGATGTTAAATTCTTTAAGCCATGTTGATTTTGTTGCTTTTTTTGTCTAAATATACAGGACCAGCTGTCTCAACCAACACAGATCTCTGTAGCCTCTGAATCTGTCACTTACACACTGCTATTCAACAAGGCTGCGAGTTTACTGTCGGCACATGTTTGGAAGATATCAGAGCTCCCCACAAAAAAACGACTCAACCAGTGACATCTTCTTTCTAACAAACACCAATCCAAATCTAGTATCTTATAAAAAAGACTTGAGCAAATTTAATACACATGTAACACACGTAGGAACTTCTTTTTGGGAAACTGATGACCTAAATGCATGTGGAACATCCTGAACACAGCGAAATATTAAGAAAACACAAGCAGAGGGGCAGAGTCTCTGCAGACCTTTTAAAGTGAAGAAGGTCTCAACCACAGACCTTTACAGTGACTGACATTTGCCAGTGACTCTTGTGACATTTAGACCCACAACACACCACATGCAGAGCGCTCTGTCTCTGAGCTTTGATTTACTGCTTCCCTTTCTGTGACTGATTTGTGTCACAATACTGATTTGTGTCAACCCGGGTCACCCGCTCTCCAGGATGCTTCAGATATTTCCCACTTTGGTACTTTTGGTCGTGCCGAGTCAAACCACGCCACGTTGATTTGTGTTTCTGTTACCAGCGTAAACGTGCCGGGTTGAGACTGAGCTCATGTCTGTGCTGGAGATCAGAGAGAAAGAGGTTTTTGAGACGTCTCTGTTCAGCTCTCAGTACTTTTGCAGCTTCTAACTGGATCTCTGTGGTTTGAAGTTTAGTTTCTCTCCTGTGTTTCTGTTTTTCCTGTCAGATATCTGCTTTATTTCTCTGTTGTGTTAAGTTACCGCTGATGAAAACCTTTCCTGCTGCATATTAAAAGCCTTCAAATAACAAAATAACAGGCGACTTTTATTGTGAAGAATTTACAGGAAATGAAATGTTCCTCTTCTTTAACCACTAGTCATGGCCTCACACAGAGGACGCTGCTTTTAAACATCATTATCTCCAGATGAGTGCGTCATCAGTGAAAGCACGCAGCCCTGATGTAACGGAGATGTAAATCCCCGCTGCAGCCAGGCTGACGTGACGAGTCAAACCGAGTCGGCACACGTGTGGGGGAAAAGGGCTCGTACGTGACGATGTGAAGCAGGCTGGTCGAGCTGTGTGACACCGGTGTGGTCTGTGTTAGCTTCTCCACCAGGGAGTCAGATCAGGCGCTTTACGGTCTTTGGCCTTGTTGAACTATTTGAGTGAATATTTGACATTTTCCCTCGGATGAAAGCCTTCCGGCACTCAGCTCATGGTTGTTCTCTGACAACACCAACTCTCCGCCGGGACACATGAATGGCACTTCCATCTTTTACACTCATTCACTCTGATTTCCACTCTCTTTTTCATCCTCTGCTTTTAGCCTGCTGTTCCAGGAAGTATTCTGAAATATCTACTATAATATGTTTGTTTACTGTGTGCTATATTTGCCCCACTACCCTTCTTGATAATTCCCAAAGTGGCTGCAAAACGAGTGAATAGAATGACCCGAATGGAAAATCTGTTGGTTTCCTGTGAATAGCCTCTCATTGTCTCATCCAGATGTTTCCGTGTATTTCAGATATCACTTCAGCTCAAAGCTCCACGTCAACTTTTTTTTCACCACCTTCCCAGAAACGTCCTGAAAAACAAATTTTAAACCGTCCCCCAAATCAAAACATTGTTTCTTTTACTTTGTAAAAGCAAAGACAGAGTTTTTGCCTTCGGGGGTCTTTAAATCACCGGATCCACCCCCAATGATGTGTTTTCTTTAACGATTTACTTTGAAGATTAGAGATGCTGCTTTCACTAAGTGTTAAAGTTTCCATGGTGAACTGTGTCTTTGCAATACAGTTTCATATTTATGCTCTATGTCAGCTGCCTGCTGAGGCCTCGTTCCTGCTCCTGATAACCCATGTGGTCTGGAGAGATTGTAGCGTGCTGAGTGCACCAGTTCCTCCAGCAATCTCTCTTGTATAATTGTAGAAATAATTGTCATTAGTGTCTGTATACTTCTTAATATTCCCCGTTGTTAGTTTGCTTAGCTGTGAGTCATCAATTCGTGCCTGATGGGGAAAAAAAAACCGAAGCTGTGGACTGCAGCTCTGCTCTCTGCTATGTTCACATTTCAGAGAATGGAATTAGTATTTTCCTCACTAATGATGTGTTATTTCACCACCCGTGACCCATCTGCTATTAATCAGAATGTTAATTTCTATGATCCGACCCGCCCAATCTGCAGATTAACCGCGGTGCCTGCGGATATAGAACTGCATCACGTACAAGCTGTGTTTGATAAGTGTTTAAGGTTTAGATTATAACTTAAAAAAAAAGATCATAATACATATTGAAATGATCTAAATGTTTTCTTAAGCTGATAAACTCACACACAGCATCACAGCGCTGTGTTTTTAACCTTATTTGCGAGGTCCTGCCAGCTGTTTGAGACTGAGGGGGTGGACGGACCGGTTTCCTCCCGTCTCCGGGGACAACAGGACGCCGTCAGTCAGTGATGTGTTGACAGACTTTGTTGCTAATGTGGTGATTATGTGCAGATCATCACTTCTTGTTCCTCTTGTTAACTGATCATCCAGCAGGTTAAGTGAGGTGTTCTGATTAGGAAAACCTCTCATTATAGGAGTTTCTTTGATCATGAATGTGTCAGCTTCCATTGTGTTCATGTCAAACGCTGACGTTTCCATGGCAACTGCTAACATACACATAAACCCAGCTGCTGTAGTCCCCTCCAATCACACCTTACAGTTACAAACAGTTGTAGCCGTGTGTACGTTTTCCTGATCAATGAGGACATTTGCTCCACTGATGTCAGAACAGAGACATCGTTCCCTCCGCTGTAGTTTTATCCAGAATGCACATTTCCCCCCACAATCCTCCTCTGCAGCTGCACGTCCTGAGCTCAAATGTGTAGTTTTCTGTTTGTCAGCAGTTGCATTTTTTTTTCCCTCCACACAAACAGATAAAATCAAATGTGGGGGCAGGGAAGCAAATCCAATCACAAGTGGCCACTACAGATGCATCTGAATGCCAGGTGTGAACTGGAGTCTGCCTCAGCTGGGACTCAGTCTGGATATGAGATATTCCGTCTGAACAGATTCCCATCCTCCTCCCATCAGTCTGCTCACTTCATCGCTCTCTTGGACAGTGTTATAAAACTGTTACATGCAAGTTCCTATGACTGTTTTATATTTGTCTCATTATTCAGAATGCATCATTCTTCAGATTTAGACGTTTATCTTTCCTGACAGCATGACGGCATTAAGATTAACACGATGTTCCTCCATCGGGGTCATGTCCTCTGTCTGCTGTAGGTAGTTTAGTACAATAAGTTGATATTAATAGGTGTATTGATATGTATTCTGACAAAATGACCGGCTGCTTGTTGCTCACCTTGCAGTTTTCATCCCCTCAGCCCATCCAAAACGTGCACCACCCCCCCCCCCCCCCCCCCCCCCCCCCCCCCCCCCTAACTTTCCTACCGAGACGGCAATTTTCTATGTAAATTCACTTTCCTCCCGGTCTTCTTCATTTCCATAGCAGCAGCAGCAGCAGCGCCGTCAAAAGAGCTGACTGTCAAAAGTATGCAGAGTCAGCGCCGACTATGTCACAAGGGAGAGGAGTGGAAGTATTATCAAGAGTTCAGATAAGATAAGTTAAGATGAGATAAAATAATCCTTTATTAATCCCACAGCGGGGAAGGTCTGCAGCGTTACAGCAGCGAAGGGTGTAGCACGCTAGCAAGAAGCATCAGTGGAAAAAAGAAAAGCAGATGTAATAAATAAATAAACAGACTCAGTGTTGAGGTTAAGTTGATTCTCATTGCTTGTGTGTGCACGCACATGCATGAGTGTCTGTCAAATTATTAAAGCTGCGAGCAGCGTTGGTCGGGACCTCGCACTCTGGCCCGGCGGGATCAGATCAGTTTGCTTTTTAAAAATGAGGAATATTTCTTACAAGTGTGGTGTGCTTTTATTTTGAAAGTTTGATTGACATGTGTACTGTCAGTGTGTAGAGACAATAAGTAACTGCAGCTGGACACAGACTCATATATTTGAATGGAGAGTGTGAGTGAACCCACACCTGTTTGAACATTTACTGCTTCCACATAGTTTTAGATACAAACTTCATTTGAACTTTAAATGAGTCACGAGACTTTGACCTACAAATCTTGAATTTACATGTTTTTTCTATCTTTTATTGTTTTTGAGATATTAGAGTGTGAGTTTTAAAGTCTTTTCTTGCTCCTCCTGTGATTTTATAATGAGTGTGTATTGCTGAATGTTTCACAGCACTGAGGGAGTGACATCACCAGGAGCAGTTGGAGAGGAGGGCGTTTGTTCAGGGGGCAAAATTGGGGCAAAGTCTTATTTTGAAAGGCTAATTGTGGACTTCCTGTTCGATTTAGGTCAGGGGTGTCGGTGTATGATTTGTAGGTCTTGATGGCCATTTTAGTTACATGGATGGTGCTAGAGAGCACATTTTGGCACTTTAGGGTTTAAGTGGCGTAATAATAAAGAAACAAAGAAACAAACACATGAAAAACGATAGTAGTCTTCGCCCTTAGGCAGAGGTTTTACAGCAGTCCTCTGCCTTTTGGGCTCGGTCCCTCATTATGATTGACATTATCTCAGCGGGGCTGGATTTCTTCTGCTTTGTGTGTCAGTGGTGGTTTTAATATTAGTTATCCTGATGCATTGTTAAATCTTTAGTTCTACACTCACTTATCATGTCAGCTGTAATGAAAAGGTGCTTTAGCTGTATAAGGAAGCAAGTCTACCCCTGAATTACAGCAGATAAATATGAAAACGATGTATTTTAGCAGCGTGGATGCAGGCTGTGTGAAATTGCAGCAGCAGCAGCTGAAAAGACACCAAGATTAAATTGAACACAGTGGAAAATATTTGTTTTTCGTCAAACGCACAAACAAATGTTACACCCCCCAAAAATAAATGTTGTTTGCTGCGGATGGTGCGGCTGTCACAGCGTGAAACCTGAAGCCTGACAAAAGGCTCTGATCTCTTAAAGATTTGTTTAATGTATTCAAATAATAAGCAAATTTTTTTAGTTTTGGATACGGACGAGAGAGGAGAGGAGAGAGAGAGAGAGGCTGCTTTGCATTTGGAGAAGACACAAAGTCTCTGAGGCTGCAGTCGGTGTTTATATTGCATATAAATCCATCACATATCGAATAGAAACACAGTGATTCCCAACATCATTTTATTCCTCTCAGCAAATTAAAAACAATAATCTGAGAGTCCTGTTTGTTTATGTGTGTACAGAATATCTAGGAGCGTTTGCAGAGTGTATAATAATGTTCTGCATGTGTTGAAGTCAGGTCAGTGCATCCTGTTGTAGTTCATTCATGTTGACATCTCTCACTCCGTCACTGGAGGACATGAAGCAGACACAGTATCCAGACCAGCCTTCCTTCAGCCTTCCTCTTCCTCCATCATGTGTTTTTGGTTTTTTTTTAGCGCTAGCAGCAGCAGCAGCAGCAGCAGATCCTAAAAGAAGGCTGAGTGAGTGTTTGTGTTGTGTCCTTTTGTGTTTTATCACAGCTGACAGGTGGGAGCACCACATCCACTCAGGAGTTGATTTCTCCTCCTCCTCCTTTCTATTCCTCCATCCAGTCTGATTAACATTCAAACAGCTTCACCTGCAGCACTCTCTGGTAGTTGAGGGGGGGGGAATCGGAGTTTAATTATTTCGGACAGTAAAAGGTATTCTTGGGAGGCACATTGTGGGAGGAACCCCCCCCCCCCCCCCACCTCCACCTCGCCGCCTCTATAACATCACGGTGACCCAGGGAAAAAATGTTGCTGTTGGAGCGAATGTATTCATACAGTTATCATCCACCACCCAACTGCTGAGGTCAAACTCTAGCAGGATTTCCATAATATTCAGATGTATGTAGAAGAGAGTCGTCTCCATGTAAAACCATCTTACCTTGATAAATATTCCTCCTCCCGAGGCGTTCTGTTGGTTTCACACCTTAGTGAATGTCAGGAATGTTTCCTGCTGTTGTAACTCAGAGTTCAGTCTGCTCCGCTGGATAAACTATGCAAACGGAGACGCCGTCGTGACATTAAACACTTTGTTTATTTCCTCTTTCTGTGTATAAAAGAGTATAAAATAGTTTCCTGCTCTCCTCTCCTGCATGTATGCTTTGCTTTAATTATTCACAGTTTGTCTTCTCAAGCAGATGTTTATTTTTTTCTGCCACCGTTCATCCCGTGTTTTTCCCTCCCCGGGGCGAGTTATTAAACCCAGAGAGAGATTGAGAGAAAGAGACTTTGACAGAGAGTTGAGAGGAGGACAAGAGCAACCATTCACACAACAGCAGGCTTCTTAACCACTGAAAGCTGTCACCTCCTCAGAGTGCTCTGTGTGTGTGTGTGTGTGTGTGTGTGTGTGTGTGTGTGTGTGTGTGTGTTGCCTAAGCCTCTTCAATACAGCTGTCAGGGCTGCAGCCTCCAAACGGGTCTCATTCAGCTGATACCGAGACAGTCGTATAGATTCACTCCGTCCACATTCTGCCTGCATGGATTCATTAATTCATGAAATATCACGCTCCGGGGCTCCTTTTTAATGCTATTTGAAATAGACAAAAATAAGAAACATGATGATTTTTTGTGCCTGAAATAAACATTAAAAATAAAGACAGCACTCAGCATAACATTAGGTCAACACGCTCTGCATTTATCTCACCAGGAAAAGCAGAGAAACACTTTTAAAGCTCTTGAGAACTTTATGATGGTAACGACATATTTCAGATGCTCCTGATCAGCGTAGAGTTAAAACAGCTGACTGATGATGATGATGGTCCTGATATGCAGCTGTGGATCACATGTTCCTTAAAGTGACTTTAAGTGATTTTTTGCATATTCTCTTTAGGAAGTTTTGCACTCCAGGAAGTATTTGGCATCATAAACATAGTGTAATGATAGATGTCATCTAACATAACTGCAGTTTATTAACCCTCCTGATGTCCTCTTGGGTCAATTTTGACTCGGGAGGACAAAAGTCCACAGATGCTATAAATTTTAATAAAACACCCAAAATTCAATGTAATCATTACTTTTACTTGTAAAGTGTGTGTTATGGAACCATCCATGTGATTTTCAGGGAGTTAGATGAAAGAAATCCATATTTCTGTTATAAAAACCATTGAAAACGGGTCAAATTTGACCCGAAGACAACAGGACTGTAACTGTCTCTTATTTGGGACGACAAGTTTAACTTTTATAAAATCGTGTTAACCCATTTCAACACTTAAAAAACACTAATTGTCAGTTGGTTATAACTCTTAAATAACTATTTACTCATTAATATTTCACTCATTAATAATGCTCCTCATCTCAACAATAGATTAATATTACCTCCTATAAGGTATGTGCCGTATCAAACTGTTCATGATAATATTGGTTTAATATTTAATATGAAGAAAATGACAGTTATTACCATTATTATTATTAAGGATACTGCAACATATTATTATATTCATATATTAATGTACAGCAGGAACAAACAGCTCAGAGTGACAGTGATGCAGCTGCTGGTTCCAATATAGGATCAACAAAGACACACACACACAAGTTCACATTGAAAAGGTTTCATTATCTATTAATCGATTATTTTCCCAATTAATCAATTAGTAGTTTGATCTATAAAATGTTTGAAAATGGTGAAAAATGTTGATGCAACCAAAAATGTCTTCATGTCATCATATTAGACTAAAGAAACCAAAAAATATGACTTTTAAGAAGCTGTAACAACAGAACTTTAACATTTTTCCTTTAAAAAAAAAATGACTCAAAATGATGAATCAATTATTAGGACTTATCAATTAATCAGCTAATCATTGCATGAGATGTAGAGAGAAGATGAGGTGTCATGGATGGAAGAACGGAAGTGAGAGTGTGAGGATTGAAGAGGGAGGAGGAGGAGGAGGAGGAGGAGGAGGAGGAAAGAGAATAAATCAAGTATAAGAAGGTCTTCAGGAGGGACTGGCGTGTCAGGAAATGAGGAGGAAAGAGGGAGGAAGGAGTTGATGAAGGGAGAAGAGGGCAGTGTGTCAGGATCCAGGAGGAGGTGGTGGGAGGAGGAGGAGGAGGAGGAGGAGGAGGAGGAGGAGGAGGAGGAGGAGGAGGAGGAGGAGGAGGTGTCGGCATGCGTGGCTCGCTCCGTCCCCACAGACGCTGCTGTAATCTGGGCCACGTGTCCCGCAAGGCCTGCTGGTCACCCAGAGGCCTGGCTGGGTGATTCATCTTAGTTAGGGAGCTGTCCAGGCGACTCTCTGAGGACTGCAACACGTAATCATACACACACACACACACACACTCTGCCAGTGCATGTGGTTAGAGAAGCTGAGCTGGAAACTTAATTGGCTGAACACGAACACCCACGTACTTATAATGTTAAAATCCTTGTGGGGACCTTCCACCGCCAGCCTGTAACTCTAAACACAATCTAAACCTTCTTCTATAAACGCCATTAACCTCAGTTTAAGCCCACGTCAACCTTTCAGGAGTCTATACGTACACATGTGCACCCACATCTGTCAAATATGTTTAGTACAACTATGGAAATAAATGGAAATGATGCTCGTCATACTGAAATAAAGTATTTAAATAAAGAGCGTTGGGTAGCTTTAGTGAAGATGCTAAAATCTGACGTCACCTCCTCCAAACAGTGTTAGTGAAACAGTGCTAACTTTGGAGCAAACCTCCTTCACTTTTCCAGCACTTGGAGAAACAACAGACGTGACTTTTTAGCATTTATTAACTGACACACTGTAGTCTGTGCTGTACATTTACTGCCAGACTGACAACTTACTACTAATCTTTTCCTCTGCTCCGCTCGTATCCACCGTCACCTCTCTGCCACTCTTTCCCCGCTCGCTACACAAACATACTACACAATGTCGTATTCCTTAATGGAGTTACGCTACCAATAGTTTCCCAGGCAACAACACAGAGGTTGACTCACGTACCGGAGTCAGACCCAGCAGTCTCCGTTAGTTTTGGCGAGTTCAAAGTTGTGAAAACAACGAGGGTGTTTTCAGGTAATTTGTTAGTCTGTTCCTCCCGCCGCAGGAAATAATGGATTAATCCTGGAAGGTTGTTGATGTAGAACTTTTCTCCTTATGAAAGTAACACAACAATTATTCGACCAATGAGAATTTGGTCGGACGAGAGCATATCAACCAACTAATCGACCAGTCGACCAGCAGACTGCAGCCCTAAACACTGGAACAACCTTTTTCCTGGAAACCTTGACGTTAAAAATAAAATTAAGAGGCTCTCAGTCTGCAGGTTTCACCATCGTTCCTCTCACTGATGATCACATTTAACTCACATCCATCCTGGTGACTCAGTGGTGAAGACATATATCCTACAGTATAACAACAATGTCAGAATCAACTACTATTGACACACGTTAACTCTCAGTGTTCTTAAAGAAAATGCAGAGAACAAATGATACAGATTAGAGCTGCAACGATTCATTCATTAGTTGCTAACTATTAAAATTAATCGCCAACTATTTTGATAACTGATCATTTTGAGTCATTTTTTAAGAAGAACATTTCCAAATTCTCTGACTCCAGCTTCTTAAATGTGAATATTTTCTGGTTTCTTTAGTCCTTTTATGATAATAAACTGAATATCTTTGTGTTGTGGACAAAACAAGATATTTGAGGACGTCACTGATTGACATTTTTTACCATTTTCTGACAACAAGACTAAATACAGATACAGACATACATCTAAACAAATATAAGCAAGCTTAAATACATAACTATACTGTATAAATTACAGACAAGCACTGTTCATAGTTAGTATGATCGATTCCAGCCGGGAACCTTTCATGAGCTCACAGTCCTCATTGTTGACCATGTGATGGTTAAAAGGTCAAGAAAAAGACAGTAAGTGGACGTTGAGATGTGAGACTGTGTTGTCAAAGCTGTTTCCACGGTGAAGAACGAGCTGTCACAGACGTCATCGTTTGAACATATGATTTAATCTCTTCATTTGGAAACGAACACACCAGTGGACGTAAACATCATTATCCAGACACGACGTTCTAAATATGTGTTTCTGCACTAATTCATGTATCAGTTTGACATTTATGTTTGTTCACTTTTTTTCCAGTTCCAGTGTAATTGGTTCAGATAATTGGGATACACTGGGGGATTTGTTTACAACCTGTCTTGATTATTATCCTGCTTGTGTTGTTTGCTCTACTGGATTCCGTTTTAGTGATGTGGCTGCATCCCCTCATAATGAAATAAGACATAACTCCCAAAAAAAATACTGGAGTCATTCTGCAAAGAGACTCTTCTCTGGATTGTTCTGTCAGATTGTGAGCAGTCACTGACATCATCATCATCCCTCTGATTCTCTTTCTTTTGTCTCTGAAATCTGAATCTCTGTCGTTACAAAAAAAGACAAAAGACGTGTCAGAGACGATGACTGAATACTGTGTTTTCACACTTGGTTGAGAGATTGTTGACAGTGGTGAGAACTAATCTATACCCTGTGGAAATACATCACACATGTTTGTGTAAAAAGGTGTATCGACTTACCTGATGTTCCCACTTTCCCTCAACCCGCCTCGCCTGCTTATACTTCATTTAGTGATTTTCTGCAGTAAATATTCTTCAGCGCCTCCGGAGAAAAAACTGCAGCTGGTGGTTTCACATGTAGTTTGAAAGTTAAGAGACACACAGCACCAGTTACAGGTTTGAACTCACCTTCACATCCCCAGTAATGAGCTACATTTAATCATCATGTCTTGTATGTTGAATGATGATTGAATGTGAGGTGGTTGAAATTATTTCTGCTGTGTTAAAGCTATAATATGTAATTATTCCACATGAAAATGTCTAAAAACAACTAGACCTATGTTATATATGTTGTTGAGTTGTGTTCTTACATTATCCCAAATGTTTCCAACAATGTTCAAACTCAGAGAAATCTGTAATTTAATCAAAGTAACAGACCGTTTCATTTGGTCGCCTGTCGATGGCGTCATACCTCCTCTACCAAAGAGTAAACACGCACCAGATGCATACGGCGGCGCTGTGTTTGTCCGCTACAATGGCGTCTACCAAAGAGTAACTTACACACATACAAGATAATACATCGGCGTTGTGGTTGTTCCACACAAACTGTTATAAATGGACTTTTATTCAGTTTTAAGCCACATTTTCATGATAAATTTAGTTGTTTTTAACTATATCTTTTAGCCGGAAGAAGGATTTTAGTCATTGGACGTCTGGATCTTAAGTTATCAGAGAAATAAACGGGACAAACGTTAGCAGCAGCTCGGCTAACAACCTTCCAGGAAGTCCGGTGGTCACCAAACATCATCGGAGAAATATTGATTTTTTTTTTATTTTTTAGGTGAAACAGCTTTAATTAGTATTTTAATGATTTTAATCTGCGTGTACGTTTGTTTCTGGAGAGGAGGAGACCTCTGCGGATAATTCGGTGGGAGAAACCTGCCGAACGTCTGAATCTAAAGTTATAAGAGAAATAAACCGAACAAGTGTTAGCAGCAGCTCGGCTAACAGCCCGTACCGGACGTCCGGTGGTCGCCGAACATCGTCGGAGAAACATTTTTTTTAGGTGAAACAGTTTTATTCAGTGTTTTTACCTGTAATCTCCAGGTCCGTTTGTTCTGGAGAGGAGGAGACCTCTCTGGGTAAAAACATCCCGGATGATTAACACTGGAGTAATCCTATCCCAGTGAAGCTGGTTGTTTAACAAACACACTAATTAAACACAAGAACAACCGGTGATACGAGACGTATGTATGTAATTGCATCCTCCCTCGTCCTCGTTCCTGCTCTCTCTCTCTCTCTCCAGAGCAAACCCTTTTATTCTCATTCTGTGGATTAAATGACTTTGTGGAGGGCAAACATAATGGCTGAAACTTCCACTAGAAGGAAAGTAGAACACATCTCTTTCTCCCTTTACCTCATTTCTCTTTTCATTACTCATCTCAGGAACTTTAACCAGTCCTGTTGTCTCTCTCTCTTTGTCTTCATTCTCTGACCTGAATCAATACCAGTAGTTTGGCTTTGTTGGTGTTCTCTGGTGTATCTGCTCTCTGTCACACACATAGAGGATAATCACCGCTGCTATTATTATTTTATGCCTTACACTTATATATTACGTACATAGTTGGAGACATATTAAATTTCTGGTAATTTGGTACTTTTGAAAACCTGTTTTTTGATGGGAGTTGAAGCCAAAAGCTGATATTTTCTCAGTATTTAAGATTCCTTCAGCTGTTCAGTGTTTCTCCTTGAAATATTATAATGAAACAGCCACAGAAACTGCTTCCTCTAATAAAACATATTCAAACACGCCTGTAAGGAGAAATGAGTCACCTTAAAATCTGTTTGGGTTCTCACAGAAAACCAATTTAGTATTAATCAGTTTTATAGCAGATATGTAATCAGTCAAATAGCATCATGTTAGACACATACTATGCAAAAGTTTTAGGCAGTAAAAGTAAAGTGAGGATGCTTACAAAAATAATGTCATGAATAGTTTTTATTGATCAGTTCATACAAAGTTAAACAGCAGAAAGTAAATCAATATGTTGCTGTGAGAAGCTTTGACTTTCAAACAGCAGCAGTCCTCAGTGTTTCAGGTTCTCAGCAGGTCGGTTGTTCCTGCATCTTCTTCTGTGTCTTCATGTTAATCCCAGACTGACTCCATGAGATCAGAGACCATCTGCTGCAGGACTCCTTGTTCTTCTTATAGATGAAGATAGTTCTTCATGACTCTGGACGGATGTTCAGATGATCAGACGCCTCCCTGAAGAATCTGAACATCTAAAGTGCATAAAACCTTTGCAGAGTATTTGTAGAAGACAAAGACTGGACCAGATTTTGAATAGAAAAGAGACACTCTGCTGCGTCAGTAGTTGTCATGATTCGCAGCAGCTTCAGTCCCTGATCTGAAGGTGATTTATAGTCGGGTCACTTGACAGAAATGATTTATTTTCAACAAAACAAAAAGTAGCTCAGCGTTTTCATTTCACGTCGCTGCACCTGGAGAATTTTGTTATGTCATGGACACCGTCATATTTTGTTACACAATGTGATTGGATAGTGTTACTAATGTCGCCATGGAGACTGTAGCTTTCACTGAACTTCCGTGTTGATATTTTGGTCTGTAACTTTAGATAACAGTAACATCCGCGTTTAACCAAAACCACAATCTTTGCCCAACTGTGACCAAGTGTTTTAGTGTCCAAACATTAACCAACCATGGTTTCTCCCTAACCTTAGCCATACCATAATGATCTGCTATGTGCAGATATTGCAGAAACCAACAATTGGAATAGAATGGAGAAAAAAAACAACAATGTTATCATTGAACATAATCTGGGGTTGTGCAGAAACCAGTGATGATGTTTTTCTCTGGCGATAAGAGTTGTACAGCAGCTAACCAGACCAAACAACAATATATTTCTAAAAAGTCCCTGAAGGAAGTGATCCGTTTTTTGGCAGCAACAACATTTCCTTGACGTGTTCGGTCTCGACGTGTACATAACTCTCTTATCCAACATCACCTCAGTGTTCAAGTGAAACCCTTCAGGAGTATGAGACTCTATTTTTGATCATTTATTTCCTTATTACATAACAGCTGACAAGATGAAGTCCTTCCTGCCATCACTTCCCCCCTTTTCAGTTCACATATTATAAAACGTCCCTCCTTATCCCTGCACGATAATTGCAAAGACATCACACCATGATAGGTATCTGAAGAGGTACTTAGAGGTACAACACTTATTAAGATAGTAAATATGCAGTATGTGTCACTAAACATTGTCAAAACAGTCAGCTAGTGGCTCCAAAAAACACGTCATGGATCCTCAGATACTGTACTAAAAGCTGGTTAATCCAGTTCATCAGGTGAACACACACACACACACTGTAGGAAGGTAGTTCATTTTCCTGATGGATGTTTTGTCAGAAGCAACCAGGTGTGAAATGTGATTATCAACATCAGTTTTTACTAATGTCATCAGCCACAGGCTTCGTGTGTGTGTGTGTGTGTGTGTGTGTGTGTGTGTGTGTGTGTGTGTGTGTCTTCCTCTATTTCTGGATAATTCAGTTGCTTATTAAAGCTTGTTGGCAGTTTGCTTGATGGCCTTGGACACAGGGTGCGTTTAATTTATTCTTCCTTGCGTCCCTCGGAGTGTTTTTATCCTTCCCCTCAGTGTGCTAGTGGCATTATTAAAGGCATTAATCACTGGGACCTGACGATCTGATGCCTTGTTACAACACGATCCTGCTCCCACACACACACACACACACACACACACACACACACACACACACACACACACAAGTATCTGTATCTTGTACTAAAAAGTCCTTTTTGAAATGTAAACTCATGTTTGAATATATTAAGGTTTTGAAGATCTACTCAAGAATTCAAAACCTTCAAGGTGTTATTTTACTCTTACTTACTGTTTTTCCATTTCTGTGCTCGTCTATGTGCCCTTGAGCAAAGCACAAGGCCACGGAGGGCCGCGGCGGCATTCGGTGAATGTGTTAGAATGTCTGAGTTTATACTGTTAGTGATTGTATGTTTCTACCTTGATAAGTTGACATCTGGCATCTGATTCATTTCATCTTCTGTTCTGCAGCATTATACCACGTTCATACACAGAGCTGCTTCACTGAAAGAACCTGCTGTTTTCTCTGGAAATTGAAACACTTACAGGTCTCGAAATTCTATTTTGTCAAGCGGCGTCTTGTTACGAGCGGCGGCGGCTGCGGGTTCCTACATGAAACTGTTGTGTTTCACATGAGGGATTTTCTGTATTTGCCTTTTTGCTCTTTCTTTTCTCGCTGGTTTATTTCAGTCAGAGTTCAGCAACATTTGAATCAAAGTCTGATGACATGTTGTTGGATTGTTTGAAGCAGATGGTTTCATATAAACAGTATAGAAGTTATATTCTTTCATTGCCCTTTTTGGTTTTTTTTTTGCATCTGGCACCTTCTTGGTTTCGTGGTGGAGTTGCCGTATTGTTTTGACAAGTAGCCTCTCGAGCTTTGCTTCTTCACAAATCTTTCTCTCCACCCAGCCGCCGTCTCTCACACCTCGCTGAGTGGCAGATCCCTGGGGGAGGGAGGGGGGGGGAGGGGGGGCAGACCTGCCAGCCTGCTGACATGTTACTGTACCACCTCTGAGTGTATATATAAGAATGATAATAGAATAGAGGAGTCAATGCTGATATGGAGCCACTTATCTCTCCTGTTGGTTGCCAAACCTGATGCAACTTTCCATATTTGAATTCTGTATATTTGAGTTATAATTGTCCTGTATAATTAAAGTACATATCTCAATAAGGGAAATGCCATGTTGGGTATCTTTGTGAGATTGATGCATTTGAAGAATTACAGTTTAAATTGTTTTGCCTTCTGCAAATCCGATCAAATTTGTAGTTGGTGAGTTGAGTCAAATCAGAGCTGTTTTTCATTTGCAAATGCAGCAAATCAAGTGTGGCTTGAAAAGGCTTTTGAGAATTTTGTGAAGTGTATTGAAAGGGTTCTGCCAGGGTTTCTGGTTTCCTGTATTTATATTCTGGATTTGGTTGCACATGGACGCCTGCCTCAGATTTTTTTTAGCTGTTCCCATTATTTTTTATTCAGTCCTGAAGATCTAAACGATGATGTTTCCTCTTTCATAGAGGTTGATGTCACACCAAAAATTCAAAAATACTCTTTTATGCATTGCTGTTTTGCAAGACAGAGTGTTCAGTTTAATGACAGGTTTGACTTTTTTATTCCAAATTCAAACAGTGTGACAGTATATTACCGTTTCTGCTGCTGCTCTTCTGCATGAAGAGTGAGGGATGAAGAGTGAGGGATGAAGAGTGAGGGATGAAGGGTGAGGGATGAAGAGTGAGGGATGAAGAGTGAGGGATGAAGAGTGAGGGATGAAGAGGCCATGCATGTGGGCTGCAGTAGTTAACAGAAAGAACTGTTAGTGGACAGCAGCATCAACTGGAGTCAAGCTGCTGAAACTCTGGCAGCGGAGTCAAACAGTCCACCACACGTCTTGGGCCAAATCCCTCTCCAATCCTAACTGCTGGACTAAAACTCCTGCCAGGAGCTAAATATGGAACTACTTCACTTTTTTTTACAGGCAACAAAGTCAGACACCTAAGAGACACTAGGAGCTACGGGGCTGTCCGGTCAGATACGCAGCCACTGAAGCTTCGACAGGAAAAAAAAAACAGCGTCAGCAGTCGTAGCAGAGACGCCGTGATTTTAACATTTTCAGAAGGGAACAAACATGGTTAACTTAGCCCACAATGACGCTTTCATTCTGTTATAAATAGCAGCAAAAAACAACAAAACCAAACCATACACTCAAGGAAAATACAAAGCATGCGCATTTTCATTTACATCACAGCTTTTAAAGTCCATGTCGAGTGTTTTAATCCTCCGTTTGTTGGACGTGGAAAAACACCTACATTCGGATTTTTGGTGACAGCAAAAAAAACTGGAGATAAAAGCCGGTGAGTCATGGAACACATCTGTCTGTTTTTATTAAGGTCAGAGGTGCATCATCACCCGGTTTTATGCATTTAAAGCAACACCAGACATTTTACACACTGCGGTTAGAATTGATGGTTACTTTACTTTAGTGCTCCAGAATTGTGTAAACTGCTGTCAGTACACTGAAGTACACAGCACATGTTCATGTTTACCACTTCAGACTGTGATGTCTTCTTAAAGATACTGAGATCAAAAGTCCAGGAGTCCAGCTGTCTGTGGGTGGAGGTCTGACTCACCAACGTTTAGGAGAAATTCAGTTTTGTAACTTTTTTTTTTTTTCTTATTGAGCAGAAAATCATTAATACATCAAAATTTCATTCATTTTCTTCAGGGGATGTTTGTTTTTCAAGCAGCGAAGATAAAGAGAGATCTTTAAAGAACTCTCTTTGGCCAGAATTATAAAGAGGAAACACCGCTGGAGATTTTAGATTTGAGTTTTAAACCCTGTTCGAGTCAGAATGGTTTTACTGGGAAACTATCTGATAGCTTGTTTTTTAGACTAAATGGGTTAAAGAATCTCTTCAACTCAAATTACAGATTGAAAACATCAACAAAGCTGCAAGCAACAATAAGACGGAGGGAAAGATATTAGCAGATTATAAGGACAAAAAAAACAAAGAAACGCTGTGATGAAGGGGTAAAGAGTTGATGAAGGTGTCGGCTAACATCTGAAAATAAAGGCTCCTTATTCGACAATACTGGCGACGTGAATCCAGTTATTTGAAAGTATTTAACCTTTGAATGGCGTGACCTGGAGTTGACGCATGCTTGGACAGCGGCTCAGTGTTGAGCAAGGAAGGCGGCCTCACAGGGAGAAGGTCCGCGGTTTAAAACCAGAATCAACATGCTGGGTAAATATTTCTCTGAACACACAGCAGTGAAGTACCTGCTGCTGTGGTTTGGCTGCTGCTGCTGCAACATTTTCCAACATTTGTTAACTGATGCAACAATTTCTGGTTTTGTCAAATGAATCCATAATTTCGTCAAAAGGTCATTTTTTTTTTAGATAATCTTTACAAAATAATGATGCACCTTAGTAATAATTAAAGCTGCAAGCAGCGTTGGTCGGGACCTCGCACTCTGGCCCGTCGGGATCAGATCATTTTGCTTTTTAAAAATGAGGTATATTTCTTACAAGTGTGGTGTGCTTTTATTTTGAAAGTTTGATTGACGTGTGTACTGTCAGGTGTGTAGAGACAATAAGTAACTGCAGCTGGACACAGAAAAATACTCATATATTTGAATGGAGAGTGTGAGTGAACCCACACCTTTTTGAACATTTACTGCTTCCACATAATTTTAGATACAAACTTCATTTGAACTTAAAATGAGTCACGAGACTTTGACCTACAAATCTTGAATTTACATGTGTTTTCTATCTTTTATTGTTTTTGTGATATTAGAGTGTGAGTTTTAAAGTCTTTTCTTGCTCCTCCTGTGATTTTATAATGAGTGTGTATTGCGGAATGCACATAGATTGCCTCCCCATTGTTTTACATTGTAAGGTGTGATGTGGCACTGCAACTTTCAGGACTTATAAAATCCAAACCATTCGAGTTATTACAAAGTTTTTAACAACTTTTTTCAGCACAGTGTCATAAGTCGCCTATTAAAGTTTGAAGCCGATACCATTAACGCCCTCGGAGGAGATAACGTTTGTTCGGGGGCCAAAATTGGGGCAAAGTCTTATTTTGAAAGGCTAATTGCGGACTTCCTGTTGGATTTAGGTCAGGGGTGTCTTGATGAGACGAATAATTGAGTTTTGGTTTGATCTCTCTACGACATTCCTACGGGCTGTGGCGACCATTTTAGTAACATAGGTGGCGCTAGAGAGCACATTTTGGCACTTTAGGGGGTTAATTTTTACATTTTATCAAATTTTTCACCAGACCTGATGTGCGTGCCAAATTTGGTGAGTTTTTGAGCATGTTTAGGGGGTCAAATTTAGGGTTTAAGTGGCGTAATAATAAAGAAAGAAAGAAACAAACACACACGAAAAACAATAGTAGTCCTCGCCTAAGGGCTCGGTCCTTAATAATCAAGTTAAAGTAAGGTTTTAGTTGTCTGGTATATTGATAGATGACCAGACTATTCTCTGGTTACTGTGGTGTAGATAGTTTGGTTTTCCTCCGTGATGTGCAGGATCTTTCCTAACAGCTGCTCATAAAATGTAAAACCCTCTTCCAGCCGGGAGAATACCTCCTGTAATGAGATTCTCTCTTTTCATTCTCAGGTGTTTCGTAGAAAGGCGGTGGAGCTGGGCGAAAAGCTGCTGCCAGCCTTCAAAACACCCACCGGGATCCCCTGGGCTCTGCTTAACCTCAAGAGGTAAGACACACACACACACACACACACACACACACACACACACACACACACACACACAGAGCAGTCCACTGTGGTGGTATTTGAGGCAGCAGGTCTGTTTTGATGGTCTGATAGTTTAAAGAGCTCTGTGGTCTGAGGCTTGATGTGAAGCAGGGTGAACACAGGCTCAGCTCTCACACACGCAGAGATGAGATGTGTTTAGTATTTTTACATGACAGAACGGACTCGTCACACAAGTTGTTTGGTTGTTTCTCATCCAGGACGACGACGCGCCGGCAGCTGAAACTAAACTAAACACTCAGAGGACAAACCAAAAGTTTCTGAGGCCTCTGACAAGGTTATAGGCCACAGTCAGTTATTATTAATACACTGTGACACACTGCCACTGGGTTTGACCACACACACACACACACACACACACACACACACACACACACACACGCACACACACACGTTTAAGACAGAGATTTTTTTTTAAAAAAAGCCAGTTTGTTCTTTTGTCAGAAAATCCTCCACCACTGATATGATGCAAGTTGACTGATTACATATTTCTGAGCACGGACGTCTTGTTAGTGGTTTGATATACTGAAGCTTGTTATTTAAACTAATTTAGCATTAAAGTGCTAAAATGTAATGTAACTATACATTATATTATGAAAACATACGTTTGGGATCGGAACATTGAAGGACATGTAAGGAGATAAAATGCTGTAAAAAAATGATCAGTTATACAACCGAAAAGGCTGCAAACTAACCATTTTTTCATGATGTGTTAATCATAATTTGAAAATTGCTCAGTGACCATGACGCTGATCTTTTAACCTCAGCCAAGTAGATTTGAGTTGCTTTGATTCAACATGTATAAAAATACAATTATAGTGCAAAAAAAGACATTTAGAAGATTAAAAAAGACAAACAATCATTAAAAAAAATAAAAATGGCCAATGATTTAATTACATACTCATATTTCTAAGCTACTTCACACTGTCAGGAGTATTTCTCTTCAGTTCAGAGGTTTGCAGACCTGTTTTTATCTTCAGTCCGTCTGTCAGTCAAACACTCTTCTTTTCCTCCCGTTTTCTTTCTGCGTCTCTTTCCCCAGAGAGAGAGAGACACGACACTGCTGTTTGTCAGCCGTTAATTAAAAGGCAGGTTGTCATGGCGATAAACGGGCTGTAACAAATTCATTTTCTTTCTGTGTATATGGGTGAATGGACTCTGCCCCCCCCCCCCCCCCCCCCCCCCCCCGTCGTCCTCTCTAGAGTGAGAAACACCCCAGGGGAGAGACAGTGTGTGTGTGTGTGTGTGTGTGTGTGTGTGTGTGTGTGTGTGTGTGATCCCCTAGAGGCCTGAGCAGATTGCTGGTGATGATGACTTTACCTGCATGACTGAGCTATGATAGCTTGGTAGCACACACACACACACACACAAACACAAACACACACACACACACACACACACACACATAAACACACACACACACACACACACACACACACCCTGCACCACGGCGGCTAATGTGCCACCGATCAGGGAAGTTTTTTTGTTCTCACATGACAGCATCATGCTGTGCGTCTGCTATAAATATAAGTAACCAGTAATTTGTTAAGTCATATTCTTTTATGATTCCTTGAAACGTCTCTGTAGCTGGAAAAGTTCGACATGTTGTACTTTTGTCTAAATTGCTGGTTACGAATATATCGATGTATATATATGGTGGTGACAGTATGGTGGACTACAACAATTACTGAAATGGTTACTTACTGCATATAGCACTTTACAATCTTTGCCTGTCATGCACCCGTTCACACACACACACACACACACACACACACCGATGGCAGCAAGCTACCATGCAGGCATGCTGGCTTCAGGGTTCAGTATCTTGCTCAAGGACACTTTGACATATAGACAAGAAGAGCTGGGAATCAAACCGCCAACCCTGCTCTACTTCCCGAGCCAGAGTGCACAGTGAACTCACATTTCTCCGTTTTGCATCTTCAGGCTAGGCTAACCTATTGTTGCTAACTTTGGAGCTAACCTCCTTCACTTTTACAGCACTTGGGGAAACAACAGACGTGACTTTTTAGCATTTATTAACTGATACACTGTAGTCTGTACTGTACATTTATTGCCAGACTGAGAAATTACTGCTAAACTTTTCCTCTGCTCCGCTCGCATCCACCGTCACTTTCCTGCAGCTCTTTCCTACTCGCTATGCAAACATACTAAGCACCGCCCTGTTCCTAAACGGAGTTATGCTTCCGATATTTAGAGTTATTTTTGGCATTAAATAAATATCTTTCTGCCTGGCGGGGGTTTGTTGATATTATTACCATAGACTGTATAAAAATATGGACGTAGTTACCGTGACGTCACTCGTTGGTTTCTGAAGAGCGGTTTTGAAGCTCAAAGCGAGCCGCTCCGGCCGTCGCCATCTTGGCAGTACGTGACGCTGCCTAACTCTCAGCCAATCAAAAATGGGCAAAGAGGCGGGCCGAATGGCTGAAACAAGCCACCTAGTGGCTGGCGGACCTGTCACTCAAAGCAGCCATGTCCTTCATTATGCAGAACTTTACGGCTATTGCTTGGTTATTAGAGAAGAAACACTGATTCAGTAAACATTCAGTACGTTGAGCACAGTTAGACCCAGCAGGCTCCATCAGGTTGGCTGAGTTCAAAGTTCTGAAAACTTGTTTTCACAGGTAATTTGTTAGTCTGTCCCTCCCGCCACAGGAAATAATGGATTAATCCTGGAAAGCTACTGATGTAGCACTTCTTTCCTTATGAAAGTGACGCAGAGATTATTTGACCAATGAGAATTTAGTCGGACGAGAGCATATCGACCAGTCGACCAGGAGACCACAGCCCTAGAAGCTAATGCCCAACAACAAGAAATAACAAGAACAGCTGTACCAAGACCCTCTGAGGAAGTGGTCTGGGCCGGTCCCAACCGAACTCTGGAACGGTTCGTCTGTGATCGACTCATCTACAAGGTGTATAAGTTTGAGTTAAACAGCTTCCGTAGCCAGATGTGCTTTACAAACTCAGATGTGGACGAGCTAAAGCAACGGTTGCTAGCAGCTAGCTGGAGTTACAGACAGAATATCCAGGCACTTAAAATGTACCCGTGGTGATATGAACTCACTATACCTTGCAAAACGAAGCTGTGCTGTTTATTCTCAGCATGTAATTTGCTTATTGTTGTAGGAATGACGGACCTGCTCTGTGTGGCCTCTACTTTCATTTTCATGGTCACTGAGCTGTTCATGGCCAGTATAAAACACACACACACAGCAGATTACACATCACAAAACTTCCCAACTTCATCGAATTCCACCTTCAAGAGAGATTTAGACTTGTACATACAGGATGACGGAGAGAAACAGACCTTGAGTTTATTGCTGTGTTATATAAACACAGTCACATATTTCTCCTTTACAGTCCTACGTAGACACACTACAGCCTCCCCGGTCTGAATATGTATTTGCTGTGTGCAGGTTGGACAGAGATGGATGCCAGAAAGACTTTTTACTGTAAATTAGAAACAGATCGAGAGCAAATCATGACGTCAAGGAGAACAATGAGTGAAGTGAAGCAGTGTTGTTAGACTGCCTATATAACCTTGACCTGAATCGTAGCCGAATAAATCTGTAAAACACTTGTAAACTAGGCCCAATTATCTTCTTTCCCTTCATCACTAATGCTTCCCCCTCTTTCTCTTTTACTCCTTTTATTCCTCTCCTCTACAAACTGTTTTGTTTTTAATGTTCCCTCTCTTCTGTATTCCCTCTACGTCCTTTCCTCAGTCCATCCATCTTGCCCGGACTGACCCAGTATCTCCTTCTGTTTCAGGACATCAAGGGTACTGGTCCGCTCCACTCCACGGCCTTGTTTCCCTTTTAAATCCCTCTCTCTGCAGTTCTTCATCACCCTGTAGCTGTGTAGAGAACCCTAGAGAGACCACAGGAAATAAGGCCACAGTTTAAAACCTGTTATTGCCTCCACACCAAATTATTTTGACATAAATGCCGTTTCCTCGGTCTGGTTGATATCTTTTTCCACCGGAGGCGTAGTATGCAGTTGTTTTGTTGTTTTTTTTGTTATTAATTTCTCTTTCAAGATGAAAGCTTAGGTGAACACAGTGTACGTTACAGCATCTGGAAGTGCTTAGTCAGCTCGGGGTTTCACTACAAACCGGTTTACGAGTATTATGGAACCTAGATCTCCCATCAGCCACGGTAGTAATTCAGTTTTCCTCTCCGAGATTTTTACATAATCGTAAAAAGATTTGAATATGGTTTCAGAAATCTCTATTTGCTCTCTGTTTGTAAAGAAGGTTTAATGATCTACTCAGGTCTCCGTCAGGTGTTTGTCAGGATGGGTTAACATGAGCGTGAGATCTTTCCTTGACGTGCAGTAGATTTATCTTCAGGAGACACTTAAAACAGCCTCAACTTGTCCGTTTACGAGGTCCCAATAAATCAGAGATCCAGTAGCTCTGGATGATCAGAGACTGGTCCTGTACTCATAGATCTCCTCATCGTTTACCCCCCCCCTCCCCTCTCTCTCTCTCTCTCTCTCTCTCCCGCTGTCCCTCCCTCTGTGCATAAAGCCATTGATTGCCACTAACTGAGCAGAAAATGCTGCTAAAATCCGATTGATTTGTCTGATTGATCTGCCACAGACTCCGACCCCAGCAGAGCGAAGCCGCTGTCTCTCTACAGCCAGATGGACAGAACAACATTTGTCCCTAAATTTAGCTCCGATTATCAAAGAGTTACAGAAGCAAAGAGCTGCATCTCTGAGACTGTTGAGCTTCCACTGCCAACCAAATGTTCTATGTATGAATATTTTACTGTTAATAATTCTATAAATAATATTACTTCTCTTGTTTTCTCTCATTTTATTACAGAATGACAGCTTATTGTTTAGATACAAAAGCTAATAAAAGACGTGTTGAAAGTGGAAATTTCCATAAGCGTACACCAGTTGAGGAAATATTTAGTTTTATATTCAGTTGGAATATTTTGTGTCTTAGATGAAAGGGTTTCCACGTCTCCATGGTGATGGGAGGTCATGTGGCTCAGGTCTTATTCTGTTCTGGTGGCGTCTTCATATATATTATAAATCTATTATAATCTTATTATCCTGATCAATACTGTATTCTGTACAAAACATCTACAGCACATCTGTCCGTCCTTCCATTTTTTCCCCATTAAAGGGTTTTTTTGTGGAGTTTTATTTGAATTTGAATCGAGTATCTGAAGACAGAGGATGTTGTTGCTGCACAGACTGTAAAGCCCCCCTATGAGGAAAATTAGTGATTTGTGATATCGGGCTGCATAAATAAAACTGAGCTGACTTGTTTAGACAGAGATCTGAACACTTTTAATCAGTAGTAGCACTACAGTTTTTACATGATATTATATGCCAGACAGGGAAAAGGGTGAGGAGGTTTGTGAAAATCAGGCAATAATTGGGAGTAACGTCAAAAAAGTCTCACTTTATTAAGTAAATCTGAATATTTTTATATATCAGACAGTTTAACCTTCATGTAATTGCTGTAACAAGGTTATAGAAAGTAATAGAAACATCAAATAACTGTACATCAAGGCTCCAGTTGAAATCTTGCTGTATACACGTATTTATATGTACCTTTACTTCATGCACATGTAGTTTTCTACCATATTAAGTTGCTGTGCACAGCAAAGGAAGCCACTGCAACACTCTACCAATCAACTGCTTCCACTTTGCCTCTGACTCACTCTCTCTACACACACACACACACACACACACACACACTAGTTACCCAGTCGTTATCTGCTTTAGCCAGTATGTCCCATAGCTCTTCTATTAACATTCAGGCTGATAAAGCTCTTGCAAATCACTCCCTCTGTGCTGCATACTGACTGGCCTTAATGGGATGAGGCAGTGTGTGACTGTGTGTGTGTGTGTGTGTGTGTGTGTGTGTATCAGGTTGTGGTGTTGTGGATCTGTGCTCCACCCTGAAACTAGTCGTCCCGTTTCCTCTCTATGTGCATCGTAGTGAAGATTGTATCCCACATGCGTGTTAAATCTTACGGCTCAATTAAGTTTTTATTAGTAAGCTTTGACACTGTTAACAAAGTTTGTGGGAAGGTTTGAATGTGTTTGAGCCTGTTGGGGATTCAGAGGGGCTCCGCTGGGACACAATAACCCCTCTCTCTCTTTATGATTTATTCCGACCTTGTTCTCATACATTTGTACGTCAGCTACCAATGTTACAGAACGCACCAGCTCAGTAGTTCCTGGAGTTACGGACGGGGGGGAAATAGAAAGAGCTTTTTGACGGCCGTCACTTGTGCTTCTCACTGAATGACTAGAGTCTGTTTTTCTCCTCTGTCGCATTTAAGGAAGCGTAATTTGCACAGACAGCAAGTTTAAAATCACTCAAATATCCTGCTGTATATATATGTTGAACTCATGAACCCTATCTATGTTTATTGATCAGGACTCCCAGTCTGCCCCAACAGGCAGATTCCCCTCACTCACTACAGTCGGCTGGGAAATAAAATCAATGAATCAATAAATACAAATACTGTCGATTTCTATTTTGTCAGCCTGCTGAAGGTAGTTCGTCCTCTCGGCTCGCCGGGAGCTGTTTCTACGGACGGAGACGCTGAACGCAGGTCGGATTGAACAGATAGAACGCCGCCGCTCACTTCTCGCTTTCTGTGTGAATTCCCAGTTAAGTGTAATTCTAGGTTTTGTTTATTCTCACAGGTTGGTAAACTTGCAAGTCTTGTGCAGAGCAGCAATTTTGAGAGAATCTGTTGAAACCAGATGCTGTTAACGCTTACGAACAAGACAAATATCAAGTGATTCTGATTAAAATGTGTGCAGTGTCGCCTTTAATGCTTCCACTCTAAAAGCAGCTTGCACCTAATTTATTAGTTGTTGTTTTTTTTTGTAAGATGTCACACACACAAGATGTAGTTCTGTATTAATTAATACAAGGGGGGGAGGGGGGACTATTGCATTAGCTTAAGCAAAGCATTTGCTTTCTAGCTAAACTGCTGCAAAAAGCAATGTCATCATCATAATGATGCTGCAAGTTCAAGCTAACTCTGTTACCCCTTTTGCTCTCTATCCTTATCTCATGAAAGAAAATGTAAAAAAAAAAAAGTCAGTTTGGGACAGATTTGCTCCTTCAGCTACAGCTAAGCTCAGAGGCTAAAGCAATCAATCCTGAGCTCTTGGGGTCTGAGAGTTTGATTAATAGGCCTAGATGGAGAATGGCTGTATTAGTGCAGCCTAGTGGGGTTGTCACCCTGGCTGACCCACTTAAGTGCCACTCTGTCATGGAGCCTTTCTTGTAGATGTGATAGGAAAATGAACTTGTTAATCCAGTGGATGTGTGAAAATGCTCTGCCTAGTGAAGACTGATGACAGAATATTAACATTTTTGGTAGCTGGCTTGTGTTTTTCCTTTAGAGCTACTTACAAAGAGTGCAAAACTAGAATAAGGTCCTGAGTGCCTGACGCGGGGGGGGGGGTACGCTACAACTTCAAGGTCAATGAACAGGAAAGTAAAAAGTAGAGTTGAGTGTCATCAGCGTAACAGAAGAAGAAGTCACGACTACATTTAACCACAGCTAGAAGAAGTGAACTTTGCAGCTACAACTACACCCAATAATGATGTCACTGTGCACCTGCACATCACTGCAGCAAGGTGAGAAGTTCAACCAGAGCAAGAAAGATTGTCAGGAGGTATCGCGTTCTTCTTTGAGTTAAAGGATGAGTTAAATGTTTTTTACTGTATTTGACAAATGTCTTCTGACACGTGAGAGGCATCATGAGAATCAGATTTTGTAGAGAATGTAGCAGATAGTGAAGAAATTTTAGAAACTGTATCTCCAGAAAGGTATAATTAATGCACATTTCATGGCAGGATTCTCGTCCAATAGATCCCAGTTTTAAAAAGTGACTCTATTCAACCTTTGATGACATATTTCTATCTTGATGGGAGTGTGATCTTACTTCCAGGATACCAGTGCTTCCTGTAAATATGACCATTCCAGTTACCAAATCCATTCAATGGTGTCTACTGGTGGCATTTATTGCAGAACAACAGTGAAGTTTAATCAGGACACTTTGTTTGTGTTCTGGCAGTTTTGACTATGATGTGATGTGATTTTATAAGGAGTCCAAACCTTAATTTATCCAGATCCGGTGGCCACAGATGAGGGCATTTAGGCTAATAAAAAAGTAAGTTATTTACAATGAGTTATTTTTGTAAGTTTTTATCCTTCATTTAAGATTTTAGGTACAATAATTTTAGGGTGTGGATTAGACCTGCAAATAAGGATTATTTTAATTATCAATTAATCTGTCCATTATTACAGTCCACAGCACAAAGATATTCAGTTTACTAGAGAAACCAGGAAATATTCACATTTAAGAAGCAGAAGGAGAGTATTAGTATTGTTAGTATTAGTATTGTTAGTATTAGTATTGTTTTTCTTTAAAAAAACGACTGAAAACAAATAATCGATTATCAAATTAATTGGCAATTAATGTTCTGTTGATGGTTAAAGTCCAGTGGCCACAGATTAGAGCATATTAGGGTAAAAGAAAATACCTTTGGACTAGTTGTATAAAAAAAATCTAGTAACGTTACTATTGTTATTTACAATGAGTTATTTTTATAAAAGTTTGTATCCTTCATTTAAATTTTTAGGTTTAATTATACAATATTTTTAGGGTGTGGATTATTTTGATTATCGATTAATCTGTCCATTATTATAGTCCACAACCCAAAGATATTCAGTTAAGAAACAGGAAGAACAAGAGAATTTTATTATTGTTTTTCTTTAAAAAAAAAATGACCCAAAACAAATAATCAATTGTCAAATTAGTTGGCAATTAATGTTCTGTTGAAGGACTAATCGTTGCGTCTCTAGTGTCTTATTGGCCAGTAAGAGAGGAAGCCTTATATCTGATGTTCTTACCGTGGCTACAGTCTCAAACACAAGCATGTACGTACCTACACAGTAGACACAAGGTTCTGGTATTGGTGGTAACACAGTCTCACTGCCCTCAGGCACTTTTAAGAACAAAGAAAAGTCTGGCATACAGAGTATCCAGAGATTTTTTTTAAAAAGCACAGACGAATGCACACAGTCGCTCTCCGTGCAGCTCTCCTCGGCTGTAACCTAAGGCTGTGGAAGGCAGCCATGATTTAAAGCCTCTAATTAAGTTGCTAACTGTGAATCTATCGCAATTCACATTTTCCCTGCGCCCGGAGGAGGAGAGGCACGATAGATTTTAAGACACAGAGGAAGAGATATGGACGGAAGAAAAGCAAGAGGAAAAGAAAGGTCATGGCCATGGATGAGGAGGACAGTGAAAAGGGATGTCACAGGGAACAAAAATATAGACTTCATCTAAACCACAGAGTGCAAATGAATTGGAGGAGTGCTTTCTAACATAATACTAGAGGAGCGTGAGAGGGCACATCCTGGAGTGACATGCTAATTTATGGAGATGGAATGCCTTTTCTGTTTTTCCAGGTTACTGCTTGGCACCACAGAATTAAAATCAGTGTTGTTGGCGCTGCTGTATGGACTGGAGGATATAAAGCTACCAGGCTACAATTTGTTTCATTTCACAGCTGGCCAGAAAATGGCTATGGGTGTGAGAGGTTGAACGATAAGAAGAATTGGACATCCCTATAACAGGACAAACAAAACAGACAAGACACTAAGACGGCTGGAATATGTCCTACAATTCAAACCCTCATAATTCACAGTGACATCAGTCTGTGATGACCTAATTCTTTTCTAGGTTAAGACTTTAAGAGATCCGTATTTGTTGCATGGACGCCTTGGAGCCCATGTTTTTTCCCTTGGCTGAGCAGAAAACATGTGACGTCTGTAGAGCTGAAACAATTGATTCGATCGGTCGGACGTCAGAACATGAATCAGCAACTTTTCAGATAATAAATTCAACATTTCAGTCATTTTTTTCCAGCAAAAGTGCCAAAATTTCACCGTCAAAGGTGACTTGTGGCTTGTTTTTCAAGTGTGAAAAAATACGAATACGAATATTTTGGTATTATAGACTTTTGGTAGAATAAAACAACACTTGTGAATGTGCAAAACTATGACAGCATTTTTCACTTTCTTCTGACATGTAGACTAAAAGATTAATTGAGAAAATAATCATTAGTTGCAGCTTGAAACATCTGATTATGTTGGTGAATGTTGTTCATGATAAGCATAGAGAATATGTACTGGAACTTCCTAAAAAAAAATATGGCCTGGTATCAGCCTGGATAGCACAGGATTTGCATAATTTCCATACTCAAAGTTACTTTACAACATCTCATTCAACTGTCTTGCCTCTGCAGTTCAATCACATATCAGCTCTCAGCTACCGCAGACTTTGGCAGCTTGTAAAAATTTGTATTTGCATTGGAAATGTACAATTGGGAGTGTACTCTTGAACTCGGAAAATGTACATGGTGCTTATTGTATCTCATACTGCATCACAACATAGTACATTTAAGCAAAAGGTCTCTAACTCAACCCCAAGCAAAATAATTCAAATCTGTGGGCACCGACTCCTTTTAGCCAAACAAACTGTCACATCAGAGGTGAATGAAACCGGCTGATCTGTTGATTTGTAATGAAATTTCAATATCTGCTTTGATGCAATGGTGTAAGCCAAACATAATCTCTTAAAAGTCCTTTAGTTCTAGGTCACAGTAACATTTAATTAACATTTCCAATCTATTTTGCAGAGAGAACAACAATACCTTCCAGTGTGCTGCGTTACATTTCTAATGTTTGCTATAAAGCACGGATTATCAGTGCAACATTTAGCAGAAGACAGCGTGATGATGAAGAGTGAGACACCACTGTGCCTCCTTGAATTCAACTCACTGAGACTTTTTATTCATCCAGCTTTTAATGTGAATCTTAACACCCCTGACTATTGTGAAAATTAAGCCAACTGAGATCACAAAAACAGTCAATAGGATAAATCCATTACTGTCTTACACACAGCAGCACATTAACTGAGCAGCAGCACTCAGATTCCAACATAAAATCACTGTTGTTATGCACATAAAACAAAAGAAAACAGACTTAAAAAAGCTTCAAAAGTACACTGCTAATAGGATGAGCTGAACTGTCACCTGTATAGACAAGCTTTTACTGTATTCATTACTACAATTGCTGCAGAATTTCTACAAATTTGGATTATAAAGCCCTATTAGGCTGCTTTAAGGATATTCATTAAAACCCTGAGCTCTTATACTATACTGCACTGTACTCATACAGAGGTCATTTATTATAGTTTTGACCTTGTAATAAGTCTCATTACGTCCCACGTGAGAAAAGGAATGTAGCGCATGTGAGTTTGTAGCAGGCCTCTGAAAAACTGCCACCAGGACATGTGCATCAGTAGGCAAACACAACAGCGGATTCCCATCAGATGGACTAATACAGTTGTATTGTGCTGTATGCCAGTGGATGAATGCCAGTTTTCAATCCCCCGTACGGAAAGTGACTGGAACAACAATGAGTTTCCATCAGAAACCAACCATGAACGTCCCCTCAGTAGAGCTGATATTGAAACAGGTTCATTTAGTTGAAAATAGAGACGCAGCAGCTCTCTAACTCTGTGTTTTCACTGCGTTCGCCAGCCTTTAATGTATCATTTCAATCACAGTTCACTCACTGTAAGCTGCTATTGCAGGCAGCCACAATGAGAGGTCAGACTGATAGATGAATTTTTATATGAAACACACCACAGCTCTCAGACACGAAGGATGTTTCTGTCTGTTTGGTTTCCTCACCTGTTTCTCTCTGTTCTCATCTGGGGTTGTTACTCTTATTTGCTAAAACGACAGATGTCAAATTAATTTGTACACAACCAACATAATCTAATCCTAAAATAAATTAACATTCTGCTCATTTGTGGTGCTTCTGTTGCTTCTCCTGTAAACAGACATATCTCTATCCATTATTTTTGCCAAAATAATACTTACAGTTAATTCGTTGCATCTCAGTACGCTTTGGTTTGATGATTATCCATTCATGGCTGGCTAGTTTCTTCCATTTAACACAACACTAGTCTAGTTTATTGAATGAGGAGACAAAAGGTCAGAGTGACTGTACATTTCAAGAACTGGATTACAGCGTGAATCATTTCAGACAAGCTGTTGCACTTATGGACTGTAAACTTTGAGTTTGAACATGTGAATACAGATCAAATACTTTTCCCCATGTTGGAAATATAGTTCAAAATTTAAAGTTACAGCTTTATTACTAATATGTTTTTAATCTGCTTTGCTTCAGGACTTCAGGTCGCATAAAGCAGGCTGATGTGAGTTTTCCAGAAGTAAATCCTACAAAGCATAACACAAGTGGAGAGGAGTCAGTTATTCGAAGTCAGTTAGCGAACTGACTCAGTAATGTCAGTTAAGTTCAGTTCAGTAAAATATCTATTTAATGATCCCCTCTAGATATGTATTAAGACATATAAAATAACTGTTGGACTCCTTCACTGTAAAGTCCATCCTCAGTGTTTGTCCACTGGAGGCTTCAAGTTTCCACATCACACCTGGACCAGGATTGGCTTCAAAACTAGTTGTAATGTCACAAATCCCGCTCGTAAGCCCGCCCCTTAAAATCCGATTTTTAATAAGCAGATGAATGTGAAAACAAACTCTGCACAAACATATTTTTAAGTGAAGGACTTGAACATTTGCTAGCACTGGCTAACATTAGCCACCCTGAGCTACTGGTCATACCCATAGACTGTATAAAAATATGGACGTAGTTACCGTGACGACACCCGTTGGTTTCTGAAGAGCGGTTTTGAAGCTCAAAGTGAGCCGCTCCGGCCGTCGCCATCTTGGCAGTGCGTGACGCTGCCTAACTCCCAGCCAATCGAAAATGGGCAAAGAGGCGGGCCGAACGGCTGAAACAAGCCACCTAGTGGCTGGCGGACCTGTCACTCAAAGCAGCCATGTCCTTCATTATGCAGAACTTTACGACTTAATAAAATGAGTTATAAAAAAAACCTATAAAAAAAACCAAAACCATTTTTTGTACCAGGCTGTAAACATGTTTATTTCTGCTGTAAAGTTGGGTATTTTAACATGAGGGTTTATGGGGATTGACTCGCTTTTGGAGCCTCAAGTGGTCGTTCAAGGAACTGCAGTTTTTGGCTTCATTTTACAGCCCCGAGGTCGCCGCTTGGTCATACTACTCTTTTGTAAGAAAGTGTCATCTCTCTTTTTCAAAAGTTACATAGTCTTGCTGTAAGTAAATTCCCACTGTCTTGTTATGCCCATGTAGTTAAATAACTTTGATAGTTAAGTTCAAACAAGCAGACTTCCTTTGACAACTGTGGTTTTTTTTAAACATTACTATTTTTAATTAGGTTCCGGGCAGCATTGCAGATCTCAAATAGTCTTAAATTTGTCTTTCTGAAACTTGCAGACACCCTGGCCAGATTAATTATATCCCAAAAACAGCTTCATCTATCTGTCTCCAGCTTTATACTTTATATCTGAACTTCATTGGTTTGTGTCTGTTTGGTTTACGCAGCAGCTTCTCTCTGCTGTCTTTTGTTTTGTTCTCCTTACCAGGGATTTAGTTTTTCTCACAGCGGGGCTTTGGCAGGGATTGGGGTGGACAAGGGTGCGTTGGAAAGGTGTGTGTTTGCCTCCCCTGCCCCACCCTAACCCCAGAAAGGGATTTGTGATTCATCACAGGGCTCATAAAAGGATTGAAAAAGATGGATAGACAGATCAAGTTGACTGAGAGGCGGGAGGTGGAGGAGCAGTGAGAGTTTTGCGGAGATAAAAGAATAATGTCAAGTTCTTCTGAAAATAGCTGGAACACTTAAATATAGTATCTTTTGGATTTAATACATCATGTCCACCTCATGACTATACCCCATTAAACTTTGTGCATGTAATCATAGACTTTAATATCCTTTTTTTAATGTCTGCATTAGCGAACAGACACACAGCTCCCAACTTAATCAGGGTCTACATTGATGGGATTTAAGGAGTTTTTTCCCCGTCAGTTATGTTTCTGATTATGATCTGTGTCTCTCTGCTCCCAGCCTGATGCTGTGGTGGCCCTCCTTGTGTTTGGTTGACTTGATTAAATCCTTGGTGTAATGGGAAACAAATTATGGCTTGTGCAGCACGAAGAGTTGAAGGGGGGGATAATTAGTGTGTTCACCCACCACTTTGACAAGATGTGTGTGTGTGTGTGTGTGTGTGTGTGTGGCACTTCTACCAATCACACTCCTTCCCCTTCTCCTCTTTCTCATTTTTATGTCCTCAGCACCCCATCTCCCTCCTCTGCTTCTACTCTCTGTGTCTGCTTCATGTCCATGTGTCCACATGTACTTGTCATAGTGTAGACATCCTGGTGTGTGTGTTTTACAGGGCAGTGAGTTGTATAATATATATTCATGAGTAGTTACTTGATGCACTGCCATCAGAGTCATCCGTCCTTGGCCTGGAAGTCATCTGTCAGTGGCTCTAATGATCCAACACACACTTAAACTCAGCCTGTTGCTTGGTCCTCTGTCCTTGTCAAGCATGCCAGTGTTGGTAACTCTCACATATGGTCTGACTGTCAGTGCGACTTCATTTTCAAGCAGCGTCAGGGGAGGGAAGGCAGGATCCAGCAAGTTCTGACTGACTGACAGATAGACACCAGCAAGGATGGGATGTGCTGCCAAAGTCAACCAAAAATGAACACATCCATAAATAGGACAGATGGAGTGTGAAGAGAAATTTTAGTTTATGATTCGGTGTCATTAATCTCCCGAGGTCAGAGCTTTCGTGTAAATGTCACTTAAGTAAAAGATGACATTTAAGTAATCTTCAAAATTCAAAGCAGACTTTCTGATGATTTATCACCTCTTTTTAGCTGTCAGTTTAGTATCAAGACAAGCAGGTTGTGCTATGTGCTGATGAATGGGTTTTCTGAGATGATTCGTAATGTTTCTTGTGTTGATACTCACAAATCACTAGTTGATATTATTAAGAATTAATGTAAAAGTACACAAGTTAAAATGTTATTCCCTTTTTACACACCAGTTCAGTATGTTTTTGTTATTCTGTTTTATTAACAGAATCTTTTGTGTCCTTGTTGTTTTGTCTTTGTCCAGTGGTATTGGTAGAAACTGGCCGTGGGCGTCAGGTGGCAGCAGCATCCTGGCAGAGTACGGCACCTTGCATCTGGAGTTCATGCACCTCAGCAAACTCTCTGGAAATCCCGACTTTGCTCAGAAGGTAACAGCAACTGAATCACTTAATGGTTTCCATTTGCACTCTTGAGGTATCTGCAATATCAAGGAATTTATTAATGAAAGCAAAAATAAGTGAAAACTGCAATGCAAAACAGACTCTTTACCCAATTTTCCCATTCAGATTTCAATTATCACATTTTTATCAGTTTATGTGTTTAAAGGCATTTTTACATATTTGCAGTTCACTTTACATGTGTAGTTTGTACTATTTTGAGTGAGATTTACCTTTTTTGCTCTGTTTCTTTTATTAATAGGTAATGAACATCCGGAAAGTACTAAATCGCCTGGACAAACCCCAGGGGCTCTACCCTAACTACCTGAACCCCAACAGTGGCCAGTGGGGCCAACGTAAGTCCTCTTCAATACTACTCTTGCCTCTATCATGCATTCCCTCCTTGTAGAGCACTTGAGTAAAATAGCAATACCTGGTGGGAAAACTGTCCTTGAACTCAGGATGTCTGTTCTCAGACGCTGGGCCAGCGAGCTTTTACCTCCTGCATCCGATTTTTGTTGGTTATCGGTAAATGCCAGATGGGTAATTTATCAAGGTAACTGTTTTTGTCAAGCACTGTTAAATCTAGACTACTAGACACACATAGATCATTCATGAGTAACTCACTGGATATTGTAATTAGTAACTAACAGGCTCCCATTCATGGGAAAGTGCTCTCAGACTTTTGGACCCTACTGTAAACACATAATTTGTCAGATGTGTCCTGGATGATATGATCGTATCCCAATCCAAATCAGCACAGACATTAACTCTGTGCATTCACTCGTCTTTGCACAGCCAACTGATACTCATGAAGAAACACAATCAGAAGGTTACAGCCCCTTCTCATTATTTTGTGCACATTTCAACACAAGATTAGTCCTGCACCCTTTCATCCTTTTCAGCAAGACATTCCAGTTGCTGAGTCAGTCTCAGATTATAGCAGATTTAAATTGTCAGTATTTTTTGTGTTATTCCCTAAAAGCTGCATTTAATACAATGGACCATCCTTATTAACTTCCTTCCTTATTAAAATGGGTTGGTCTTCTCTGGCTCCTTGGCTCTTCCCTGATGAGGAGAGTAAACATCTTTTGGGGAGGCTCAACCCTTGCGTTTGTCATTTCCTTGGTGGTTTACGCCTCTGCATGGAACAATCATTTGTACACATAATATTACATAATATTATTGCAGACATCAATCTGGCCAAATGCTTTCTGCCCTGTTCATGCGCTTATAAGTTGTAGTTCAGATACAGATGCAAGACTACAGCAGAATGATCTTCAAGATGGCCCCGTCATCACTGCTCTGCTTAGACTGTGCTTTTTATTCGTTACTTTTGTGTTCTTTCATCTCCCTGCTGTCTGCACTAATAAGCTACAACCTCAGCACACTTCTCAACCCAAACATTTTCCATGTTTTGCATGCACAGGACAGAGGAATCCAGTAAACCTAAAGGTGGCAGTGTATGTTTCATGACCAACCAGAACTGGTGTGATCCAAGGAATGTCAACCTTTCTGTCTACCCTAGGAGTTCTCAGTCTACGGTCATCACCATTGCCATTTATATTCTACCACAGGTGGATAGGGACAGTGTTCTGACCACGTTACATGATATAAACAAACACCCGGACGCAGCCCTCATCGTGGCTGGTGACTATGATAAGGCGAACCTCTAACAGGTTATGCTGAACTTTTTTCAAAACATCACATGTGCAACCAGGGGTGAAAACACATCAGATCACTGTTACACCTTGTTCAAGAACAGTTACAAAGCCACCTCTCTCCCGGCTTTTGGTAAGGCTGACTACACTGCCCTCTTCCTCATACCGAAATATAAACAAAGGCTAAGGCAGGAAGCCCTGGTATTGAGGGAGGTCAGATGCTGGTCTGCCCAATCACTGTTCCAGACGAGCTCTAATAACATCAACGTGATGGGAAGTGGTGACATGCTTTATATCCAAGCTGATAGGCAATATTATTCCTGCTGACTGTTAAGTTCTTTTCTAACCAAAAACCGTGGGTCGATAAAACAATCCGCGAGGCTCTGAAAGCACACACCGCTGCCTACAACAGCCGCCTCAGATGGCATGCCTGGGCGGGTGCTGACCAGCTGTCTCCAGCGTTCACATATATTTTCAATGTACATCGCGTGCCTGCTGTTGATTGATTACAGTTTGGTGTTCAGTACTATAGTTCCCCTCAGACTGGTCACCAAGCTCAGGGACCAGAGGTTGAGCTCCTCACTCTGCTTCTGGGAGTTGTTGCAATTTCATGTATAATTATGCAACATTATATTATGTGACAAATAAATCTCTTGAATAAAAATGAAACGGCGACTAGGTAATTTCACACCTAAACACGAGGTCATTCAACTGAAAATCACAGAATAAAAACCTTAAATGGCAACGTGGACTTTGAGGCTGATATCAGAAACATTAATAAAATTTGCATTTATCACTTGAAGAATGTCACCAAGGTTAGAGCTTTTCTTTCCCAAGATGACGCTGAAATACTAATGCATGCAAATTACAACTTGTCTAGATTATTGCAGTGCACTTACTGCTGATCTTTCAAAGAAAACTATTCGACACCTGTAATTTGTACTGACTAAAAGCAGGAAGTGTGCACATATCATCCTCTTATTGAAATCACCACATTGGTTCTCGCTCAGATTCAGAATTTTAAATGTGTTCATTGTTTTCTAAATGTATCCATGAGCTTGCCCCCAATTATTGTACATAAATCATTTTCTATCACAATACGTCGTACTTCATACTTAAATGTCAGATCCAATAACTTCTTTTTCTTAACTCTGATCCAAAACTGAAACCTTCTATGGTAAGTTAGAGTATTGATAAATCAAGTAATCGATCAGAACAAACAGTAATCAGCAACTAATTTGATAAATGAGTCATTTTTAAGCAAAAATGCCAGAACTTCGCTGGTCCCAGCTTCACAAATGTGAATATTTTATGGATTTCATAGTCCTCTATGATAGTGAATTAAATCTATTTTGGTTTTGGACCAGGCATGGGACGATATAAAAGTTTCATGTCAAGGTTATCCTGGCCAAAATAATTGCAATTAAGGAGGATATCACGATTTAATCTTCTTGAGTGTTTTTATCCCAATATAAGATAAAATCTCATATCCTCTCATCCCTATTTTAGACTGTTGGTAAGACAAAACAAGCAATTTGAATATGTCAACTTCAATGATTATTTTTTATTATTTTTTAATTATTCAGCCATTATTTTCTTACATTTTATTGATCCAACGATTAATCAATAACTGAGAAAATAATCAGCAGATTAATCAGTAGTAAAAATCATTGTTATTATTCCTCTGAAAAGCACATTGAGCACATTCTCCACATGTGTTGGAGAAAACTAATGGAAGTGACAATGACAAGTGGCAGGAGTAGGAGTGGATATCAAATCAGTTTATCAAACCCATTCTTAAAACCACTTTCAGCCATTTTTGACCATAAGAGGGCAGAAACTAGACTTCAGAACAAACTCACAAACCCTTATGAATTTTTTTTGTACGGATTAAACAAACAAGATATAACATCTCAGTTAGTAAGCTTTAAAGGTATTGTTCCCAGTGTTTGTGCTAAGCTAAGCTAACAGATGCTATGAGAGTGGTATCAATATTCTCATTTAGGGGCGTTTTTTTAAACCTTCACTGTTCTGAGCTCTGGTTCGTTTTCCCCCTCGGTGCAATTCAGCAGACCTGAACATAGCAATCGTTCTCTGGTTTGGACCAAAACAACCACAGCAAGACTCTTTGAGGAAGTGTTCTCAGCCCAGTCCCAAACAAATGCTGGAGAGGTTTGTTTGTGGTTACAACGTGACCCAACATCAACATCGACTAGGCATACTCTGCAAGTTTGAACTTAACGGCTCCCATAGGCAGGTGTGCTTTATATAATGGCGTTGTGGGTGAGCCAAGTCATTGCTGTCATCGTCAATCATCGTTGCTAGCAGCTAGCTGGGGAATGAATTGACGTCTGACCTGGAGTGGTGTAACAAAGTACATAGCATTTTTGATATTTGATAGGTAGGAAAAGTGTGAAAAGAAACCAAACTAAGGGGAAAAAACACCAAGTTTACCAACTCATCCACTGATCTGAACCAAACTATAGGTTTGAAAAGGCCCAAACTCTCAGCAAGAAAATATCTAACTATTCCTTTGTATTGGAAAGTTATTGTCAACCTGCATGTCCAACAGAAACAAAGAAACAGAAGCATCCCATTGGAGTAATGTTCCTCACCATCTGCCAAGAAAGTCCAATAGTTTAGCCAAATCCAGAGTCTTCAGGAGCCAGGAACTAAAACACAGGATTCAGGAACATTAGGAAAATGATTCTTTAGCCTGCTGTGTTTTCATTATAACCACCCACCAAGAGGTGCGAAGATTAGACAAATTAGACCAATAGTCTATTAAAAACTGACTTTATTATGTTTTGCATACAGAAAACAACACAGAATCATCATGTTCTTCATAATTTATTGTTTGGAGACTGTTTGAATCAACAGTAAAGGACACATGCAGAGGTGGAAAAGGGGAAAGTAGTGTTACTAAAGTAGTGAGGATGTGCTCTCACTTCCAGCTTGGGAGCATTTCTTTGTAAATATATCATGTTTGTTCAGGCCATTCGCTGTTCTACATAAAATCAGAGCATAATTCAGGTGAAAGGTGTGGCATTAAATTAGAAATCTTTTAATCCAGTTTAATTATTTAGTTTTTTTGCATCCACTGATATGCTTCTGAATAAATTAGTCCTGTCTGGTGTCATTTTTGATACCCAGTTTGGATGTTAGTATCTGTGATGGTTAAATATGAACCTGCACCTCTCGTCTACTTACTATCATTATGCTTTGAAATATTGAATAAATCTACTGAAAGTAAATCCACAGTTATAATTGTTGGCATTTAGCCGACACTTTTAACCAGAGACAGTAAGAGTGTTTTCATGTTTTCAAGTATTTTATGCAAATTGACATATTCACTTAGGAATGCGGAATAAAAACAGCAAGTTTCAACAGCAAAGAAATGAGACAGAAAAAAAAAAATCCTCACAAAAAAGAAAAAAGCTTTTATTCTTGTCTTAGTCAGAGAGGGGTTTTCATCTAGAAAGAAATTATGCAATAGTGATGGGAATGCATTAGTTGAATAAATTATGGCCTATGGATGTTTACAGCCTAATGTTGTCTGGAAAATATCTCCACCACAGTCTCCTAGAAATGCCTCCTTCATATAGTCTGTCTGACTGACCATTCGCAGGTCTGTTCAATCCAAACAGCTGTTATGTCACCATGTGTCGATAAAAATGTTGAGTCATCGTTTCCACCGACGCTCTGTTTCTAATTATAGTATGGATAAATTTGCACATTAAAATTTGATAGCTTTGAATGATTTTTATAATCAGACAGTTGGAGTGTTGTTTGGCGCTCTATTTATAGCGTCTGTCATCTCTCTTGATTGTCTGTAACGCTTGTTCTCTGATTTAATATCAAACTTGTAGAGGGTCGGGTACTCTTATCAGACCACCAGCCTGCTTTCTTTTCACAGCTGACATTTAATTAGGCCTCGGTGATACCGGAGATAGACACTTCATCAATAGCAATAAGAAAATTGTTCGATAGAGTGTTTGATAGTTTCACTTGAAAGCACATAATAAATACGCAAAGTTCCCTCCCTGGCTCATTAACAGCCTATCACATCCCTTGATAATGGAGTGTGTTACGAGTGACACGCAAACAGCCCATCATTTGATAAATAAAGTGGTTAAATTAAACTTTTTTCTCCTGGTCTTTATTAAAAATAGGTCATTAAAAATTATCAATAATTATCAACGTCGACTGAAATGAAACATTTTAATCGTGATAAATATTTCAGCTGTATCTCCAGTCCTACGTTTAATCTCTGCGCTCCACAAACACGCCTGGACTCTGTTAATGACACATGCATATGGATGATAACCTGACGCTCCAGATGGTTTCTTACACAGAAACATCTGAGAAATCGTCCTTGGAACCTGTTTGGAAAAGGGCCGGCGCTTTCAAAAAAACACTTGGCAGGTGATTAGATCTGTCTGTCACCGTCTTACCTTGCCTCAAAGGACGCTGATTGGTCCGCATCCTCGCAAGGTAATATGGATGAGCCTTCACTGACAATCAGCAGGGCAAACACAAATATACAGCTCAGCTGCCAGGAAGCTTATCTACAATAACAAACCCCCCCCATCCCCCCTTTCTCTCTCACACACACATACATACTATAATACACTATATCATAGACTGCAGGTGTGTTCTCTCTGTATTACACACATTCATCCAGCCCGGTGTCATGTGAGGATGATCTATGGAAGGTCCAAAAGTGATGGCAGTTGTAATCTAAACCAGCAGACGTGTAGGAGGCCTGTTTGTGTGTGTGTGTGTGTTAATCTTTATCTTTGTGTTGCAGATCACGTGTCTGTGGGTGGCCTAGGTGACAGTTTCTATGAGTACCTGCTCAAGGCCTGGCTGATGTCTGACAAGACAGATGAGGAAGGCAAGAAGATGTACTATGATGCCCTGCAGGTATGACACACACACTCTCATACGCTGCTGACAAAAGAAAAATACATTCAGACACCAGAAAGCACAGCTGTGAGGGTTTAGGTGACTTTGACTTGTCAAAATTTATATAGAGTTTGCATACAATCTCTGTTTTAGTCATATTACACATATCTTTTATAACCCTCACCTCATCAGCTTCTGCATCATTGAGTTTGTCTCACTTGTCTTGTTTATTGCAGATTTTCTGTTTAGAGAACAGGTCAGGTCTGATAATTCATTCTTTTAATAGCTGATACTCCGTTTCATACATTTAAAGTCTGAACTTCTGTAATAGCACATGATTTATATCATTAGCAGTAGGACTGGACAATATCTTGAATTCATTTAATTAATTCAGATTTTCTATTTTTGCACAATGTGTTTGATGTCTAAATTGTAAAATTTGAGTTATTACGATATGCACAAAATGGTTATCTTTAGTCAAAAAGTAAAACTAGATGCTAGTTGCTACATTAGCCTTTTTGAGTCACGACAGTCCCGTAAACTGTGACGTGAGTCGTTGCACTACGTGGGTGCTTTTCATTATGCTAACGCGTCTCCTCGCTTCCCTCACTGACGTCTCAGATCCTCCCAGCGAGGATGTGAGAAAGAGATGCGAGGACGGAGGAATTTAATTCATCAAACGGGATGTTCTCGCTCACTCTAGTGTCATCGTGAGGAGACGACAGTTATTCATGATGCACATCGCCTCAAATGTCACATATGTTCACTTCAGGTGTTCAGCTGTCTCTGGTTTTCTCGTAGTGAATTTAACAGTCACATCTACGAGAACGACAGTTTGTGTTAGTTGACGAGGGATCATCTCTGGTTAGGAGAGTTGAAGCTCTGCGAGTCGACTGAACAGTTTGTCTCTACCTGCTGGGCAGCTAACGCTAGCTAGCTAGAAACACAAACAACAGCAGATCGGTTAGTTCGCGGAGCTTTCTGCTCCGTCTGTGCTCAAACTGATCATTAAACTGGAGGCTCTACATAGTTGAATCATCTGCTGCTGACAGTCAATAGTAATGATGACAGCAGGTCTTTATTATTCTTATTCAACTGTCTTAAATAATCATGAATTGTCCACACGGTTCATATTTGAATACGCATCTTGTGAACTGTAAGAGAGAAAATAAACCAATCACAGAGCGTATATTCAAAGACTGATGACACTGAATCTGAGCTCTATGGGTCGTAACTTGTTTTAGTGCAGAACACAACCAGCAGTGATGCAACAGTATGTGCAAACTTTTCACCACTAAATGATGATGGTTAACCACAAGGACACTGGGAGTGTAGAATATAAGCCCAGTGACGTCTAATTGGAGGCTGTTGTCAATGAATGGATGGAGTAGAAGGGTTTGGAGAAGCTGTTTACAGATGGTGAGCTGCATGGATTTTCTCTGCAGGGTTTTGCATCCCGCATGCGTCCTCTGAGTCATAATAAATGGCTGTTTGATAACGATAGAAAGCACATGTGAGGTCAGCTTTAGATATTGTTGAGAAGTCTTGCTGTTGTGTTTATTTCTCCCTGGGTGGGGGGGGAGTATTAGAGTATTATAGGAATCCAGTTGTCCAAATAACCTTGAATCTATGAAGTGCTTCTGATGAGATCATGAAAGCAATAATTTAAATGACGACCATGTTATTACCATAAATACTTTCTAGGGCAAATAAGATTGTAAGAATTAAGTTTTGTTTGACCAATGTTGATTTTTATTCCGCTAGTGGCAATTTTGTGATTAAGTATCTTTCACTTTGATCATTATAATGCTCCAATATTTAGTGTTTTTCTTGATAATATAATCCTTTGGAGCCAGATAGTGAGTCTGAGCAGACGGGAGCAGAGATAAACACACAGTTGTATAAGAAGACGAAGACGGGGAGCAGATGAATCTACAGAAACCAAAGCCCTCCTAAAGTGAATAGATAGACACCACACACACACACACACACACACACACACACACAGCATTTCTGTGTTAAACAAATTGTCAACTTAAGTCGTGGCGACAAGCGATGGAGTTGAAGAAAGATGATTGGCCGTTAGTCTGGGGAGCAAATATATACAAGATGAGTAAAATACAGAATTAATCACGCAGGGATAGTTTACCCATAATCCTTCCTGATCTTCTGGATTAAAGGTATTCTTGAGAGGCTGAGGAGGGAGAGACAGCAGCAACAAGGTGAACAGTATGTCTGAGTCACAGCAGCACAAAGAAATAATAACTCTGTTGTCCTTTTATCTGCTGGCTTTGTACAAAGGGTCAGACCAGGCAAAATACGTAAAAATTCATTTTTCCTCATCATCATGACAGAGTTACCCGGAATACTTCACAAAGCTTTCTGGGAGCGTTTTTACTAAGATATCTTTCCTGCTGACATTTGTACCGTATATCAGAAAAAAAGAGTAGCAGAAGGGAAGCAGTCTAGACTTTGGATGGAAATATTCACTCTTTTCAACCCACACACATCTTTCATGACTGCCGGTTTCATTCATTCTCCTCAGGGATATATATATATATATATATATATATACCTATACATATATAGATATATACACATATATAGTAGGCGTAATTGGTTCAAACTGTCAAACTGTTGATTTAATGTTACTGGAAATACATGTCCGTGTTTAGATTTTGTGATATATATTTTTAGGGTGCCATTGAACTCACTCGTCCGTGAACATCTTTAGACATTCAGAGAGTTATTACAGTAAAATTACACTTTAGAAACAGCAATTTGGTTAAGAGGAAAACTAATTCAACTAATGCAACTAGAATTCTTTCACAGTAGGTGAGCAGGTACAGTCGCATCTCTACAGGATACTTCATAATAATAATATAATAAACTTTATTTATATAGCACTTTTCTTAACAAAGTTACAAAGTGCTTTACAAAAGAAAATAAAACCAACAAGGCAGATAAAAATAAAGTAAGCGTTCATGTTAAAAACAAGTTGCATCAGGAAGGATTTTATCTGGTGATGAGAAGTCATGTAGGAGTGACATAAACCCTTTATCTCTCTTTGTCTCTGTCAGGCGATAGAAACCAACCTGATGAGGAAGTCGAGCGGTGGGCTGACTTACATCGCTGAGTGGAAGGGGGGGCTGCTGGAGCATAAGATGGGTCACCTGACCTGTTTCGCGGGCGGCATGATCGCTCTCGGTGCTGATGGAGCGCCCAGCGACAAGACGGGCCACCAGATGGAGCAGGCGGCAGAGATCGCCCGGACCTGTCACGAGTCTTATTCCAGGACCGGTAAATACACACACACACACACACACACCTGCTGATGATGAAGATGGAAGTTTTGGTCACATTTTAGGTTCATTTTTCCTTATTTCAGTTTTAGTCAACTAGACTGTTTCATTTTATTTTAAATCAGTTCCGTCGTGTCAGTTCAATCTCACCATCATTTCGTTTTGTTTCTGTTCTGAAGTTTACAGATTTTGTCACAGTTGTCACTGAATTGAAGATGTTCACATTTCCGACTTCTCTCTTAGAGGTTTAGATTGAAACTTTCAATTTTAACTCATCAATCTCAACTCTAAGCTGTCCGTTACAGAAATGGAACTTGTGATGAGATTATTTCCACAGTTGCTGTTTCTGAGGTCAAGAATGAAACTTTCAGTTTCAATCATAACATAAAGTTTCAGAAAAGTAGTTTTAGTCTGAGTTAAATAGACTTTAGAGACCCTGCAGCTGCTGGACAGAGGACCAAAATGTGTTTCCAATTATTCACCTCTGCCATGTTTTATGGCAAATTATGATATTTTTCTCCTAATTATAATCCAGCCTCAAGTCAAGTTGTTGGTTCCCATTTTTAACTTTAGATAAACTTTAAGTTTTCAGAGAAATCTCACCGTCGGTTGAATAGCATATTATTTTTTGTGGTGATCTGATGTTTGTAACATTACACTACATTTATATACTGTACATAACAAATACTACATAAATATATGGATAAATAAAATAAACAATCAAGCCAAAAGAAAAAGAAACCCGTCACATACTATAAGGTTATCCTCACCAGGATAAAGAGCCTGTAGACAGGTTACATTATGTCTTGTTTTCCTTACATGTAAGCAGGTGTTATCATTAAGCCGTATGCTGTTTTATATCTGCAGTGTTTTCTTATTTTATTTTCCTCTGCTGCAGCTTTAAAGTTGGGTCCAGAAGCGTTTCGTTTTGACGGAGGGGTCGAGGCTATCGCTACACGCCAGAACGAGAAATACTTCATCCTCCGACCCGAGGTCATCGAGACCTACATGTACATGTGGAGGTTTACCCACGACCCCAAATACAGAGAGTGGGGCTGGGAGGCTGTTCAGGTAAAGTATTGAAAGAAGAAAAAAGAAAATTGCCAATTGTAATGTTGTATTTAGAATTTTAGTTTTCATATTTAGCAAATCATCCACTCTTAAGTTACATAAAGACGTTCTTCTCTTCCTGGTGTCTGTCTGTGTCGCTGTATCTCATCCAGGCCTTGGAGCAGCACTGTAAGGTAGAAGGAGGCTACAGCGGCGTCAGAGACGTCTACGCTTCATCTCCCAACCACGACGACGTACAACAGAGCTTCTACTTGGCAGAGACGCTCAAGTAAGACACACCGACGCATGTCTTTATACGCACATCCTTCACTTCTGTCCTCTTATGATTGTGCTGTCATCGCACTTTATGGTGGGACTGAACCCTCGTATCCCCGGACTGACAGAGATGTCACATCTCACACACACACACAGTCTAAGATGTTGTCATTGGTTCACACTAAGCTCCAGAGAGAGGCTTAGGTCACCAGCAAGGTTACTCCATACACACACTGACTCCATCTGAGAGACGTTTGCAGCTTTTCATCTCAGAAGGCACTACTGATACTGGATTGATAAAATGTTAGTCTGAGAGATGAGACAGTGATGGATGAACAGAATGAAGATTAATGGAAGTCTAAATGTTTGGGCCCTTAAGCTGCGCAGACATGTTTTAATGGCGCTTACACTGTACGTTTGATCGACTGGTCACAATGTAACGGTGTGACTGGTAGTGTTGGGTGCCAGTTAGGTCAGCGCCTAACAATATTCTCCTCAGGGTCGAGAGTCCAAGAGTCCAATAACCACCGAGATCAATTAGCTTGATGAATTCTGGAAGGAAACACCTCGGTTGTAGGCAACACGGACTTTTAGACGAAAAAACAAAGAAGCCGCGCCGTCTTTACTCTCGTACCCACGTCTTCACTTCAGAAAAAGGTGATTGAAAGGGTTGGGTCACGAGTGGGACAAGACTTAGGTAGGGATAGCTGATCGCTACAACAACATGAGTGTTCACACAGATCCATGTTGTGTTCGTATGTCATATATGTGAACTTTGGATTGAATGTTGTTGTTTGTTTTGAGTCAAAATCAATACTTTTAAAGTCAGCGGTTCCCAACCTGAGGATTGAGACACTCTCATTAACCTTTCTTTACAGTGCAGGGTTCAAAACACTCCAACATGTCCATTAGGCCTTAAAGATTCTCACCTAAACGCACTGTGTGTACAGGTTGTTTACAGTGAAAGCACCACAGCGTGAACGACTGTATTCAACTCTTTCTACAATATTATATGTTATAAAAACAGGTAGAAACATTTCTTTGCTGCCGACCTCTGAACCCTGACTCACAGCGCTGTTGTTCTGATGACTAATTCTAACCACACAGGTCAAATCTGACTGAAGCTGTGAGGCAGCTTGAACAGATTTCATTGACATTTCTGAGTACAGTCCTCCCACACTTTAACTGGAATGATTTCCCTGGTGAGACATCTAATATGGAAATAACAAGAAACAGATTTTTGCAGAAGTAAACCACACTGAATGCAGAACTATCCTTTTAAAAAGGCCAGTAATCCTCACTGCGTATCATCAAACTCATACATTAGTCTATTCATATACAGTATTTTCACCATGTATTGGTCTGACCCCCTTTTGAAAAGTATTTCCTTTGATCGTAGGGCTTTGTGTGGTTAGATCTTAAATCATAGTGTCGTGGCAATTTTGCAATTCCACTCTGACAAAGAGGAACGAGACAAAAATCTCTTTCAACGTCGTCGCACTTCAATAAAGCTCAGAGCATCGCATGTGCACGAGGACTCAGTGTCTGTTAGACAAAGAGTGAAAAGGCAAAGTGAAGCACGCAGATATATCGTCACCCGTCGTGAAGGCGGGCAAAGTATTCCATCTTTCTCAGAACAAATTAAAATTCATCTTCTAGCCCTTTTGTTTCTTTCTTTGGAGCTGAGAGGCCTTCGTTACATTTTGCATCCGCTGGGACCAACAGGCTGAACACCGTCTCACACTTCATCTGCACCTTTAGCCTCAGCCGTCCCCTGCTCACACTCAAAGACTAAGACATCATCTGCTCGCACTTCATGATGTCACATTAATAGTACTTTAGTGCATAATCAGGCTAAAGTTCTCTCAGTTAAAAGTTACACGATAAGATTCAGAATAAATAAACATAGTGGAAATTAAACACGGTTGCATGTGCAGTAACTATATTCAGATGTGTGTGTGTGTGTGTGTGTGTGTGTGTATGTGTGTGTGGTGTGTGTGTGTGTGTGTGTGCAGTAGTGTGTGTAATTTCCCCCTCACAGTAGAAAAATAGTAGAGCAACAGAAGCTGTGAAAAACGCCCAAACACACTGAAGGCAACAGCTACTTCTCACTTCCTCTTAATAGCTGCCTGATATTTTTACTCAACTGCCTTCGTGTGCATGTCTGAGTTCATGTGTGTTAATGTGTGTGTGTGTGTGTAACCACAAATGGCTCTTTAAATGTGTTGTCAGCCCCACAGTGTGATGTCTGGGAGCTAATAGGGCTCTCCTCCTCAGATGGCTCTCCAACTGTGTTCAGGAAGACAGTCTGTTTAAACCATGAGGAAAAAAATCCCAACTACATTTTAACAAGTGTGAATGTGAGTGCACATGAACTGTATGTGTGTGTGTGTGTGTGTGTGTGTGTGTGTGTGTGTGTGTGTGTGTGTGTGTGTGTGTGTGTGTGTGTGTGTGTGTGTGCGCACGTGTCTGCTCCTGCAAAAGGGAAAAATTAAGGGCAGAATTCCACTTGAATATGTTGTTTTGCCAACTGTGGTGTGAAGTTCCCAGATGTTGATTGTATTTGGGCAGCCAGCCCAGGAAAACTAACAGCTGTCCAACTTCATCAGTTTGTTGTTTATGCAAGGTGGAGGAACAGCATTTAGCTGACACAGCAGGAAGCTCAGATAGTTTAAAAAAAAAAAATCACAATCATAAAAATGTTTTTATGTGTTTTAAGATGGTTTTATTGAAATTAAAGTGTGAGGAAACAAGCCAAAACTCTTCATTTTGTTGTGTTACTGCCCAAAGTGACACTGTTGACCACACTGCAGTCACAACACTGAGCATCATCAGGACTGACCTGAACAAATGTAAGATAATTAATATATTAAGCACATTTAAAACAACTCAAGTTGTAAAATGTTCAAGAGGACGACACACAGATAGTTTTGTCTTCAGTATAATTGATTTTTTCTATTTTGTAGCCAGCTAGCTTTATAGGAGTCTGAGTAAACATCTGGAATAGTTCCTGTATGTTTGTACTGGAAGAAATCATTCAAATGTAATCACTTTGGGAGGAAAAAAAACTATAATTTTGTTATTTTTTGATGCAATTACCTTTTGTTTTGCACAAAAGAGAGTGTATCATCGTCCACTGTACAGACAATTACAATTATCATAATTTTAATGATTGTTATAGTTCAGGTGGTCAACAGATAACAAACCTTCACCTTCCTGCTACCTCTGCTGGTTTGCACACAAGCTCACCTGTCTGAGTCATAGATGTTTAGTCGTCTCATTAAACCTGGTTGTTGTTCTGTAGGTTTCATTCATCTGTTCGGGTTTCAGTTCAACAGTTGGATGGATGTGAAACAACAGTGAACTACTTATCTTTCTCCTCCTCTTTATCCGCTCTCTCTGTTTTCTTTACTTCCATCACAATGTTTACAGTCTTTGCTGCATCCTCCATCTCTCCCTCCTTCCTTCCTTCTTCTTCTATCATTTTTGCCTCCACAGCAGACAGCTGCTGACAGGAAGTCAAGGTTAGCTTAACAGAGGCTGATGGGGGGCGAGGCGCCATCCAATCCAGCTTTTTTTATAGGCTGTAAATTTTAACAAGCGTCACCTGTGCTCCTGATTACACCACACACACACACACACACACACACACACACACACACACACACACACACACACACTCAAAGTAAGATGCCGGATTCCTTTTGCAGGTCATGACATACCAATCAGTTTGTAGAGAATTTTGTGGTTTTTTTTGTTGATCAGAGCCAAAAAACATCCTAATGACATCCAACATGTGAGACTGAGTGAGATATGAATTTTTATAAGCATGATAAAATCTGTCCATGGGAAGCAGCACAAAAAGAACAAAATGTCTCATTAGCATCATTTCACATTACAGGCCTCCCATCGGCAACTGGAGGAAAAATATGAGTGTAATTGACCACCAGCCTGGACAGTAACACAATGATTACCTCATCCGTCAAGCCGCATCATAACCGTGATATCAGAGACGGACCTCGCCGGACAGAAAATATCAATCCCATTTACCGGCAAAGCCATAAGTCTAATCCTCCTAATGTTACTCTGGGATCTTGGCATTCTGCAGAGCCACTTCCAGTATTCATCTTCCTCCTGCTGCCAAGGACACGGCCATACTTCACACTGCTGTCTTCCTTCAATCACTCACTGCTTTCTAGTGGTCTGTTGGCAGGCAGAGGAGGACGAGGGACTTGTTGTGGAGGTTGAGGGCTTCATGGACACCCGGCTCCTCTGCTGAATCATTAGTCTTAGTCATCTGACACATGCGTGCCGTTTGTAGGTCGTTCCCTTTGCTTTCTGTCACATGATTTTCTCTGAATCTCATTTGTTTTGTTTTTTATCGATCCCTCCTTCTGCTGCCTTCGTTTTCTTACTCTACATGATGAAATCTCGTCTCATCACCGTGGACCCGCAACTGTCCTACAACACATTTTATTTACTTAAACTTTCTTTCTTACAAGGCCTTCGATGGATAATGTTATTTTTGGGGGGAGTTTCATAACATATGATGACATTTTACCGCAGAATTTCATCACTTCAGGTTTCATAAACTGGTCTTAGCTGAACCACGCCTCTCAGTTCCACATCTGTTTCATCAGAATAATCTCAAAAAAACTGAACAGGAAACGGTGTAGATCCCACAATGAGTCATCTTTAGAAAGACATTAATAAAAAGAGCAAAAGCATGTAATCAAAAGATAATTTACCCTCAAAATTTAATTGGAGAACTTTTTCATCTTTATAGTTGTTTTTAATCTTAGTGCTGATAAATGATCTGGATAATATGAATGCAGATAATAAGCAGGTGGAACCCACAGCAGATTTACAATTATCATTTATATATATTCTCTATTTGGTATAATTTATAACAATTTTAACTACAGTTTAATTAAACTGGGGTTTATTTCAGTGGGAAACCTTCAGTAACATCATGATAGTAAACCTGCTCCAGTTCACTGAGCTGTAAGATGAAGAAATTGAGAATTCAGTTTAAATTTTTTGCTTAATTATCATTTTTAATATTTCCCTGGGTTATATTTTCCTTCCCAAGATTTCAGAGGGTTTTTTTTCTTCTTTTTTTTCTTATGTTGATATTTCATAACATTCGAAAAAGTTTTGTGTGATCATTGGGCCCCACGTTGGGTACAACTTCTTAGATGTCCACCAACATAGCAACAACTTGTTTGGCGCTTCCTCGTTTGAATGAACCTCCCACCTCAGGCGGAGTGAATTATAAGACAATAACAAACTTTGTGAGCTCTACTTGCACCACAAAATAGAGTCCTTATCCCAATATCTGTGCTTAGTTCAGTTTCACATACACATCCGCTCATCATATCTTGCTGTTGAGTGTTTTTAAGTCTTTTCCCGTCTGTGTCTCCTCCAGGTATCTCTACCTGCTCTTCTCTGATGACGACCACCTGCCGTTTGAGCACTGGGTCTTTAACACCGAGGCTCATCCACTGCCGGTCATCAGGAAGGACAAAACAGACAGACCCAATGAAGTGGAGTAGCGGACCCTCCTGCGCTGACAACCCAAAACAAGTGCGAGAACCTCTGATCCTGTGTACCTGAGCCTCCAGCTGTCTGTCTGAAACAGTTTAGCCATTTGGAGTTCCCAGTGGCTTCGGATGCCTCTTGATTGGACATTGATTTTAGTTTTTTTTTTAATTTGTAATGGGATCAAAAGAGAATTCAAGCCTGCCAGCGCTGAATTCCTGCTGTTGCATCTACTTCAGAAAATGATTTTTTTTTTTTTTTTTAGACATTTTTAGCTCTGGTTGAGTCCAGACGCTGGTCTGAACCAACATATTAACTGCTGGATAACGTCATAACTCGTCAAAATGTAATGAAATGTCCCTCTGCTTGAGTTTAATGTGATGAATTCCAGCGCTATCTATTGTAAGTTTGTAATATTCTTGTATTATAAAAGCGGTACCATCTGAAGATGTCATTACATTAAGTGGCAGTTTATTCCACTACCAGGTTTTATCACATCTTCCAACTCATTTAGAGGGACAATCTGACCAGTTATCACATTATTCCTCAGTTATGTTGTTGTTAGGAGCTGCAGCTCCACCTGTTGTCTGTTTTTTTGTGAAGGAGAACACTGAAAGACCTGAACCAGTTGTCTCCCTGATGTGGATATTTTGGACCGCAGTCTTTGGGCACCAAACCCAGAAAAACTGCAGCTCTCGTCTTGAGGATCACAAGGCTGACTCAGAGCAACTTAGTGAGCTACAGGACGCTCTGTTCACGTCACATGCGTCGTCTTTTTCCCCTCTGCTGTACCGCTTCAATATCTGAATAGGAACCAGTATCTCTGCGTCAGCGATGGTGCCGCCGCCGCCGCCGCCACTCCACTTTTTACATTGTCTTCAGGGGAGCACTGGGAGTTCTGCAATTCTAAAAACACGGTTGTCTCTGTGGGAGTAAAGGAAAGACGCCTCTTTTTATAAACCCACAGAAGCTTTAGACCTCTGCTTCCTCTCCGTCACCTGTTACCTGAAAACACCTGACTGCTCTTTATTTCCTCTGAGTTCGGTGTGACGCAGGACGACCAGCCACACCAGCTCTCTACCTGCCAGTAACTACACTTTCTCCCCTCGACGTTTACACCAAGCTGTCCCTCTTCTTCTGCTTATCTCATCCTTCATTCATTTGTATCTTTTTAGGGTCTTTTTTTTTTCTCACAGCTACACCAATTCTTCTGAGGTTCGATCGATTCAGGTTTTTCAAAGCTTTTTAACTGACAGCCAACATGTTAAAATCTTAATCTGTCTTATAATATTGTTTGTTTTTAATTTTTTTTTAATTAATTGCCATGTTCCTCCACAAAAAAAATGACAGGTTTTCAGTTTTTCCCCTCAGGATTTTATTTATTTATTTCTGGAACAATCTGAGCGTCAGTGAACACGGGGTGTAGGAAGGAAATACTGGCATCATTGTTGGATTGAAGCCTTTGAGTTCAAGAAACTGAAAACATGTTTCCTTCTTTTGGAGGCTTGATATCAAACAAACAAACATTAACATCCATAAAGGATTAATTAGGCTGCCGACGTTCTATATTTCTGTTATTTACCCTTTAAAAAGACCAACAATATGTCAGTCCGTCTCAATACTTTCTGACGTCCCCAAACTCATCTGTTTAAAATCGTTGTTAAAAAACGGTTCATAAATATGTCGTTCTTGTTTTTCAAAATCCTAAATCAGCTCGACGCTGTAAATTGTAACTCAAACAAGAGTAAAAAGTGCATTTGTTGGGAACTATTTTCAGCCGCTGATTTGATGCACTAGCAGGTATTTACAGCAGCTGGACGGTTGAAACTATATCAGGTTTTACCTATAAAAGACCTTCTAAGTACAGTAGGATCTTAACTGATCCTTAAAGATCCCCACCAGACATATTTGAAGATGTATATAAAATATTCTACTTTGAAAAATGATTTGTGTCTACTATGGTTTTTCCACAAAAAATGTTGAATTATCTTAAAATTAAAGTTAAAATCTACATCTATTCATTCAAGCTGAAGCAACAAGAAGAAAAACACATTTTTGAGTGGAAGAGACTTTAAAATCTGAACAGTTTTATGTGTAAAAACAGAATTTTTAGACCCGAGGACACTTAAAGTCTCAACTGAAGACGATACAGATTAATGATACTCATGCATACGTGTAGAATCTGATTGAAACGTCTCATTTAGAAGCTTCTTATAGACGACATCGTTCCTCTACATCACTATCAGCAAACCTGCTCATCGGTCGAACCCTCGTTGGGGTTGTTGTATCGCTTCTTCTTGTATCTGACTATCGTTCCTCAAGTTCCAGTGTAGGGCAGGCTGTAGGATCTTCTCTCCTCCATGAGGAGATGCGGACACTCGACCTTCACACACACACAAGAAGCCATACTCATTCAATACAGCTTTACCATTTTGTCCTTGAGATTTTTGTTCCCTTCATCCTCCTGTGTGAAGGAGTGTGAGTGAAGACATTAATGTCGTCGACACAAATGTTGTGTTGTTGTTGTCGTTGTCGTCGTATGCGTCGTGTTTAACTCATCAAAGTCGCGCTCAGCAGAGTGTTCAGTGAGATTGTACGGTAAAGATTTCTCCTGATGCCACACAGAACTGTAGCCAGATAAAAAATCCAGTTTAGTCTTCGATATAGTGCCTTCACTGTTGAAAAGGAGTCAGAGGGAGAAGCAGCTCACACAAAAACACAAAAGAATAGAGTCTTAAAATAGTCTTGTAGCTTTAAATAAAGGTCCCAGAGCTCAGATGAGGATTATACCAAAACTAGATGTGGATTAATGTGATATTTATTTGGGACTTTGGCCTGAATGTGTCGTCCAGATTTGGTGAAAACTTGGTCTCGCTGTTGTTTCTTTGGGAGAACAAACCATCAAAGCTGAGAAACCTTCTAAATATGACTTAAATTGTCTGTGAATATAATCTCACCTGTTAAAGCTGTACACTCTTTTACCAGAATCTGTGCTAGCAACCATCAGCTGTAATGGTTTGAGACCAGTAGACAGATCCCTGTCAGCAGGTATTTCCTTTACTACACTGACATCTAGTGGTGAGAGTTCTCTATTACAGTCCCCACATGAGACCTGAGCTAAATGAGTCTGAAAAGTTAACATTAGATAAAAACTGATTAATATACATATACGAAATCTGCAATTCAGAATAAAATTGGCAACTTTTTGTGAACAGTGACGAGCAGCCTTGTTTTAAACCCAGCAGATAACGTCACATATCGGCAGTTTAGTTTTATTCTTTCATTGCAAGTACAAAAATTAAAAGATCACCAAACTTGCATCTTTAAAATAACATCTCACATATCTCATGATAGATGTAAGTGATTGAGTCATTAACTATATCATCTTTATGTATATTTGAGTGCAGATATGACACAAAGACAGATGGTGGATTATGACACTGTCCGTGTTCATCTTACTACAAATGAGCTTTAAACAGACTTTAGTGTCACTGAGAGATCTGGCAGATGGCGAGTCATTAGAAAGTTCAGTCAACAAAAGGCGTTTCTGTCTGAAATAGTTCGCTGGGATTCATTTATTTCAGCTGCCTGACAGGCTGAGGGGAGTTCATCAACCACAACAGCAGGTTTTTCACTGCAGGCTAAAATACATTTGGCCCAGGTATCACTGTGGAGGAGAACAATCTGACGGGCTGACACGTATTGAACATAATCCCAAAATTTATAACAGTCTGTAATGGAAAAGTCATAATCTGGATTTGACAGATTTTGCCCAAAAAATAGGTTTTTTTGAAAGAGAAGAAGCAGATTGGCTTTAACTAATTTCCTTCTAAATTTAATGTCCATTTAATTTCCACAGTTTGTAGTGAGCAGGGTCCTCCTACAGCAAGTAGAGCTGAGAAAATCTTCAAATTTATAGAAAATTAACAGAAAAATTAGGAGAATGTGCAAAGAAGTGGCTGATTATGAGCCAGAGTCGATTTGAAGAGGTAATAAAAGGAACAAGAACTGGCTAAACTACAATTAAATTATTACATATTTAAAATCAACACGGCTAAATTCATGTTTTCTTTTTTTATATGATACCCCAAAATGACGACATGTACCTGTCATGTAATGATCAACACACACACACATCAGTCATTGGGCCTTACCATTCAAATTTGAATATAATGTTGCTGAATATACTTCCTGAGCTGTGAGAAACCCTCCATGTCAACACGAGTTCTTTATATCACTGTACAGGCAACAGTGTCTATGTGTTTAACTGTGTCTTGTTTAGTTGCTTTAGAGGCATTTATTATCCACGTGATGATGTATTGTAATGGTTGATTTTTGCTGATTGTGTTAATTTATTCTGTAGTACTACATAGGACTTGGAGGTGTTGGGAGTCGACCCCCAGGAGGCGCTGAGGGTTTATCGGGTTAGAGACAAAGTACGAACCCTAAAATATGGAGCCTCACGGGTGGTTTGGGGATTTTCGCACACTCGTCTGCCAAAAATGACATCCTGAACTGATGTCAGTAATGAGTTTAAAGGTCTCACATGTTGCATCTTTTAACATCTGTGATTTATAACCACAATAATCAGCTGTGATGCTTCTGCCACGGTTATACCAATATATGACCAATAATTTAAAGGTGTTTAAACTGCTACAAGTGGTACCTTTAACGTGATGTTAGCAACGGCAGAAAATGTTTTTTAATGCTGAAAAAACAAAAAAGGGGACCTGGGAGTCAATCAAACAACCTTATGGGAGGATAGGAATCGTATGAATGTACCATCCAATGTGAAGTGAAGAATATTTTATATGCATTTGTCTTTATTTGTTCACTTCTGTGTGCTTTTGTTGTGTTCTGCTTTATTTTTATTTTATCTCGGAAAGCACAAAAAGTGGAAACAGTGTGTGCAGCAGAGAACAGACTGCTGTTGATGGAAGAAAAGGATTGGTCAGGCCTGTCGATGCTTCTGATGGCTGTCAGATGAAGCCTCGACTGGCCGTTAACGTAGGAAATGATCCAAATCTGACACATGAGGTGTATCAGTACATGGTAGATGCACATTTTTGTTTTATTGTTTTTGTTTCTTGTTCTGAAGATCTGAAACATAAATGTGGACATATAGGAATATTCAACATTTTCATAAAAACCAGATTGATTAAAGTGTTAATTGTACAGTTTAGTGTTGAGACACTGAAGCTGCTCGGAGAAAACATCAAAAACTTTTCTGTGAATTCTTCATATCTGCGTCCGTCACTGATGTTGGGAGCTATCGGTTCAGATTTAGAGTAACACAGCTTATAATGAGCCCAAAGTAACATAATGCTGCTCCATCAGTGTTGTTATGTACGACGAGCTCATGAAAGGTCACTGACTTACATCATCTGGCAATGTGGGAAACTTTTCACCTTTACAGAGTGAAGGGAAGTGAGATCTTCCACATTATAAAACACATTGATTTACTGTCACTCGGTGTTCATCATAAAGACACTTTAATGTTTGATCTTTATGCTGTAGAATTTGAATTTAAAAAAAGGCAAAATTGCAAGTTAGTGTTGGTTAATGTGCAGCTGGAGACCAGTTAAAAGTTTTATTCAGGCAGTAAATTTTTAGTTCACCGCGGTCTCTGTAATCTTATTGTCATTAGTCAGTTTATTCCTGTTACAAACTTCTGTGTGGTTTTATGGTCCAGCTGGAAAAAACCGACACCTTCAGAGCGAGTTAAATACTAATCACAGCTGATGATGTTCCAGCTGTGATTGAGTGTATTCTAGCTGAAGTTGTTCTCTCTGTTGACAGTATTCTTCCTCATATACAAGTGGCTTAAAACTCCAAACAGAACTTCACTTCTGTTTTAGGCGACATTGCGGCTGCCTACTGTAGATTTGATTGAAGTCGATCTTTATTTATTCTGATTACATTTGTCCGGTTACAGATCAAACTTGTGTTCTTGCAGAGATTTTTGTCACGGTATGGGGTTATAATTTCATATCTGTTGCTGCAATAATTATGGTGGTATGAAGTGGTGGTCAGTTTTAAAAAAAAAAAACATATACTTGTGGAAATTTGGATCAACATGTTTTCCTGGTAGTTTTGCCGTAGTTTGACATTTCCCCTCCCTTTGTTAAGCTCTGTCAGTACAATTTTGCATTTCAGATTTATATTGTATATTGAACCACACAGATGTTTTGAAGAACTGAAAGTTAGGAGATGCTGAAATTTGTATCCTCAGTGCATTTTGAGGATCATAAATATGATAAAGTCTGTAGACGGTGTAAACGTGGAGGCTTAGAAACATAATTTTGACTTGTGATTTAGACTTAAAGGGCTGATCCACTGCATTTCTCCAAGTAGGAAGTCTGAGACACAACACGAGGCTCTGCTGGTGCCCTTCTGGATTTTACTGAAAAGGTTTTAAACATGTTTTTTTTTTTCCAGTCATGTGACACTGATCTGGTTGTTTCTTAACAGGGAGTTAATTCAGAATGAATGTGGTTGTTGATGTGAGCCATCAGTGTAAAGCCTGCTTCAGCTTCACAGACTGTAGTGTGACGTCAGGCTTCTCATTGTCATATGCAGACTCTAGTTTTTATTTTTATTTTTTCCCTAAAAAGGTTGAATTGTCTTTGCTGATTTTCTGAATATTGTGTTGACGATCTGTTGCGTTCCAATGCCTTTCTATTAGTGAACATTAAAGGGAAATGCCACCCATTTAAGGAACTCACCATTAAGTCAGTCTTTGTGAAAATGCACCACTCCTCCCTACAGGAACATGTAAAATGCATCACACTGACATCAATAAGTGGTGCAGCATCACAGATATGACCGAAGAGTCACAGATAATCTGAATTTATTAAATGGTCGACATTCCCCTTTAAAAAAGGTTTAAAATGTGTGAAACAACCTCTAAAATGTATCTGTACAAAATATTGCTGATAATCATTCCGTTGCACATAGTTTACTTTGTGTTTATATGCAATATTTTAATTTTGTGAGGAAATTTGTTTTATTGTGTTAATATTATTGAAAAAAAATGTAAATATTCCATTCAGGCAAATAAGCCGTTCTACATTTATATAAAAATCTTCTGAGCTTATGGATTAAAATGATATTAATGAGCAGCAGACTTTTTAATAAACTATATTTGTTACACTTCTATTGTGAATAAAAAATCTTTTAATAAATGGTGTTTTTGGATTTGTGTGTTGTTATTTTTTTTAAGCAGGAGAACATTTCCACTCATACTGTCCCTCATTTTAACCTTTATTTTTAACAGTTTGAAGATTTCACCAAAAAAAAAGCTAAAATATCAGGTTTTTAATTTCTAATATATTTACCTTTCTTTAAAGCTGTTCCACCACGTATGGATGTTGAGCTGAGGTGAGCCACGGTGGCTTAAATGTGAATGACAAGGCTTTAAAATGCTTTAAATTAATTATGTCTAGCGGGGTTTTTAAAAATAAGTTCAGAATAATACTTTATTTTTCTATTTTACTATTTCTGTGCTGATTAATAGACATTTTCTGTTGTAAACACACATAAGGAGTTGTGTTTCTATGAGTTTCTATGAAAATAAGAAATATATTTACTTTGCTGCACAGGAAGTTGTTTGTTGTTTGTTTTGACATAAATGTAATTAATGCTGCTGCTGCAGTTCACACTGAGAGGACAAGTTACTCTTAACGAGTCACAAGAATCAAGAAAAGAATACTTGTGCATCACTTTCATGTTTAGATTGTTTTAAGTTATCTTTTTGCTGTTTGGCAAAACCAAACAATCTTGATTTTACCAAGATAACGGATGTTTGTAAAAGTATAGTACAAGAGTTTCAGCTATACAACTTCTGCTTACACAGGTCAAAAAGACAAGTAAAACATATGAAGTAAATCCTTTGTTATTTCTTATGTTTGAGTGTGAAGGTTCATTCTCAACAATTTGCTGAAATTAGTGGCTTTTAAATGGATTTCAGTTAAGATTTTTTTTTTTTTTTGTCAAAAAACATGATAATTTTAACCTTTTGTAACCCAACAGTTTCACCACAAGAAGTAAAGAAGTGATACAAATTCTAAATATTACCTATCTGTTATGGTGTGAGGACCATCTGACATCATTTCTCACCCTGCAGCTCAGGTACATTTAATACCTGACAAGGATTAAGCCAAGTCATCCTACATTAAGAATAAACAATATTCAATCAATAATGAAACTGTATGAACTGTATAATTGTATGAACAGCTGATTCATATTTCAATTATATTTCAAATGACGAAAAGAAGCACAAAAAGCCCATTATAATGTTTATTGTGTTCTCTGCTTCTCTCTGTCTGCCTGTACAGGAAAACTGAGGGGATCTGGTGGCTCTGTTATGCTTTGGGGGGCATTTTGCTGGCATGGTTTGGGTCCACTTGTCCCCTTAGAGGGAAGGATCATTGCTAATACTGCTAATCAATACAAAGTTGTTCTAAGTCATCAGCTTTATCCTATGATGAAACATTTCTATCCTGATGGGAGTGGTCCCTTCCAGGATGACAATGCCCCCATCCATAGGGAACAAGGGGTCACTGAATGGTTTGATGAGTATGAAAATGATGTGAATCATATCCTATGGCCCTCACAGTCACCAGATCTCAACCCAACTGACCACCTATGGGAGATTTTGGACCGATGTGTTAGACAGCACTCTCCACTACCATCATCAAAACACCAAATAAGGGAATATGTTTTGGAAGATATTTTTGAAGAAACTTTTTATAGCCAATTTAAGCCGAAACTCAGAACATAACCTGCGCCGGACCAGGTTAAGTTTGCAGCATAATTTACCATGGTGATCTAGCCAGGTTAAAAGAGAGACACCTTCATGATATAGGGGGCAGTTGATCCTCTTCTTGCAATATTCTACAAACCAAACACAAAACTGAGTATTTCTTGTTCACTTTAGTCCAGTTTATTACCAGTCATAGCAGAATCAACTTAGACCGACCTGATCTGAGGCTATGTTTTCATTGAAAACATCTAAAAATGTCTTTTAAAAAAAACAATTCATTTTCATTTTAAAAAAGGTTATCATATTTACAACATTTTATAATCAGAAGACTTTCTGTGGCAATATTCAGTTTTGGTCCGAAAGGAATGGAAGCAATACCACTTTGATTTAATTGAGCAGGATTTTAAAAATTACTGCAAAGTTATCAAACTTTTTCTGGAGTATGCATCATTTTCATCATTCTGTTCAATAAGCCCTCTAAAATTAAATGACACAAATGAACATACAGTATGTGTATGATTAGTTTTGAAAACACTACAATAAGACATGACACATCTGAGAAAACCACTTAAGAGTTAAATGTCTTATAACATGATGGAAGGACAGTTGATATAACTAATACTAAAGCAGCTGCCTTTTAGTGTTTTTGGTATTCTTCATTCACTGCAGTAAATCTTTCATTTTGAGAGTATGTTGTTTGTACTTACAGATTCTAATACACTGACCTTTACTGGCATGTAGTTTATTTTGTGTTAGGAAACCAAATATCTTTTAAATGACAAAGGACAGCCAGTGTTTGGAGGTAAGATGAACACAGCAGGTTTGTTTGTGTGTGTCTTGACAGCTCGGTAAGATAAATCAGCCAGCAGAAACCAGCCTGTTCTCACTTTCATAAACTGTTTTTGCTCAACTTGTGTGTTCACTGGTGTTTGACACGACACAGACAAAATCTGCTGCAGAAACTTACAAACTTACAGTCCACGAATTTAAACAAACGGCAGCCTGATAATCTTAATTATCAACATGAATTGTAGTTTTTACTATCTACAAGTTTGTTTCCAATCAACCTCTTTTCTCCACATGTACATAAAATAATAACCACTGAAAAACAAGAATGTTTTGGATCATTTCACATTAACACAGTCATTTAACCCAAACCTGAACACCCTGTAAAAAATACAACACAGTGTACAGTCTTAGCTTTTTGAGTACAATTAAGGAGAATGTACTCCTGAGTGCCACCAGAGAGCAGCAGAGAACTATAAAAGCAGCAGTTTGTTAGGTTTTCTCTGCACAGCAGGCTGACCATGATGCCATTTGCTTTCACTTGAAATCTTAATGCTCAATAAATATGTTATGTCTTTAATCTTGTAAGAGCAAACTCACAAACAGCTCCCACCAGCCTACTCTGGAGTCTAAAAGGTTATTTTATATTTTTGGTCTTTAACTCTCCTTCCATGTACAAAGCCCTCCCTCTGGCAACATTACCACTTAACCTGATGTCTAAAAGCCCAGAAAAGTCTGGACTGGGCAGCTTAGCATCACATTACTTTCAGCACAGAAAGAAAAATAAGTGGCATGAGAATATGAGCTGTAGGTTTGGTCCAGACAGAGTTTTAAAGCTGATAAAAGATTCTGATCACAGCAACTTTTAGAAAGTGCATGGTGTTGATGCTTCTTATTACATCACACTTTGGATTTGATTTCTAAGCATCAAATCTTTGTTTGCACATTGCTGTTAAATGGCTGTGGCATGAACAGAGTTGAAAGAAATATCTGATATAAATGGATTTAGTACAGTTACTCTGTTTTAGTTTGATTCTAGAAATTCTCAGCAAATATTTAGAACATTAAGATGGCTGATATTTGTAATTTGTTTGCTTGAGAAGTGGGGACGGTGTCACTGATATTAAATGTTATGAGACACCTGGCTATTGGGGTTCAGATTATCTGAGAAAGACAAAGCTTTGAATTCTAATAAGAACAGAATGCAAATATTTCTATGATTTTACTAAATGGTTAGCAGGGCATTTATTTATGTGGTTGGGAAGACATTGCTGGGGTGTTCTGGGTGTTTGACACAGCTGGGCTACCGTAGGTGTTGGGTTTTCTGTTGAGTTCTGTGTATTGTTCAGTTTCTAGGTTGCTGGAGAGAAATTTATTGATTGGTTTGAGTGTTTCAGCACCATGGAGAGACACAGATCTGGTTTGGAAGCATCAATGTGAAGATGTACATTGATCTGTCAGGTATTTAACTCACAGATATAAACAGACATTCCCATCTGGTTCTTTTATTGACGAACAGTTTCTCAATTGATTTCTACAGAAAATTCACCACATCACAATACACAGTGTTATTCAGATATAAAATCACATACACTGTGATAGAGGATTTTATTCATATCAAATGTCAGCCTTCCATATTGTGGACTTCATGGACCTCCATCATACACACTGTCCACTTCATCACATCGAGACAATGACGGCCCTGGTGTGCAAGGAGAGCAAATGCTGAGATGGGACTTCAGACCTAGCTCGTTGTCATGGATAAAACACACACAAAGATCTTGACCCTGTAGTCTCACAAAGTGTTTTTCTGAACAGAGCTACCTTGGCAATTTATGCAAGACTGCAACAAGAGTCTGCTGCTTTAGATAGATCTGTTTCATTTATATGTATAATGTTTTACACAGTAAAGCTATTACCTTAAATCAGTCATACTGCTAATATTATTCTCATAATAAACCCTCAGCTAAGGATCCTCAGTAATCAATTATTTTCTGAAGAGATTTTTTAAGGGCTTTAAAGTAACAACCAGTGTAGTATTGATGACCCTCACAAGAAAAACAGAATGTGATTAAATAAAGCATGTGGGCCAATAATGTAAATTTAAAAAAACAGTCTTGAGAAATTGTGTTACCAACTGTTGCCCAACAGGACTACAGTCTACAGCCAAGCTAGACGCTCTATGAAGCTGTAGGCACAACAATGCTTTGAACTAAATGCTAATGTTGGCATTGAAACATACTACTGATGGCAATGCTAACATGCTGATGTTAAGCAGGTGTAAGGTTTACGAATTTTACAATCTTAGCATGCTAACATTTTCTAATGAGCACAAAACACAAAGTACAGCAGAGGCTGAAGGGTATGCCATTCGTTTTGCAGGTATTTGGTGGAAAAAGTTTTAGACAAATAGAAAAATTGACCTAATGAAGGTGCTAGATGAAAAGTCAGAGGAGAGGAAGTTATTGCAATTCATCCTGACAGGGGCATGACTGTATGTAACAAATGTCATGGCAATCCATCCAATAGTTGTTGAGAAACCTAAAGGAGAAGTCAAGGGAACCCCAAAGAAAAGTAGGATTCATCATCATTCAGTGCCAATCCATCCAGTATGTAGAGATATTTCCCTGAAACAGTGAAAACTCTGAGCTGCTGGTGGTGTTAGAGGAAACATCAGGAGATCACCAAAGTCAGCCGGCTTCATCCCTTTGGTACCATAAATATCTGCACCAAAGTTAATGCCAATCCATCTTGTGGTTTGGACCAAAGAGGTGGACTGACCGACTGACATATCTGACATTGCCATCCCTAGAGCCACGCCACCAGTGTGTCTAAAACTGACAATTCTGTGCTGGTATAATATTGGCTCAGTGTCTCAGCAGTGATTTTGTATGTAACTGCTGTCTGTTGAATGAATCTTGTTTGCACGCTTGTCTCAAAATGACAAGTTGATTCAGTGTCTCAGATTTGTTAAATTGATGGCATAATGTTTGGAGGAAACATGCCATTAATCCAGAAATCAGTGTCAGTAGTTGTTTATATGACAAAAGTATGAGTCAGCTCAACAGTAGAGTAGCCTCGGGGGACAAACTATCTGTCTTAGTTTTTCTTTCTCTAATGATCCAGAGAGATGACATACAATTGATCAACTATACAGCCTATCAGGTGAAACACAGGGGTACGTGTATAAACTGTACATGTCAGACACATTACATCAGATAGAAACATACGTTGATGTTAATGATTTAACACAAATTGAGCTGATGTCAAACAGACTGGGGTGTCTGGTGGACATTTTCAGGAGAAACTTCACTTCAAGATCCTGATCAAATGGGATAACTAACAGTTACTAACAGCTACTAGATGCTGCTCTAAGAAAACTTTATTGAAGTGAATATCAGATTCAACACAGTTTTTACACATAAGTTCAGCCCAGAGATCATTTTACTACTTCTAACAGAAACAATATTCTGACATTAAAGCACAGTCAGTGATCCAAATGAAACCAGAGTGAAACCTCGTCCACCATCAACATTTAAACACAGGAAGCTGCTGTCACTCCCAGTTTCTATTATTCCCTGGTGAACAGAATGAGCAGTAATTTCAGCAGCTGACTTCAGTCAGCAGTGTGAACGTTTGTCTCCACAGGAGGAGACTCTCCCTCAAAAAGAGGACACAGAGACACTGAGGAACCATATGACCCAAACCTAAACCCAGGATAGAGAGGTTCAGTGAATGTGGTGTTGAAGGTTTGGAGATGGATCAGTGTGTCAGAGGAGACTCTGTAGAAGGACAGAGTGCCAGCAGGACAGTCCACATACACTTCTACTCTGTTAGAGACAGAGGAGGAGGGGATGGATGTTCTTGTCTTATTGTACAAGACAGAGTAACCACCATCACAACAGATCAGACTCCAGGAATGATCATTATATCCAAACAAACAATCATCACTGTTTCCTTTCCTGCTGATTCCTCTGTAAGTCACTGATATATCAGCTCCTCCTCTCCACTCAACCTCCCAGTAACAGCGACCAGTCAGACCATTTCTACACAGCAGCTGAGGCCAGTAGTTAAATCTGTCTGGATGATCAGGATATGACTGCTCCTCCCACACACGTGTCACCTTCCTGTTGTTGTCAGACAGTTTGAGGTTTCTGTTTACTGTGTTTGTGTCCAGTGTGAGTTCACAGAAATCTGATGAAGAGAAGATGACACAACACAGCAGCAGTTTATCATCTGACACACCTGATGGATTTATTAAGTTCTGATCTGTTGTTCATTTTTATAAAGTTTTATGATGATACATTTTGTCAGTTATGTTTTAATGAATGAATTTCACAAACACAATCTTTGTATTTAAAGAGAAACTGGCTGTGTGCTGTTTAGTTGTCATGAATCAAATTAAGTACACACTTACACTTCTTTAGACCAGGTTTTAACCTGTGCTCTCCACCATGGTCCACCCTGGAGGAAGAAACACAGTCAGAATGATTTTCAATGCAACATGAGTCCTAACTGCTGTTCAACATTCAGAGTGACACAGAAACAGGCTGTAACTCATCTGTCCATACCTGAGAGTGTCCAGTCTCCAGTGTGGATCCTCCAGTCCAGCAGACAGCAGATTCTCTCCTGAGTCTCCTGGATGATTGTAGCTCAAGTCCAGCTCTCTCAGATGGGAGGGGTTGGAGCTCAGAGCTGAGGCCAGAGAAGCACAGCCTTCCTCTGTGATCAGACAGCCTGACAGACTGGAATTCAGAAAAAAAGTTAACTCAGTGTTTTAGAAAATCATCTTAGTAGGAAAATCCCACAGATGTCGACTATCTTCACTAACATGAACCTAAAGCATGATGAACTGTTTAACAAACATCTGAATACTGACCTGAGAGTTTCCAGTGTACAGTGTGGACTCTCTAGTCCAGAAGACAGCAGCTTCATCCCTGAATCTTGCAGGTTGTTGTTACTCACATCCAGCTCTCTCAGCTTAGAGGACTGGGAGCTGAGAACTACGGACAGAGCTGCGCAGCTTCTCTCTGAGAGGTTACAGCCACTCAGCCTGAAGAAGAATTAATGATTAACACACAGTGTTTTATTTATCATGTATATAATTAAATATATTTGAAATTGTTATATGCAGAAGTTCATCCACATACAGAGCTTTATTTGAAGCTTTGACCACTGGCAGCAGCCTCAGAAGAGCCTCCTCTGAAGCAGAGTATTTCTTCAGGTCAAACACATCCAGATCTTTTTCTGATGACAGTAAGATGAAGACCAGAGCTGACCACTGAGCAGGAGGCAGTTCATCTGTGGAGAGACTTCCTGATCTCAGGTACTGTTGGATCTCCTCCACTAGAGAATGATCATTCAGTTCATTCAGACAGTGGAACAGATTGATGCTTCTCTCTGCAGACAGATTCTCACTGATCTTCTTCTTGATGTAATTGGCTATTTTCAGATTGGTCTGTGAGCTACTTCCTGTCTTTGTCAGCAGGCTTCTTAGGAGAATCTGATTGGTCTTCAGTGAAAGACCCAGGAGGAAGCGGAGGAACAAGTCCAGGTGTCCATTTGGACTCTTTAAGGCCTCATCCACTGCACTCTGGTAGAAACGTGTTGATTTGCTTATTAAGACTTTAGATGACCAGGATGTTGTTTGTTCCTCTTCCAGCAGATTGACTCCAGAATTGATGAATGTCAGATGGACAAGAAGAGCAGCAAGAAACTCCTGAACGCTCAGATGGACGAAGCAGAACACCTTGTCCTGGTACAGCCCTCTCTCCTCTTTAAAGATCTGTGTGAACACTCCTTAGCACACTGAGGCTGCTCTGATGTCAATGCCACACTCTGTCAGGTCTGATTCATAGAAGATCAGGTTGCCTTTCTGCAGCTGCTCAAAAGCCAGTTTTCCTAGAGACTCAATCATCTTCCTGCTCTCTGGACTCCAGTGTTGACTCTCAGGTCCTCCATCATACTTCAAGTTCTTTACTTTGGACTGAACCACCAGGAAGTGGATGTACATCTCAGTCAAGGTCTTGGGAGGCTCTCCTCTCTCCCTGCTTTTCAACACATCCTCCAGAACTGTAGCAGTGATCCAGCAGAAGACTGGGATGTGGCACATGATGTGGAGGCTTCGTGTTGTCTTGATGTGGGAGATGATTGTGCTGGCCTGCTTTTTATCTCTGAATCTCTTCCTGAAGTACTCCTCCTTCTGTAAGTCAGTGAACCCTCTGACCTCTGTCACCATGCCAACACAATCAGGAGGGATCTGATTGGCTGCTGCAGGTCGTGTGGTTATCCAGAGGCGAGCAGAGGGAAGCAGTTTCCCCCTGATGAGGTTTGTCAGCAGCACATCCACTGAGGTGGACTCTGTAGCATCAGTCAGGATCTCATTGTTTTGGAAGTCCAGAGGAAGTCGACACTCATCCAGACCATCAAAGATGAACACAACCTGGAACTCTTCAAACCTGCAGATTCCTGCTTCTTTGGTTTCAGTAAAGAAGTGATGAACAAGTTCCACCAAGCTGTACCTTTTCTCTTTCAACACATTCAGCTCTCTGAAAGTGAATGGAAATGTGAACTGTATGTCCTGGTTGGCTTTGTCTTCAGCCCAGTCCAGAGTGAACTTCTGTATTAAGACTGTTTTCCCAATGCCAGCCACCCCCTTTGTCATCACTGTTCTTATTGGTTCATCACTTCCAGGTAAGCCTTTAAAGATGTCTTCTTGTCTGATTGTTGTGTCTGGTCTGTTTGATCTCCTGGATGCTGTTTCAATCTGTCTGACCTCATGTTCATCATTGACCTCTGCAGTCCCTCCCTCTGTGATATAGAGCTGTGTGTAGATCTGATTCAGAAGGGTTGGGTTTCCTGCTTTAGCAATCCCCTCAAACACACACTGGAACTTCTCCTTCAGGTTACACTTGAGTTTATATTGACACTCTGCAGCACTAGATCCTGGAGAAAAAAAATAAAATTTCACTCAGATACTTACATCAAAGAATCTACCATTAATTTCAGGATTGTGCTGCAAAAGCTGTACAATCCTTTTGTGGATTCACCCTTTAGTTTTGATGTAAAAAGCTCTTTAATAAATTCTTAAAGAATCCAAACAGCTGCAAGGGCTTTGCTGGGGAAATAAACCCACAACACAAATCATTGCAAGACCACTGACTCAAGTGAGCAACACTACAGGTAACGTGGTGTTCACTGGGTCTCAGGTAAGGCCTGTATCCTTTCCTGTGTTTGTAATCATGGCATTAAGTTAATGTTGTGGCCTGTTAGTAGCTGTTACAGCCAAAAGACTTAGTGGTAATTGATCTTTAGGTAGTAGTCAGGTGTATCCTGGTTTATCTGGCACCTTCTTCCCAACCGTGGCAGGGAGAAAAGGCTGTTATCCAGGTGGTTGGGATATTTACTGATTCTCCTAGCCTTATTCTTGCAGTGCCTGGTGTAAATCCGTATTCAGACAAAAGCAGGTCTTGTGGCGCACTGCCACAGGGTTGTACGGAGGTGTGTGGGGGTGTGGGCATGTTTATTGGTGCTCTAGAATGTAACCGCTGTGAAATAATAAAAAAATGTTGTTTTATTGGTCTGATTTACTGGCTTTCTCACTACCACTGATCCCTCTCTTCATTCACTCTCTAGCTCTATCGACCACAGCAGCTCTCTCTCTCTCTTTCTCTCTCTCTCTCTCTCTTTTTCTCGTCTTTTTTAAAATGAGACAGGAAGCCGACAGTAAAGCCTTACTTTACTTTTAACATTATCAAACCAAGAGAAATATCTGCATTTCCTCCTAGTAATGTCTTTGTCCTCCCTCATGGCAGGGTTGTACAGGTCTGATCAGTCTCATTACCAGCTTTGATTGGCTACCACAGTGTGACATTGGGTTGCGTCTTTCCAAAAGTTGACTCTGTATCAACTTTCTCACCGCAGGACAGTGCAGCTGTGGCCAAAACCCTTGCAGCCTAAACACATGACCCCCATTCAAACGAAATGGAGGACTGACATTTTAGATTTCTCCTGTTGTACTTTTTAAAAAGTAAGACAGTATCATGCATTTACCGAACAACAACTGAACAATGACACATTCGCTCATCTGCTAAATTAGCTTAATTTTTTATCAATGTTGATACAAAATAATTCATACAAATTCAGCATAATAGCAAACTAAGCTGCCAACAGGGCATTGCCAAGCAAATTGTTACAGGATATATTCAGGATATATCCAGGTCCAGATTGGAGACACAGTGTGGCCTTTTAGCAACTTTATTTAACTCCTGTTTCTCTCACCACCCGGAAGTCCCTCTCCCTCTCTCTTCCTGACATCTATGCATACATATGTTCCTGTGTATATACTATCACTACACAAATGACCTGTAGTTAACCAAAAATGTGACATCACTAGCCACAGATTGAAGACTTCTTCAGATACTTAGCTAATAACCTGGCATAATGCTGAATTAGGCCCTCCAAGAGAGTGGTTGTGTCCTGACAGTAAACACAGATTCTGTCCTGGCATCTGATTCCATTATGAGAAACAGCCAGCCAGAGACTCTCAGAACATCTTCACCAGCTAATAATACAAGTACCTGAATTCATGCTATGCTACATGAGTGGATACTACAATAAATCAGATGAATGTAAATGATTAATTGTGACTGTACATAGTTGTGGACAGAGTTTGAAATATAAAGCTCTCCATGTTGCCTCCATTTCCTCTCCATCATATTAAATATGTTAAAATCCTCTTACTGTTCTGCAAACAGTCAGCCAGCTCCTCCTGCTTCATTCTCCTCAGGAAGTGCAGTGTGATCTTCAGAAATGCCTCTCTGCTGCTCCTCCTCTGCTCTATATCCTCACTATCCTTCACCTCCTCATCCTCACTCTGACTCTCTAAGCATTCTGGGTATTCTGGACTCAGAGCCTTCTGGATCTTCTTCAGCTCGTTCTTCACAAAACTGATGATGTTCCCCTCCAGCAACTGAAACAGAATAAAATGTAAATTTAACTGGTAGAAGTCAACATCAGATCATCTGTGACAGACTGAAAAACTGCTGGTATACAGAGTGCAGCATGGAGACTGTTAGGACCAGAATAGTAGTTTAGTAATTAGTGGCTGTGCTTTACATTTACACACCATAAATATGGAGTCCAGGTGTGTTTGACGCTGCTGGACAGACAGACCACTGAGAACCTCTGAGCTCTGCTGATGAACTCTGTGAAGAAAAGATGAAGTCTTAGAATAAATAATGACACTCAGTGTTTAAGTTGTTGTGTTATATTACAGTGGATCCAGGTAAAAATCCAGGTGGCTTTTGAAAAGTATGTAAGTATGTAGGAGGAGTGTGTGAGGACAGTATTTGCCACTAAGGTCAAGAATGAATCTCCACAATCAATAAAACCTGGTCTTAGGAGAGTTGGATATTAACAAACACAAACATTTTACAGTCTGACCTCTGATTAGCAGACTGCTGTCCATTTTTGAAGAAAATAATTGGACCCATAGACTGGTCACTCTTCATGGACACACAGCTTGATTCAGGGTAGTCTGGTGTCTTCTGATGGATCCTGATGGAAACAAAACACAAGTTTAGTAAAAAATAATCTGGGATAAAATGCTGCTGAGAAATATGTTGAATGTTAAATGTTTTTATAATGATAATGAAAAACCTTTTATGAGAAAAATAGCATTCAGTTTAAACAGCCTACCTTTGATCAGCAGACCGTTGTTCACTTTTGAAGTCAATACATCTGTAAATAGAGTGGTCACTCTTGAAGGACACACAGCTGGGTTCAGATCCAGGTCCAGGTTCAGGTTCAGGTCCAGGTTCAGGTTTAGGTTCAGATCCAGTTTCAACAGAGTTTGGTCTGTTCTGCTGCTCTGGACTTCAGCACAACACACAGAGCTTTGAGTGTGAATAATGATGGTGGAGTGATGTGAGAGGAGAACAGTGATGGACAGTTAGAGATCCTCATCTCACCTCTGAGCTTTGGTCTGGCTGTCATGTTCCCCACACAGAGAGCTTTTAGAGGGAGGGACTCCCTCCTCTCTGTCCTCACACTGATCCATAGCAGAGAAACACCTTCACACAAACACAACAACATGCTCATTCATTACAACAAGCTGCACTTCACACCACACATTAGTTCTTATTCATCTCAAAACATGTCACAAATATTCAGTCTGACCTTTGTTGAGTATTTAAGAAGAATTTGATAACACCAGCATTTGTGACACAGCTTCATAGTACAAAATGACATAGTGACCACATTCATGATTTGAAAACTTGACATATGAAAAAAATGTTACTTACAATCCCCAAATTTGGTTTAACACCCTGAACATACATTTTTTTTTATCATCTCTAAATTTGGCATAGCAAGCCTCAAATTTATAATCCTGAATTTTGTTAAAACAAGACTGAAATATGTTGTCATTGTCCTAACATTTATTAAATTGCCTCCATGTTTATTTTATCACAGTCCAAAAAACATGATGATGTGCTTTCAAATGTGTTATTTGTTATAATCCTCAAAATTGTTATAATATCAAAATTTTGTTTGTTGCACCCCAAATTTGTGCTTTGTTATATCCTGAACCACAGAATGAAAAAAGCCTGAGTGTCAAGAGAAAATGAAGGCCTCTGCTTTATATCTTTAAATCTATCTTTAAGTATTTGAATTATGACAGAAGTTGAATAAAGATACCCAAAGATAGTTCACGTGTTCTGTTAGTTTGGGGCCCCTGATGGCTGAGGGGCCCTCAGCAGCCTCTAAAGTCCCTTCCAGTCTGGTCTAGCTCTGGTCCATCTGGAAAGGATTCTGCAGCCTTTGGGACAGTTGAGACATGGACTGTGCAAAATGGGCTTCAGTTAAACAGAGTCAGTCTCAGTGTTGTAAGATGGCTGTTTGAACATTTGGAGTATTAACAGTTAAAAAACGGTAGTCAAAGCAGTCAAGTTGATGAAAGCTGTTCGACTAGTTCTGACACTTCCTGCATTTTTCACTGCTGATGGGAGATAAAAGTCAAACTGCTGCTGATTTTACCTGCTGCTCACTAACAGTGATACATGCAAATCTATGTAAAACACTTTAACTCAAATAGAAATTCTTAAGAACATTTATACCTGCAAACATTACATTGATATTTTTAAAACAGCCAATCAACATGAAGAAACATTTCAGCTGCACAGTCAAACAGTGATACAACACAATGTGATCAACGTGATCGTGTTCATCAGACATTTACAGATTTCTCTGGTAGGATTCTCACCCGCTGAACTTACTTCAGTTCATCTCACAAACACTTCCCACCTTCATGTGTAGAGGAAACATTGGAAAAGAAGAATCTGCTCATTCTCCCATGTCAGTCCAGGTGTCTGTGTGCACTTGATCTGAGGACGCCGTTACATCCTCACAACTTCACGGTCCAAATCTCAAATAACATCAGAGTGACATGAAAACCAGTTTAACCAATCGATGTCAGAGAAATCACACATTAGATGATCCATCCATCTGATCTAATTAAAATGGAAGGAGTTTCTGTGTGTCTGTCTGTACAGTGCATTCAGAAAGTATTCAGACCCCTTCACTTTTTTCACAGTTTATGTTGCAGCCATATGCTAAAATCATTTAAATTAATTTTCCCTCATCAATCTAACTCAATACCCCATAATAACGAAGAGAAAACAAAATTTTAGAATTTTTTGAAAATTAATTAGAAAAGAAATATTGAAATATCACATTAACATAAGTATTCAGATCCTTTGCTATGACACTTGAAATTTAGCTCAAGTGCCTTCAATTTCTCTTGATCATCTTTGAGATGTTTCTACATCTTGATTGGAGTCCACCTGTGGTAAATTCAATTAATTTGACATGATTTGGAATGGAACACACCTGTCTGTATAAGGTCCTACAGCTGACAATGCATATCAGAGCAGAAACCGAGCCATGAGGTCAAAGGAGCTACCTGCACAGCTCAGAGACAGGACTGTGTTGAGGCACAGATCTCGGGAGGATCCAAAAAAATTCTGCTGCATTGAAGAGCAAGAAGAGTTCCCAAGAGCATAACGGCCTCCATAATTCTCAACCGGGACTCTTCCTAGAGCTGGCTGCCCAGCCAAACTGAGCAAATGGGGGAAAAGGGCCTTGGTGAGAGAGGTGACCAAGAACCCAATGGTCACTCCGGCTGAGCTCCAGAGATCCTGTGTGGAGATGGGAGAAACTTCCAGAAGGACAACCATCACTGCAACACTCCACTGATCTGGGCTTTATGGCTTTATTCTCCTCAGTGGAAGACACAGGAAAGCCTGCTTGGAGTTTGCAAAAAAGCTCCTGAAGGACTCTCAGACTGTTAGAAACAAGATTCTCTGGTCTGATGACACCAAGATTGAACTGTTTGGTCTCATTTATACAGGAATACAGGAATGGCTTACGGACAGCTCTGTGAATGTCCTTGAGTGGCCCAGCCAGAGCCCTAACTTGAACTCAATCAAACACCTCTGGAGAGGGCTGAAGATGGCTGTCCATTGATGATCTCCATCAAACCTGACAGAGCCTGAGAGGATCTGCAGAGAAGAATGGCAGAAAACCCCCAAATCCAGGTTTGCAAAGCTTGTCTTCATACCCAAGAAGACTTGAGGTAATCGCTGCCAAAGGTGCTTCAAATAAGTACTGAGTAAAGGGTCTGAATACTTATGTCAATATGTTATTTCAGTTTGCAAAAAATTCTAAAATCCTGTTTTCACTTTGTCATTATGGGGTATTGAGTGTAGACTGGTGAGGGGAAAAAATGCATTTAAATGATTTTAGCATAAGGCTGCAACATAACAAAATTGAAAAAGTGAAGGAGTCTGAACACTTTCTGAATGTGTTGTATATGTAATTAGTTTGCTTGAGAAGTGGGTAAGGTGTTACTAATTTTAAATGCTCTGTAACACATGGCTATTGAGGTTCAGATTATCTGAGAATGACAAAGCTTTGAATTCTAATAAGAACAGAAGACAAATATTTTTGTGATTTTACCAAATGGTTAGCAGGGCATTTTGTTATGTGGTTGGGAAGACATTGCTGTGATGTTCTGGGTGTTTGACACAGCTTGGCTACGGTAGTTGTTGGGTTTTCTTTTGACTTTTGTGTATTGTTTAGTTTCTAGGGTGCTAGAGAGAGATTTATTGATTGGTTTGAGTGTTTCAGCACCATGGAGAGAGACAGACTTGGCTTGGGAGCATGAATGTGAAGATGTACATTGATCTGTCAGGTATTTAACTCACTGGATTAACAGATATAAACAGACATTCTCATTTGGTTCTTTTATTGACAAACAGTTTCTCAATTGATTTCTACAGAAAATTCAGTACATCAGAACACACAGTGATATTCAGATATAAAATCACATACACTGTGATAGAGGATTTTAGTCATATCACCCACCCCTATTCAGATTCAAACAGAGAGTGTTAAGGTGATGAGAGGATCAGATGATTATCTTATCATTTTAATGTACAGAAATGTGGAAGTAAGATCATTGCTCCTTTGCTTTGTTTCTGTGTGCATGTCATTGAGAGAAGGAATGTACTCTAAGAGACCCACTCCTCTCCTTCCATCCTGGGTTCTAGTATAAGCAAAACACATTAAGGGGTCAAAGGCTATATATGGCTTGGGGCTCTTGGTTTCCTGAGTCTTGGGGAAATGTGACTCTTTTATAACATATATCTGCATGTAAATGTATATCTTGTGGCTGTGTGCCATTGGCAGTAACCATATAAGCTGATACATTGACATATCACAGATCATTTCTCTGTTCCTTCTGCAGCTATAATAGATTAGATTAATTGATGCAAATCTTTGTGTGTTCTGTCCCCTTATTGTACAATAATAATTTTTAAACTTCAACCCAGCAGTGTTTTGCATATTATTTCATATGAGTGTTTAGTGTTTTTAGACAATTTTCACAACAAGAGCATGTCTGAATGTTTTTCAAATACAAATGAAAATGTCAACCTTCCATATTGTGGACTTCATGGACCTCAGTCATACACACTGTCTGCTTCATCACATCAAGACAGTGACGGCCTTGGGGTGCAAGGAGATCAAATGCTGAGATGGGACTTCAGACCTTGTTTGTTGTCATGGATAAAACACACACAAAGATCTTGACGTGTGTGTTTTTCTAAACAGATCTGAACAGGAGCCACCTTGGCAATTTATGCAAGACTGTAACAAGAGTCTGCTGCTTTAGATAGATATGTTTTGTTTATATGTGTAATGTTTGTACACAGTAAAGCTATTAACTTAAATCATTCACATTGCTAATATTATTCTTTTAATAAAACCTCAGCTAAGGATCCTCAAAGTAATCAATATGTTTCTGAGAAGATTTTTTAAGGGCTTTACAGTAACAACCAGTGTGGTATTGATCACCCTTACAAGAAAAACAGAATGTGATTAAAGAAAGCACAGGGGCCATTAATGTAGATTAAAAAAAACAGTCTTGACAAAATGTGTTACCAACTGTTGCCCAACAGGACTACAGTCTACAGCCAAGCTAGAAGCTTTTTGAAGCGGTAGGCACAGCAATACTTTGAACTAAATGCTGACATTGGCATTGTAACATACTCCTGGTGGCAATGCTAACATGCTAATGTTAAGCAGGTGTAGGGTTTACCAATTTTACCATCTTAGTTTAGCATGCTAACTTTTGCTAATAAGCACAAAACACAAGGTACAGCTGTGGCTGATGGGTCTGTCATTAGTTTTGCAGGTATTTGGTGAAAAAGTACTGGACAATTAGAAAAATTGACTTGATGAAGGTGCTAGATGAAAAGTCAGGAGAGGGAGTTATTACAATTCATCCTGACAGGGGCATGAATGTATGTACCAAATGTCACAGCAATCCATCCAATAGTTGTTGAGAAACCTCATGGTGTTGCTAAAGGAAAAGTCAGGGGAACCGCAAAGAAAAGCAGGATTCTGGTGGTGTTAGAAGAAACATCAGGGGATCACCAAAGTCAGCAGGCTTCACCCCTTTGGTACTATAAATATCTGCGCTGAATTTCATGCTTATTCATCTGGTAGTTTGGACCAAAGAGGTGGACTGACCAACTGACTAACAGACCCAACATTGCCATCCCTAGAGCCATGCCACCAGCATGGCTAAAAATGACAGGCTGTGCTGGTATATTATTGGCTCAGTGTCTCAGCAGTGATTTTGTATGTAACTGCTGTCTGTTGAATAAATCTTGTTTGCACTCTTGTCTCAAAATGACAAGTTGATTCAGTGTCTCAGATTTGTTTAATTGATAGCATAATGTTTGGAGGAAACATGTCATTAATCCAGACATCAGTGTCAGCGGTTGTTTATATGACAAAACTATGAGTCAGCTCAACAGTAAAGTAGCCTTGGGGGACAAAATCTTTCTAATTTTTTCTTTCTCTAATGATCCAGAGAGATGACGTTCAATCTATCAACTATACACATATACTGTCAGATGAAACACAGGGGTACATGTATACTGTACATGTCAGAGACATTACATCAGATATAAACATATGATAATGTTAACGATTGAACACAAACTGAGCTGATGTCAAACAGACCGGGATGTCTGGTGGACATTTTCAGGAAAAACTTCACTTTAAGCTCCTGATAAAATGGAATAACTAACAGCCACTAACAGCTACTAGATGCTGCTCCAAGAAACTTTATTGAAGTGAATCAGAGTCAACACAGTTTTTACACATAAATTCAGCCCAGAGGAGATCATTTCACAACTTTTAGTAGAAACAATATTCTGACACAGTCAGTGATCCCAATGAAACCAAGGTGAAACCTCATTCACCATCAACATTTAAATACAGGAAGCTGCTGTCACTCCCAGTTTCTATTGTTCACTAGTGAACAGAGTGAACAATGATTTCAGCAGCTGTCTTCAGTCAGCAGTGTGACTCTTTGTCTAGACAAGAGTAGACCTTCTCTCAGACAGAGGACACAGAGACACTGAGGAACCAGATAACCGAAAGCCAAACCCAGGATAAAGAGGTTCAGTGAATGTGGTGTTGAAGGTGTGGAGGTGTATCAGTGTGTCTGAGGAGACTCTGTAGAAGGACAAGGTGCCAGCAGGACAGTCCACATACACTGCTACTCTGTTAGAGACGGAGGAGGAGGAAGAGGAGGAGGGGATGGATGTTTCCCTGTTATCGTGACAGACACAGTAACCATCATCATCAGAGCAGATCAGACTCCAGGACTGATGATTCGATCCAAACAAACAGTCAGAACTGCGTCCTTTCCTGCTGATTCCTCTGTAAGTCATTGATATATTAACTCTTCCTCTCCACTTGACCTCCCAGTAACAGCGACCAGTCAGACCATTTCTACACAGCAGCTGATAGTAGCAGTCAAATCTGTCTGGATGATAATGATATAACTGATCTTCTCTCACACATGTCACTTTCCTGTTGTCAGACAGTTTGAGTTTTCTGTGTACTGTGTTTGTGTCCAGTGTGAGTTCACAGAAATCTGATGAAGAGAAGAAGAAACAACACAGCAGCAGTTTATGATCTGACACACTTGATGGATTCATTCTCTGTTTACAGACATGGCTGAAAATATTGGTACCCTTTCACCTTTTATTTTTTTAAAACTAAATTTTCTCTGTATTAAGTTGAAACTGACAGAAGTATATAGTGTCCCTCAGTCTTTATTTCACATTAAATATAATTGAAACATTGCTTTTGATTTACAACTTAACATATTATTTAATAAAATAAAACAAAAGAAAATGGCATGGCCAAAAATATTGGTACCCTTAACTTATTTTGTAACAGTCTTTGGAGGTAATAACTGCAGTGAAGCGCTTTCTGTTACTCTGAGTAATGTTTCTCACTTCTCCACTGGTAGTTCAGCCTCCAAGTTTCAGCTCTTTCCACAGATGTTCAATGGGATTCAGATCAGGACTCATAGCAGGCCACTTCAGAACGGTCCAATTTTTTCTACTCATCCACTCATGGGTGCTTTTTGATGTATATTTGGGGTCATTATCCTGCCGGAAGACCCATGACCTGTGACTAAGACACAGCTTTCTGACAATGGGCTGTATGTTTTGCTCCAAAAAGTCTAATTTCATTTTGCCCTGCACAGATTCAAGGCACCCAGTGCCTGAGGCAGCAAAGCAACCCCAAAACATTACTGAGCCTCCTCCATGTGTCATGGTAGGCATGGTGTTCTTTTCTTTGAAGGCTTCATTTTTTCTTCTGTAAACATAGGGTTAGTGTGATTTACCAAAGGCCCTAATTTTGTTTCATTTGTCCAAAGCACATTCTCCCAGAAGGACTGTGGCTTGTCAAGTCCAATCTGGCTTTTTTGTTTCTCCCTCTTAGAAGTGATGGATGGTGGAATTCGAAACTATTAAACCTTAAACTTAAACCTTAAACTTGAAGATCAGCTTGGACCTGTATTGAAGTTTTCCTTGGTTCTTTCTCAACTATTCAAGCAATTACTTCTTTTCAGTCTCGGGCCAATTTTCCTCTTGCGACCATGTCCAGAGATGTTGGCTAGAGTTCCATGGGCCTTAAACTTCTTAATAATATTGGCAACAGTGGTCACAGGAACATCAAGCTCTTTAGAGATGGTCTCATAACCTTTACATTGACCATGCTTGGCTATTACCTTTTTCTAATGTCCTCAGACCACTCTCTGGTTTTCCTTCTGTTTTCCATGTTCAGTGTGATGCACACAGTGGCATAAAACAGTAGAGTGAGTAATTTTATCCTTTTAAACTGGCTGCATGAGTGATTATAACATCGAAAACACCTGAGATACTAATTAATACACAATAATCTGCTTCAAGTATCACTACAAATCAATTATATCTTACAATTCTAAAGGGTACCAATAATTTCAAGGCTATTTTAGAATGTCTTTGTAGAATAAGCATTGATTCAGTTATTTTCATAACTTCTTTGTTTTGTTCCACTGCAAACCAAACATAGACATGCATTGATAATTGAAATATCTTCTAATTTCAACACTGTTTAGGGCGAGTGGTGCATTATTTTAATAAAATGCAAGGGTACCAATAATTTCTGCCATATCTATAAGTTCTGATCTGTCATTCATTTTTACAAAGTTTAATGTTGACACATTTTGTCAGTAATGTTTTAATGAATAAATAACACAACTATCAACTTGGTATCTAAAGAGAAACTGAGTGTGCTGTTTAGTTGCCATGAATAAAATTAAATCCACACTTACACTTCTTCAGACCAGGGTTTAACCTGTGCTCTCCACCATGGTCCACCCTGGAAGAAGAAACACAGTTGAAATGATTTTCTATCCAACATGAGTCAAAATTGTTGTTCAACATGAAGCAGTGTTCCTCAGTTTGTCAGAGTGACACAGAAACAGGCTGTAATCATCTCTCCATACCTGAGAGTGTCTAGTCTCCAGTGTGGATCCTCCAGTCCAGCAGACAGCAGCTTCTGTCCTGAGTCTCCTGGATGATTGTAGCTCAAGTCCAGCTCTCTCAGATGGGTGGGGTTGGAGCTCAGAGCTGAGGCCAGAGAAGCACAGCCTTCCTCTGTGACCAGACATCCTGACAGACTAGAATTCAGAAAATAAAGTTAAGTCATTGTTTTTGAAAATCATGTTAGCAGGAAAACCCTACAGATGTTGACCATTTTCACTAGCATGAACCTAATGCGGGATGAACTGTTTAACAAACATCTGTATCCTGACCTGAGAGTTTCCAGTGTACAGTGTGGACTCCCCAATCCAGCAGACAGCAGCTTCACCCCTGAATCCTGAAAGCTGTTGTTACTCAGATCAAGCTCTCTCAGATGGGAGGGGTTGGAGCTCAGAGCTGAGGCCAGAGAAGCACAGCCTTCCTCTGTGATCAGACAGCCTGACAGACTGGAATTCAGAAAATAAAGTTAACTCAGTGTTTAAGAAAATCGTGTTAATAGTAAAATCCTACAGATGTTGACCATCTTCACTAACACAAACCTAAAGCAGGATGAACTGTTTAATAAACAACTGAATACTGACCTGAGAGTTTCCAGTGTACAGTGTGGACTCTCCAGTCCAGCAGACAACAGCTTCACCCCTGAATCCTGAAGAGTGTTGTTACTCACATCCAGCTCTCTCAGATGGGAGGGGTTGGAGCTCAGAGCTGAGGCCAGAGCTGCACAGCTTCTCTCTGAGAGGTTACAGCCACTCAGCCTGAAGAAGAATTAATGATGAACACAAAATGTTTTATTTATTTTGTATAAAATTAAATATATTTGAAATTGTTCATATATGCAGCACCTCATCTACCTACAGGGCTTTATTTGAAGCTTTGACCACTGGCAGCAGCCTCAGAAGAGCCTCCTCTGAAGCAGAGTATTTCTTCAGGTCAAACACTTCCAGATCTTTTTCTGATGACAGTAAGATGAAGATCAGAGCTGACCACTGAGCAGGAGACAGTTTATCTGTAGAGAGACGTCCTGATCTCAGATCCTTTTGGATCTTCTCCACTAGAGAATGATCATTTAGTTCATTCAGACAGTGGAACAGATTGATGCTTCTCTCTGCAGACAGATTCTCATTGATCTTCCTCTTGATGTACTCAATTGTTTCCTGATTGGTCAGTGAGCTACTTCCTGTCTGTGTCAGGAGACCTTGTAGGAGAGTCTCATTGGTCTGTAGTGAAAGACCCAGGAGGAAGCGCAGGAACAAGTCTAGGTGTCCATTTGGACTCTGTAAGGCCTCGTCCACAGCACTCTGGTAGAGATGTTTTAGTTTAGGTTTGTTTTTTAAGACTTTAGACACCCATGATGATGTTTGCCCTTCTGCCAGCAGATTGACGCCAGAGTTGATGAATGTCAGATGGACATGAAGAGCAGCCAGAAATTCCTGAACGCTCAGATGGATGAAACAGAACACCTTGTTCTGGTACAGCCCTCTATCCTCTTTAAAGATCTGTGTGAACACTCCCGAGCACACTGAGGCTGCTCTGATGTCAATGCCACACTCTGTCAGGTCTGATTCATAGAAGATCAGGTTGCCTTTCTGCAGCTGCTCAAAAGCCAGTTTTCCCAGAGATACAATCATCTTCTTGCTCTTTTTATTCCAGTGTGGATCTGTCTCAGCTCCTCCATCATACTTGACATTCTTCAGTTTCAACTGAACCACCAGGAAGTGAATGTACATCTCAGTCAAGGTCTTGGGCAACTCTCCTCCCTCTCTGCCTTTCAACACATCCACCAGAACCGTAGCAATGATCCAGCAGAAGACTGGGATGTGGCACATGATGTGGAGGCTTCGTGTTGTCTTGATGTGGGAGATGATTGTGCTGGCCTGCTCCTCATCTCTGAATCTCTTCCTGAAGTACTCCTCCTTCTGTGGGTCAGTGAACCCTCTGACCTCTGTCACCATGCCGACACACTCAGGAGGGATCTGATTGGCTGCTGCAGGTCGCGTGGTGATCCAGAGGTGAGCAGAGGGAAGCAGTTTCCCCCTGATGAGGTTTGTCAGCAGCACATCCACTGAGGTGGACTCTGTAGCATCAGTCAGGATCTCATTGTTTTGGAAGTCCAGAGGAAGTCGACACTCATCTAGACCGTCAAAGATGAACACAACCTGGAACTCCTCAAACCTGCAGATTCCTGCTTCTTTGGTTTCAGTAAAGAAGTGATGAACAAGTTCCACCAAGCTGTACTTTTTCTCTTTCAGCACATTCAGCTCTCTGAAAGTGAATGGAAAAGTGAACTGTATGTCCTGGTTGGCTTTGTCTTCAGCCCAGTCCAGAGTGAACTTCTGTGTTAAGACTGTTTTCCCAATGCCAGCCACTCCCTTTGTCATCACTGTTCTGATTGGTTCATCTCTTCCAGGTGAGACTTTAAAGATGTCTTCATGTCTGATTGTTGTTTCTGGTCTGTCTGATTTCCTGGATGGTGTTTCAATCTGTCTGACCTCATGTTTATCATTGACCTCTGCAGTCCCTCCCTCTATGATGTAAAGCTCTGTGTAGATCTGATTCAGAGGGGTTGGGTTTCCTGCTTTAGCAATCCCCTCAAACACACTCTGGAACTTCTCCTTCAGGTTAGACTTTAGTTTATATTGATACTCTGCAGCAAGAGTTCCTGGAGAAAAAAATGAAATTTCAATCAGACACTTACATCAAGGAATCAACTATTTATTGCAAATGGCTACTACCTTCTGTAGTAGTCTACTGTACTACCCATGACCCCAGTATTTGGTCTCCCAGAACAACAAAGCCACTGTCATTCGCCATCTGTAATCTTTCGACAAGAATCTTTTCCTGAGCCTCTCAGTGCTGGCCTAGTGGACCCGACACCTTCCTCCTGACCACAGCAGGGAAAAAAGGCTGTTGTCCGGGTGGTTGGGATATTTACTGATTCTCCTAGCCTTATTCTTGCAGCGCTTGGTGTAAGTCCATATTCAGACCAAATCAGGCCTTGCGGTGCACCACCACAGGGCTGTGCGGAAGCTGACAGCAAAGCCTAACTTTACTTTTAATGTTATCAAATGAAGAAAAATATCCTCCCCTCTTCCTAGTAATGTCTTTGTCCTCCCTCATGGCAGGGTTGTACAGGTCTGATCAGTCTGATCACCAGCTGTAGTTGGCCACCGCAGCGTGGCACTACCTCCATTCAAATGAATGGGAGGACTGGCGTTTTCGCCACACTACCTGAATTGGTCTAAATACGGCCTAAATATCTTTTATGCAGGGTAAAGCACCATCTATTGTATGTTCAACCGAGCGAACCACTTTTTGCATGGCCTTGTGGTCCTGCTTGGTGCTGTTTCCGTACCAGACAGTGATGTTCCCCATCAGGACGCTCTTGATGGTGCAGGAGTAGAAATTCCTCAGTACTTGAGGGGATACCTGGAATTTCCTAATTTTAATACTATCCCGATTCAAAGTAAGCATTCTACAACTAAATATACCTACAGCATGTAGAGTATCACATGTAAACCTCCTCGCTTCCAATAAAGGTAGCAAAATTAGCAATGAGGAAAGTACAGGAAAATAATGACTACGATTTTTTTCTACAAAATTACTGTTAGAATCCCAATTTGCAGTAAGCTAACAGGAAACTCCAAAACAATTTCAACATTACCAAGTAAGAGTATGATCAAAACCAATTCAGTCCTTATAAAGAGAATTAAGATTTCTTCTGTTGTACTTTTTTTAAAAGAAAGACAGCATCATGCATTTGCCAAACAACAACTGAACAATGACACATTAGCTCATCTGCTACATTAACTTAATTTTTGATCTATGCCGATACAAAAGAATTCACACAAATTTAGCATAATAGCAAACTAAGCAGCCAACAGGTCATTGCCAAGCAAATTGTAAGAAGATACATTCAGGTACTGTGAAACTCTAATAGATAGGAGACACCATGTAGCACTTAAGCATTTTATTTAACTTCTTGTTTCTCTAACGCCCAAAAGTCCCTCTCCCTCTCTCTTCCCCACATTCATACATACATACATTGCTACATATATACTCTATTACTACACAAATGAACTGCAGTTAACCAAACATGTGACATCACTAGCGACGCATGGAACACATGTGCAGACACTTAACTAATAACCTGGCATAATGCTGAATTAGGCCCTCTAAGAGAGTGGTCGTGTCCTGACAGTAAACACAGCAAACACAGATTCTGTCCTGGCATCTGATGCCAATGTGAGAAACAGTCAGCCAGAGACTCTCAGCTTCTGCAGCTGGGCGAATGGCACAAAATGAAAGCTACTGAAGTCTTCTAAAACAGGAAACACAGTCTGTGTCCAGCAAACAGCACTGGTATGAGGGTATTAGCAGATGACATGTGAGAAGTGTCAGGTTATAATAGCTGTGGTGTATACCTGCTTGAATATGACTGGATGTTACATGTCAGCTGATAGCAAAAGCAATTGGTGAAGCATGAAGAAAGTGGCTTAGGCAAATACGAGTACCTGAATTCATGCTATGCTACATGAGTGAATACTACAATAAATCAGATGAATGTAAGTGATTAACTGTGACTGTATACAGTTGTGGACAGAGTTTGAAATATAAGGCTCTTCCATGTTGCCTCCATTTCCTCTCCAACATATTAAATCTGTTAAAATCCTCTTACTGCTCTGCAGACAGTCAGCCAGCTCCCCCTGTTTCATTCTCCTCAGGAAGTGCAGTGTGATCTCCAAAAATGCCTCTCTGCTGCTCCTCTTCTGCTCTTCATCCTCACCATCCTTTACCTCCTCATCCTCACTCCAACTTGCTAAGCATTCTGGGTAATCTGGACTCAGAACCTTCTGCATCTTCCTCAGCTCGTTCCTCACAAAACTGATGATGTTCCCCTCCATCAGCTGAAATAGAATAAAATGTAAATTTAACTGGTAGAAGTCATCATCAGATCATCTCTGACAGACTGAAAACCTGCTGGTCTACAGAGTGCAGCATGGTGACTGTTAGGACCAGAATGGTAGGTTAATATTTAGTCTGTGGCTGTTGTAGTTAGTAGTAGGAGCTGTGCTTTACATTTACACACCATAAATATGGAGTCCAGGTGTGTTTGATGCTGTTGGATAGACTGACCACTGCGAACCTCTGAGCCCTGCTGATGAACTCTGTGAAGAAAAGATGAAGTCTTAGAATAAATAATGACACTCAGTGTTAAAGGTGTTGTGTTCTATCACAGTGGATCCAGGTAAAACACTTGGCTGTTCTGTCTTACCTTTGATCATTCGTCTCTGTAAAGACTTTGTACCTCTGTTTTAAAATGTGTTAAAGTTTGTGGCTTTTGAAAAGCCTATGTAGGGGGAGTGTATAAGGACAGAATTTGCCACTAACGTCAAGAGTAATCTCTACAATCAATCAAACCTGTTCTTAGGAGAGTTTGGTATTAACAAACACAAACATTTTACAGTCTGACCTCTGATTAGCAGATTGCTGTCCATTTTTGAAGAAAATAGGTGGACCCATAGACCGGTCACTCTTCATGGACACACAGCTTGATTCATAGTAATCTGGTCTCTTCTGATGAATCCTGATGGAAACAAAACACTGATGAATTCATAAATTCAGTAAAAATAATCCGTGATAAAATCCTGCTGAGAAATATGTAGAATGTTAAGTGTTTTAATGATGAAAAAGTTTTTATGAGAAAAATAAAAAATAATAATTGCTTACCTTTGATCAGCAGACTGTTGTTCACTTTTGAATTCAATAGGTTCGTATATAGACTGGTCACTCTTGAAGGACACACAGCTGGGTCCAGATCCAGGTCCAGGTCCAAGTCCAGGTCCAGCAGAGTCTGGTCTGTGCTGCTGCTCTGGGCTTCAACAAAACACTCACAGAGCTTCGAGTGTGAATAATGATGGTGGAGTGATGTGAGTGAAGAACAGTGATGGACAGTTAAAGATCCTCATCTCACCTCTGAGCTTTGGTCTGGCTGTCATGTTCCTCACACAGAGAGCTTTTAGAGGGAAGGACTCCCTCCTCTCTGTCCTCACACTGATCCATAGCAGAGAAACACCTTTACACAAACACAACAACATGCTCATTCATTACAACAAGCTGCACATCACACCACATATTAGTTCTTATTCCTCTCAAAACATGTCACAAATATTCAGTCCAAACCTTATTGAGATTTTAAGGATAATTTGATAACACCAGAGTTTGTGACACAGCTTCATATTACAAAATGACATAGTGAACACACTGATGAATTTAAAACTTGTCACAGTACAAAATGTATTATTTACAATCACCAAATTTGGTATAACACCCAGAAAGTATCTTTTTTTATCATCTCAAAATTTGGCATAGCTAGCCTCAAATTTGTAATCTTGAATTTTGTTAAAACAAGATCAAAATATGTTATTTGTCATAATCCTAACATTTGTTAAATTATCTCCACATTTCTTTTATCACAATCCAAAAAACATGACAATGTGCTTTCAAATGTGTTATTTATTATAATCCTCAAAATTGTTATAATGTCAAAATGTTGTTTATCACACCCCAAATTATCTTTGTTATATCCTGAACCACAGAATGCAAAAAAACCTGAGTGCCAAGAGAAAATGAAGGCCTTTGCTTCAAATCTTTAAATTTATCTTTAAATATTTGAGTTATAACAGCAGTTGAATAAAGAAGCCCAAAGATAGTTCACATGTTCTGTTAATTTGGGGCCCCTGGCTGAGCAGCCTCTAAAGTCCCTTCCAGCCTGGGCTGGATCTGGTCCATCTGGAAAGGATTCTGCAGCCTTTGGGACAGTTGAGACATGGACTGTGCAAAACGGGCTTCAGTTAAACAGAGTCAGTCTCAGTGTTGTAAGATGGCTGTTTGAACATTTGGAGTATTAACAGTTAAAAAACGAACCGCAGTCAAGTTGATGAAAGCTGTTCGACTAGTTCTGACACTTCCTGCATTTTTCACTGCTGATGGGAGATAAAAGTCAAACTGCTGCTGATTTTACCTGCTGCTCACTAACAGTGATACATGCAAATCTATGTAAAACACTTTAACTCAAATAGAAATTCTTAAGAACATTTATACCTGCAAACATTACATTGATATTTTTTTAAAACAGCCAATCAGCATAAAGAAAATTTTCAGCTGTACAGTCAAAAAGTGATGCAACACAATGTGATCAACGTGATCGTGTTAATCAGACATTTACAGATTTCTCTGGTAGGATTCTCACCTGCTAAACTCACTTCAGGTCAACTTACTGACACTTTCCACCTTCATGTGTAGAGGAAACATTGGGAGAGAAGAAGCTGCTCATTCTGCCTTGTCAGTCCTTGTGTCTGTGTGCATTTGATCTGAGCATGCCGTTACATCCTCATAACTTCACGGTCCAAGTCTCAAAAAACATCAGTGTGACGTAAAAACCAGTCTAACCACTCAGTGTCGGAGAAATCACACATCAGATGATGTAGTTCTGCTATCTGTGCTAACTGACTGTCTAATCTAACTAAAATGGAAGGAGTTGCTGTCTGTCAGGTCTGCATATATGTATGTATGTATGTATGTATGTATGTATGTATACACACACAAGTGACAAATTAAAGGTAAAACCAACATAAAGTGTCTTAGTAAGGTGTTGGGCCACCATGTGCCACCAGAAAAGCTTCATTGTGTCTTAGCATTGATTCTACAGTCTCTAAACTCTACTGGAGGGATGAACACTATTCTTCCATTCCTTCATTTGGTGTTTTGATGATGTTGGTGGACAGCGCTGTCTAACATGTTGGTCCAAAATCTCCCATAGGTGTTCAATTGGGTTGAGATCTGGTGACTGTGCATATGATTCACATCATTTTCATATTCATCAAACCATTCAGTGACCCCTCATGTCCTGTGAATTGGGGCACTGTCATCCTTGAAGTGACCACTCCCATCAGCATAGAACTATTTCATCATAGGATAAAGGTGATCACTCAGAACAACTTTGTATTGATTAGCAGTGACCCTTCCCTCTCAGGGTACAAGTGGACCCAAACCATACCAGCAAAACGCCCCCCAAAGCATAACAGAGTCCCCAGATCCCCTCACTGTAGGGGTCAAGCATTCAGACCTGGACCAGTTTTTCCTTTAATTTAATTTTAAACTGTCTGTGTGTCTGTCCTTTGATTTTCTCGACACCCATTCATCCAATCAACTTCACACTTGGTGGGTGTATTCTGCAGTCTCAAGTGTGAGACTAATTGTGTCCTGGGCATCACCATTTAGTAAGTTTACCATTTTATTTCACTAAACTCAAACATTTAAAGCATAAATATAACTTTCACAATGAACACTTTTCCCATTATGTTCCCGGAAACAGCCTGGTCTCAAATAGCTAAACAGCCTGGTGTCAAATAGCTAGCTGTCAGCAATGACAGTTGATTATCTCAGGTTCACTATTAAATAGAACACTATTTTTGCTTGAAATGCCCATCCCTAATTGTGGCACAACAACGTCATTCAAGTCATACTATAGAGGTATGTAAAATCTGGGGTTTATCCATAGAAATTGAATGGGGCTTTGACGACACTGAGGCCATAAAATGTTCATGCGAGCTTTTGCACCCAAATGACACATATACTTTACCATTGCTAGGGGATGCAACTATGTCATGGCAGGTGTATTGCTCAGGACCCAAGGAGGGCAGTGTTGAGTGTGAAACATCAGTGTGACGTGAATACCAGTCCATACCTGTCAACACTCCTTTTTTAAATTATATTATATTATTTTTATTATTATATTATTATTATTATTATTACATTATGAAAAGGGTTTCCTCTCTTGGCTCCAGAGATCTAATCACCAGATGCCTGTACTGCCTGCTCTGCTGTAATGGAACAGACATTTGATGTGTTCTTTTGGGCCTCTTGGGTGTGCTTATGTTTAACCTAAAAAACCAGCAGACCTAGCATGCTTGTTTTTCCCACCATGACCAACACTAAAGTCCACCCTACACACCTTGAAAAACATATGGTTGTTTCCTAATATGCCTTTTTCTCAGGAATGGGAAAATAGTCTCCCAAGTATTCAAATATTTACAGAGAGATTTTTTTTCGTCTCTATGGGCCCAATGCGCCCATAGAGCATGCTCTCTAGAAACTTCCGCCAGCGATTTAGCATTCCGGCTAACTTGATGGGGGATGGATGGGGATAAAATGATTCAATCGTGTGGCTCTTTTAGACTTCTAAAATGTCTTCACACCAAATGGATCAAATTCATTACTCTTTTCACTAATTTGTTAAATAGTGAAACAAGCCATTTTGCGGGGGTTTGTGATGCTCAAAAAAAAATTATCCACTGATTTACAGATGTCTTTTTTACAATGTAAGTCTATGGGAAAAAGTCTTTTTTGGGGCCCAGTAGCATCATGTGACGGACCTGGAAGTTGTGATTACACAGTTTGGCCACTATGTCAAATTGGCTTCAAAGCCTGGCGCACTTCCTGGGAGCTTGCACTGGAAGTATGCTAAAGCTAAGCTAGTGACCTTCAGCTACTTTGTGAGGAAGTTTCGGCACAATCTCACCGTCATCTCTAGCTGCATTCTTTAGGTCCTATTCTGATTGGCTGGGGGTGAAGGTGAAGCCACACCTCCAGCCAATCAGTTTAGGTGCTCATTAATAATGCAGATTTTATATAAAAACTTCAGAAACAGCCTGCTGGAGAACAGAGGGGAATCTGGGCTGTAAGGTAAGATGGGTTTAGAAAAATCTAAACAACTTTTGGTGCATAAAATGTTACTGATATGATTAAAATAGACTCAGTATTTATAAAAATGAGTCAATAAAGGCCATAATACCAGATCTTTAATGTGCTGTAAAGGTTGGTTTACAAAGATGGCTCCAGAAAGCTGAACTGATTTGGATAATGTGAGATGAAATCTCCTCCTAACTGAGGAAATAGAATCCAGGATTGGATTCAGACAGAGTAATAAGGATGCAGCTGAACTGAAACAAAAGCTTTGATAATATGTCATGGGGAATACAATAATAGCACAAATAAAACTTTATCCACTTTTATTTTAGTGAAAGGATTAACTTCAGACATAGTTGCAGTATGCATATTGTCCATATACAGCACAATAATATGCTGTGTACAGAAGAATCCAACTGTTTACATGAAAGTCTAAGAACTTTTTCAATAAGAGTATTAAAACGGGGAAGTGAAAAAGCTTAAATACGAGGAAAAACCCCTGAAGTCTATGGTGTCTCACTTGTTCAATAAAAGATGAGCACAAGAGAGAAAAACAGTTCCTCCTTCAGGGTTATTGTGGCTCAGCAGATTTACTCTCAGTGTCTGCACACACACACACACACACACACACACACACACGCACGCACACACACACACACACACACACACACAAATCAGTGAATTTTCAGGAACGCAGATGCAAGGGTTGCGTCCTCTTCTGTTCTGTAATCTGCTGCTGCTGAATGAATGTTGTTTACTGTTTAAAGCTCCACTCTGTTCTTCTTGTTTAAACTGGGTATAATCTGACTCCTCTGTTGTTCTGCATGTAGGCAAGAGGAGAGGAGGGAGGAGAAAGATGATAAAAAAAGAAAATAAGTGAAGGGAAAGGCGGAAGTGAGGGATAAAGGAGCAAATATGAGGAATGTGGATAGATGGTTCAAGTTCTATGAAAGTGATAAGAACCAGTCAGAGCTTCCTAAAGTACACGAACAAACAGCAACACAACGACAAACCTCAGCTCCAGCCAGCTGTAAACATGTCAAATTAATATTAGAAAATTAGATAAACCATTTAAAATGTCATTTAAATTTAAAATGATAATGTCAATATTAAAGATGTATGAGTGCAGAAAGGAAAACTGAACTGTTCTGAACAACAATGTGAGGAGAAGAGTCCTGAGTATGTAACTTAGGACAGGCGTCACTTCTTCACATGCATTGGTGGAAAATGTAGTGCGTTTTCTCTAACTGCTGACATATTGGACCCCCATAATATATATGGGGGAAAAAAACTGTTCATATGGGGGCAACATACACAGATACTTGGATTTTCCTACATGACAAAATGCTGGATCACTTCTGTTCACATGTCTGTGTTAGTATCTCTTACCACACAATAATCCTGCTTTTACCCACCAACTGTACAAACATGAAACATGAACAAGACAACGAAGGTCATCAGCCTGCAGTGAGCTCCTGAATCTGTTACTGTACCTAAAAAAAAAACTAAAAAAACAAATCCCAAAACAATCTCATCAAATCCTTGAGTTTGTGATTGATGACCGTAGTGGGTCGTATCTCACTGAGATAGTCTGTCAAACAGCAGCGAATCATCGTGTTTATGTTCTTTTGAGCTGAGTTCTGAATATTTGGCACAAAATCAACTTTTCACAGCCTGAACTGAAGAAAAGAATTAATGATCTTTTAATTACCACAAATCAAACCGAATGCCCATGAGCAGTTGGTGTGTATTTTTTCTACACAGCAGTCTTTTCAGATTATGATCCATTTCAGAGCTTATTCATTACATAACTGTTGTCATTGTCTCTGGTAGACTGTAGCACTCTCAGTAAAACACAGATTATGAAGCCTGATGATTATGTATATATGCATTTAAGTACAAGTGCATCAGTAAATTACTGTGCTTGTACTGTACTGGGTCTTTTCTTTGCATGACTGTGTGGCTTAACATCACTGCTAGTGTATGTAAGTCAATTATATTTTCAATATTAAAATTATATTGAACAAAAGTACATATCAGTGCAATATCTCTTGAGCATAGCTGATAATTTAGTCTGATGTGACCGTACTGCTGTTCTGTCAGTCACATCATTTAAATCACTTCTTAAAAACGTATTTTTTTAAAAAGGCCTTTTATTAACTGCCTCACATTGTTTTATTTCCAACATGTCCTTTCTGTTTTATTACTATTGTTGCTTTAATTGTTTTTTTATTTTTCTGTTATTGTTGGGTATTTTATCCCATTTTATTGTTTTAATTTAATTGATGAAATGTTTTGATCTTGATTGAACCACCTAAACCACATTTTTGTTATTGTCTTCGTTGATGTTATTGTCATTGTTGTTATTATTATTGTTGTTATTGTCGATGTTGACATTATTGTTATTGTCGTCGTTACTACTACTATTATTGTCTATTTTATTGTTTTGTGTGAACTGATCACAAACTGATATTTGAGAGTGATGTTTTCCCACCATTCTCCTCCAATCTTTCAACAAAAATAAATTCTAAATAACATACATTTATAGAGGTAACATTCAAATATACTGCTACAGTATAACAGAATAACTTCCTGTGCTAATAATGCAATTTTTTCAATGTGATACATTTCCTATGAATATTCAGATGATGATGTATGATGATAGTGATGGTGATGATGATTCCTATGATGTAATCATTTGTCTTTGTGGAGTAAGTGCTCTGCCACAAATGGAGTGATGCGCACACACACACACACAGCGCCCAGTCGAGCCAGCATGTCACTGACAATAATAGCACAACACTTACATCACCAGCCCACGTCCACACAGTCACTTGATAATAGTGCCGTTGAATGAAAATCCATCTGCCAAAGACTGAAAGAAACACTGTACAGACATAAAGACACAGATTGATGAGTTTTTAGCCTTTGTAGAAGATTTTCCCCATAAAACAAACACATATCCAGAGCGTGAATGTTTATTCTCGACCTTGGGAATGCTAGTTTGACAAAATAATCTTCACTCAAGGTCCATTTACTATCTTTTAAAGGTTGTAAGATGCAGATCAAACTCACTAGTGAGTGGACTTTGGGTTAGCATGATTTTGTCAAAACACATACTGTATCTAATTCATATAATTCCAGTTAACTCTTCATGAATGGATGGTTTCCTGTCAAGCCATTCTGTATGTAAACACATGAAGCATTAGACGAATTGTTGATATGTACATCATGTTCTTAAAAATCATGTGCTGGTGAGAATTTGAGAGCTTACATAACCTCTTATACACTCCTTAAAGCATGAATGGAGCCTTTATCCTGTTTTAAGTGTTGCTGTAAAAGAGACAACCTACAAAAACTATTTAAAAACAAGAAAAAACAAATTTAATCTACAAAAAAAACCTAATATATCACTTGTATAATGTACTCTCGTGGTATCATTGACATTAGTTAATGACTGTATAGCCTGACTGAGCAGTCTTTGTTATAACACCAACAATGCCTTCTGGTGACTAACACAAAGCAGCCATCTTTCTTTGTGCTAAAATTGAGCGACTTCCAAACTTAAGGATCATACAGCACAGCAGTGTATTATATCAGCAAGGAGCAGTGCGGAGGCTGGGTTTTGATTCTTAAATCAACATACTGTAACACACCAGAGCACAGCGAGTTGTAAATGCTTTGTTCCCACTCCCTAACCGCGGTAATGGTCATCAAGGACGTTGCTGAAAAGGTTTTTTTTTCCTGACAGGATGTCTGTTTTCATGGCGACACTGTAGGAAAAAGCTCTGGAGCTACAAAAATAATAGGAATATGGATTCAACTTGCACCAGATTTGCAGGATTCATCAGCTTTATTCTTTATTATTTGGATCCCTGTGAGCTTCCAGTAAGTGTTTCCTAGTCTTCGTGGGGTCCATATAACATGAACAACAATAAAAACAACAGCAATTTAAAAATTACATTGAAGACTTTGCATTATCAATAAAAAAGAAAGGGCTAATCAAGCTAAACAATATAAAGATCAGAGAATAAGAAAAAAAAGGAGAAGAAAAAGAAAGCAAAAATAATCAAAAAGGTTCCAAAACTACAAGTAACATCTATGTTAGATTCATCGGATTTTGTTTTAGTGACATTTTTAGAGAAAGTCTACTGTAGATGTGTCTTATGACTGTGAGGAGCAGATTCCAGGCAGCAGAAGCTCTACAGAGAACAGTTCTCATCTTACAGTTTGTTTGTGTACTTGGCACTGCTGAGACCTGACAACAAGCTGTCAGTAATCTAATTGTGCCTCTTGAATTTCAATTTGAGTCCTAATGAGCATTACTGTTCGATAACTAATTTATTGGCTGTTTTTCTCTTTCTCACCCACTGAATGTCACGCTGTTGTGTCTTGACTGCAGTGTGTTGTCTCAAGCGCGGTGATTCAACATGAGGGCTGTAACAACTCCAGCAGGTGCACAACAGTCATTAGGTCTGTGCTGCTCAGCTTGAATCTGTAGAGCCCAGTGTCCTGGAATACATTCAGAGGTGAAATCCTAAATTTAACAGGTTTACCACTGAGTGCAGCTGCCTCTCACCACTTCTCCTGCTTATCCTCACTGTCAGGTACCAACATTTCCACATGTCCTAAATTTCTGTCACTCTACGACGCTTCTCACGGAGGGCTGTTCTTGAGTCGAATTGACCTGCTTTTCTTTGGAAGGACTTACTATAAGAATTAGGCTAATATGAATGTCCTTGTCCTTCAGATATAAGCACTTTTTAATCAGTTGTTGAGTGGAGAAATAACATTTTTTGCTATTACAGCTATTTTTAACAGTAAATATAATGAATCAGCAGATTCCTTATTTTCAAAGGATAAGGCTGCCGATTTTTGATATTCTTCTTATTTTCAGCAAATCTCATGTTATGTGGAGTGGAGCAGGTGAACCCAAATGCAGGAAACTATATGCAAAGCGAGGCTAAAGAATAACTTCTTTATTCTAGGCTTGTGCAGACAAAGCAAAGCTGACAGAACAGAGCAAACCAGAAACAGAGCACAGGACTGAAATACTAACTGAACTAACGAGGAGATGAGGTGCAGGCGGGGAATGAGGGGATGAAACAGGAGAACGAGAAAGAAACCGATAGACTGGGGAAAACAGTGGGAAAAGGGCAGGACTAACGAGGCTGAATGCAGGGCAGGTGTGGAGGGAAGAGCAGGCTGGGGAAAACAAGAAAAAACACTAAAGGCAATAGTCGCTCTGGGCTGAGGACAAATCAGAAACAGAACTTCATCCATGAGTTAAATAAAAGTCTACAATATAATCATGCACAATTCTCTTAATATATAAACCGTCATTCACCGTAAAGACTAGAAACATTAATTGCTGTTGACATAAACATGAACCAATAAATCTGAGAAGCGGAGTGGTCTGCATATTAAGGCTGTGTAACATCTGCCTCTTGCATGTTACATTAAATACATTAATTGTGCTTTAAATGGTCACTATGTCTAATAGAAAAATCTTTTAATATAGAATATAATTTTGTCAGTAATTTTACCTTTATTTAATAGTTGTAAGGTGTACATATTTGTGTTATTTTCATTATTTTATGCTGTTACCTTATATTTAATATTTAATACTTGGCTACATAGTATCCAAGGTAACGATGCAGCTATAAAGCCCGTTATGGGGGGAACAAGTCAGACCAGGTGAGTGTGTGACTGTTAAATGGAAACCTGTAAATAATAATGTATAGCTGACCTGAGATAGACTTTATTACTAATTACTAATTACTAATAATTATATTGACATTCAGAGTGATTATCTATGTGAACTGATTCATCTGTATCAACAGTGTCTTTGTGTAACCTGTAATATAGTGAGTTTTTGATCCTGGTCAAGGTTAGAGCGTTGGCCCTGTAATTTGTTATTTAATGGTTATTAAGCTTCATCACAGAAATCATTTATTATTTTTGTAAGTTTCCTTTGATTATGACTTTATTTATATTAAATAGTTTTACTGAGACCAGACTTGTTTCCCCCAGATCCCGAAGTGCTTGTAAGCAATAAACAGACATCACTGAATCGACATCGGAGCTGTCTGGGTGTCTTTGTTGAAGTCGACTGACGTTACTAACTGTCGGCCGTTAGTCCACCATCATCATCACAACGCAGACACTGTAGGCTGTCACTATTATCAGCCATATAAAGGAAACTACACGGGGGCATTATTAACTGTGAGGCTAGTCCCCCGTTACACCTGCATGTAACAACATAAACTGGACTGAAAGATAACTGTTGCTCTGAGTTTCAGTTCAGTTTTGCATTTAGTTTCTACGAGAGTCAATGAGGAAAGTAACAGTATCTCAAGTGATCTTTAAATATAATTTGCAACCTCTCTTATTTGTCCTTCTCCCACTCAGCCCAGTCTAAACAAACTGGGAGAAAAGTCTGAGAACATCTGGTGGACTGGTGGAGGGACATAGAGCCAGACTGGGACAGAACCATGACATCTCATGTTTGGAGCCAAACCAACAACAAACTGATCAACTAGCAAGTATTGTTTGTGTATCCAAATCCTGATATATCTTATTCCTCCGTTATTGTCCAGAAACTATTAACCCATGCATACTGGTCACTACAGTGGACAGCTATTCAAAAGCCGTTTTCTTATATATGAATGGGTTTTGATGGTATAGTTGCACATCAGCCACCGCTATGGACTGTAGTGTGCCATACACTGCCATCCATTAGCCAGCCTTTGTAAGTGCAACACAAATTTCTCAAAACCAAAATGACTGCCGGCTGGCAGGAAACGCTTAGCAACTCAGGAATATCTTGTCAATCCTTCTATGGTAGTAGACCTTTGCAGGTAAATAAAATTTTGTAACATCAAGTAACAACTAAGGAGTAATACAATTGTTAAAATTTCCAAGTATTGATTGTATGTTGGGAGAAAATGACAACTAAGTTGGACATCAAGCAATATATTACTATAGTTCTATATTTCAACTGCAATTATACTATTACTGCGACTTTGTTGTTCTTGAAAATACTTCATCTGCTGTAACTTTTTTGGCTGTAAATCAATTGATTTATGTTATTAGAATGTAACTTGCAGTTTTGAGGGGATTAAGGATCCTGAGGATGCTGAGGAGGATAATTATGCTGAGGGAGCTGAGGATACTGAGGGAATGCCTGGCACCTCAAAAGAATGTCTGGATTAGAAAAGAAGGATCTTCTGCATTTCAAGTCATTTGTAGCTCATGTGCCAATAAATGCAATAAGTCAGAGAGGAGAGGCTGAGGAGTCAGGAACAAGGTACAATGTTTTGCATTGCACTGAACAGTATTAGAATATGTTAAAACATTAGTTTAACAACTTTGAGAATATATATTATTTTATAGTTTTCAAAAAATGTATAATTTTATTCATTGGTTTGTTAAATACATACTCCTTCAGTTGAAAACTCAAATGCATGCTGTTCACCTGAGTGGGCATGTGAAAAACTCCTTGAAAATGCATGTTTAAATAAAATGAAGTTCAAATATTTTTTTCATGCCTAAAGAGGAATAAAAACACTTAGGAAAAAAATCCTGACTGAGGTTATCATAATTCATGCATGAAAGGGTTAATTAATAACACATCAGTGAGCCACACCGCTGCACTGGGTGACATGTTCCTTCATCATGAAGAGTTTCGATTACATTTTCAGTCTCTGGAGAGTAGTTCTGTTGGGCAGAAGTTCTTTACAACATAGTACAAAGTCAAGAAGTTGTGATATGTTGCACTACAAGCTAGTGAAGCTCTTTAAACAGAACTGTGTGCAGTGACGTCTGCCTTACACAGAACTACTCTCCAGAGACTGAAAACGTGATTCTGTTATTAGTCTTTGGAGCCGTTTCTAAACAAACTGACGTCACCAAACTCTTTATAGTGAAGAAACAACATAAACAGAACCAGCTTCATTGTCAGGTAGGTTTGCACATAAAAGGAATTTGCCTTGGTGTCATGGTGCGTAACAATCAAAAATATACACAGAATTATGTAATCCTAAATAATATATATAAATAAAGAAATTTACAATAAAAAAATATGTAAAATATATTCTATAACAGAAGTCTATGGCACAGAGGGATAAGATCAGTTCATTGTTGGTTTAACTCTGAATATGAGATTTGTTGACAATAAGGAAAATATAGAAAATCACCAGCTTTATATTTTAAGAGTGTTTATATTAGGGGTGTGCCCAAATACAAATACGTTATTCGGCAAAGCACAAATAGTGGGTTTTTTTGTTTGTTTTTTTTACGAATAAAATTTTAAAAATTATTTGTTTTCAGGAAGAAAAAAAACATGTTAAATGCCAGCATGCAAGTCGGTTACATCACTATCTCGGTGTCTCTCCTCTGCTCCGCTGTTACATCTATCAGCTGGTCTCAACAAGGGGAGTCACATCCACCTGCTACATGACGCACATTTCCTAATTTGGACATCACTCCCAGAGTTGGGGTTATTCCCCAGAGATAAAGCTGAACTACTGACACAAATGAAGTGCTCCCAAGGGAACACTTCATGAACACTTATTGTAACACTTTAATTTTCTAAAATTAAAAGCGTAATAAAAACAAAAACAGGATTTTTAAACCTTTTTCCACTTTTATGCGAATACAAATACAAGTACAAATAATTTTGCTGCCTCAACAAATACAGATTCAAATACAAATTCTGGGCCCTCTGCACATCCCTAGTTTATATCATATCTGACAAGTTATCAAAGGACTGCTTACAGCAAGATCTTTGTCCAGCAACACAACTACTGATCACTACACTCTCAGAACTTGATCCAGTGGGTTAAAAACATTTCCAAAACTTTTAATAACATTCAGTCCCAAATTGGAAAATGACAGTAAGTTGAGCCACATGGGACAAAATATTAAAGACTCTACAACTAGGGAAAAATATATCTAAAATATTTTCATGCAGCAATTTGTTGCACAGGCCTCATTAAAGAGTCATTAGGCTACTGAAGTCCTCATCTCCAGGCCCTCTGAGCTTACTGCAGGATATTCAGCATGTTTCCTCTCAGGAGGATCAGATAATGAAGGAATTCACCAACTCAAACATTCACCATTTACTCCAAAGGTTGGATATGACAACTCAATAAACTTTAGAATATCATACTATGCATCCCAATACTTCCCTCCTCTACTGATCATCAACTTCTATCTTCATTCCAACAGACGTGTCAGTAGTGCCCTGATGTTAAATGTGACAACCCAGCATTTCCTGCTCTATTATCCTGTCAGCATATATGATTTTCTCCTAGAGAAATGTATCTGATTGTAAATTTCAATAACACTCAAATTATGTGATGCAGGTTCCTAAATCATCTAAAGCTTTCATTCCAGGTTAGTGTAGCCTGCTTCTCAGCAGTCTCAAATATTATCAGTCATCTTTATGGTCTCTTGGAGATGCTTTTATCTCATCACGTTTGGACTACTGTAACTCTCTTTTTACTTGTCTTGATAAATCTTCCATACAACAATGCTTACAAACTGTCCAAAACACTGCTGCTAGGCTTTTAACACAATCCAACAGATGGTCACATGCAACTCCTATTTTAATCTCTTTGCACTGGCTTCCAGTATATTTTAGAATTCATTTTAAGATTTTGGTGCTCACTTATAGAGCCCTACATGGCTCCACAGTACATTAGTGAACTTCTGCACCCCTACACCACTAGTCGAGCTCGTAGATCCTCCACCCAGGGCTTTCTAAGTGTACCTCGTACACATTTTAAGACCCAGGGGGGATGATGCCTTCCAGTCAGCAGCCCCAAGGCTTTGGAACAGTCTTCCAACAAGCTTAAGGTCCTTGGATAATGTAGACTCCTTTAAAAAGCAGCTAAAAACCCATCTGTTCAGACAAGCATTTGGGTAGTATGTGCTATTTTATCTGAATTTGTCTATTTTATCTGCTCTACTTTTACATTTTATCTGGTGTCTTTGCTTTTCTTTATTCTGATTTTATTTTATTTTATTTATTTTTATTTCACTTTATTTCATATTATTTTATTTTATTTTATTTCTTTGACTGTGAAGCACTTTGTAACTGGTGTTTGTGAAAGGTGCTATATAAATAAACTTTGCTTGCTTGCTTTGCTTGCTTGTCCCACTTAATTCAAATCATCATCTATTTCAGATTAGAACTGACGCTGCTCCACACAGATTCTTGTGCTTCATTCTGGCTGAAAAGAAATATAAACGTATCCTCCCTCAGCAGCTGGTCAGTTTAACAGTCTGACCTAGAGTGTTATTAGAGATGTACTGTAGTAGTAAAGCAGTTTATTTTGCATCCATTTTCTTACCTCCTTTTTGTTTCTCAGCAGTGCTTCTAAGCTAGCTGTCATTTCCCACCATCCACACTGTATGTGCACAAAGTAGCACACAAGAAGATGACATTCGAGTTATAAAAAGATGAGCCATGTGGCTATAACGTAGGAAAAAGAAGCTGTCTTCATTCTGTGCTAAAAAAGCCTAATATGCATCTGCTCTCCATCTGTCCCTACCATAACAAACAGCAACTTTAGGATCTAAGGAGGATCTAAGCAGTAGAGAACTACACTGTATTATTGTGTTTTCACTTATTTTGGCTGATTAGACCTCTCAGCACTGTGTGGGTGTGTGCAGACTGTGCTTGATTGACCTCTCCCCTCCTGTTTTGGTGCACTTGTTAAATTACAGTAAAATTACATTTCTGTTCTCCAAATATTCGCTCCGTCTTCCACTGACGTCTTATCATACTGCCTCACAAACTGTCACGTCACTCACACACACTGTTCACAGTCTGTGATCACTGAGATCAATAGTTATTTATTACCTGCATCAGAACAGTGACATCAGGTCTTTTTTTGTGGCTATGTGCGGGGCGTTTCCATTGAAAAGAGGGGTGACATGACCTTTAGAGTGGGACATCTTACACCTTTAGCATCCTTATTACGGATTTAAATCATTCCAAGGATAACTTCGGCCAGTTTGAACCTTTTTGTTGGTGTTAAACTAAATTACTGCAAACAACAGACCAGCAACAGCATCTAAGCACCAAAAATGAGACAAAAAAACAAACAAACATGAGGAACTTGATGTTTGCAGCTCTTTAGTTGCATGTTAAATCACTACGGACAACATTCCTAATCTGAATAACGGCTGAATGGTCCAGTCACTTTGCTAACAGTGGGGATGCAGAGAAAGAGAGAGAGACTAGATGTGGATTTACTCTACAGCAGAGCTGGCAGGGGAGCAGAGGGATGACAGCAGTGACACAGTGCCTTTGAATACATTTCCATACACACACACACAGAATTCCTAAACAGACCATCCATACATATATGCATGCTTGTTTGGCATTCTGTTATCGAGGGAACTGTCAGTGAAGTTCCTCCTGGGACGCCACCGGAAAGAAGGGAAGGTTGAAGAGTAAAACAGGTATTAAACCACTTTTCCTCTCTCATTAGTGAAACTTAAATAATTGATACAAAAATAAACTAATTATCATTTTCTGACACATTAGTCAGCATATTTAAACTTGCTCTTTAGGAATGATTGTGCAGTTAAATCATTATACAATGGTTACTATTAGGAGACTCTATCCCAAACTGACTCAGAATTACTCTGTTGCAATGAAGGATCGCCTTGTAAATGTCCAAGATTTGAACATGTTCCAGTCTTCAGCCCAGTAAGCCAATAACTTCATAACACAGGGGCCCATTTCACCAAATTTGTCATTTCTTCTTGCTCATTTTCACAACACATTTCACTAATGAAAACAAATGCCATATTTGCAACCAACCATGCGAGAGCCCCGTAGGACCCCGTAGGAATCTGTCTTGAATTTGCAGGCACCAAACATTTACAATCTGCATGTAAACGGTGCTTCACGACCACATGGCCTCACAGGTAGCTTGTTGAGTGGATGGATAATGCAATATTTATTTCATAGATTAGATTTTCTGACATATATGCAAAATTAAACTATATCATAATCATGATTAGGGTTAGGGTTATGGTTAGGGTTAGGGTTAGGGTTAGGGTTAGGTCATTCTTATTGGACATTCTGTTAACTTGCTTTTATACCTTGTGCACCAAAAACTGCCAACTGGTGTGACTGCGATGTGACAAAATCCACTTGGTAGCTTACTGAGAATAAAGTATGTTGTGTGTACAATCAACATATTTATTTTTAATCTAATTCATCTTATGCAAACATATTTTGCAAGTAGCTATCCTACATCCATCAATATATGTATTTACACAAAAGATCATGTCATAAAACATTAAAAATCCTTTCAGTGACACTTTTTCACAACACAAAAATGCATTTTGCCAGAGAGCTGAAAAAAAATGCCAAAAAACATCATTAATTTTAGTTAGATAATAAAAATCCTATATCATATAAAGAGTTAATCTGATTTTTAACAATAAAGATTATTATCAGTACTCAAACCTACTATTTTCACAAACACAGCTGTGTAGACACATTAACAGGTAATGTGTCAAAGGTGTGTTGGTACACTATGTGAATTAGTTTTCACAGGAGCTGCATTTGTGATCCGACTGATATCCTTAGAATTGATCTAATATTCTGTTTCCTCTGCAACACTTGCTCACACAATCACCTTCTGCAGAGTTATGCAATTATGTTTCAATTTGATAGTTTGCCTTCCAGTGGTAACGCTGCTCACTGTATATTTCAGTGAGCAAAGAGAGATTAGATTGCCTTGGTTATTAAGTTGTCTACTTTATTACTTTTTGGGTGAGCCACTGGGCTTTCCTAATTGGATTGTAGTAGTCTGTATTCCCTCGGCAAGAGGACGCTCAAACCTATAAAATATTCCAATTATTAGGCGTGAAGAAGTGAAGCGGAATGTGTGCCTCAATTTTATATCCTCTAAAAATAGAAACACAGATGGATGACAAACAAGTTATATGTGTGTGTGTGTGTGTGTGTGTGTCTGCAGTCACAGAATCAATCCCCAGTACACAATAGAGAACAACAGAGAGCAGTCCATCATTTTGTTGCACCAGATGCAATCCATATTCCCAGAGCTCCCTCCATTTTTATTCTTCTCTAAAGTACCAGCACACACCTCCCATGTTTTTTTTTTTTGTTTGTTTTTTTGCCAATCATCCTTAATGTGTGTCAGAAACACAAACACAATACTCTAAGTGTGTGCATTTACGCAGACATCATTTATCTTTATTAGCCGTGCTTTGCTCTGGCGTGATGTGATTGGCTCACTGAATCTGGGTTCTGAAGATCTGCTTTTTTACAAAACGATCACAATCAACAGTGATCACTCTTAGCGTACATGCTGTTATCACACATTCATACATATTCAAGACTGATTAATAACAATAAAAATGTAAGACCATAGTCATATGTGTGCATTGTAAAAAAAAAGTTATTTCACAGAAATTTACTGTATTATTTTACAGTTTACTTTTTTTATACATTAAGTGTAAATGCCATAAAAACACAGTAATAAATACACATCCTATTACTGAATGCAAAATTAAGGCAACTTTCTGTTTTTTTACTTTAATTTAATGTAAAAAAAAAAAAAAGTTAAAAAAGCAAAAAAAAAAAAAACACTTACGGTCAAATAACGGTAAAAAAAACAACCTTTTGTTATTCTACAAAGATTTTTTTTTAAAATACAGATATTTACTGTAGACATTATCTGCATTTTTACAGTCCAACTGTTGTAAAATAAAAACAAAAAATATATAAAATATTGCTAGAATGCTAAATAAATATATAAATGTGCAAAAAAAAATGAAAAACATTGCAGAAATACCTTAAAATTACTTAATTTAAATAATGGCTTGTTTTGTACAGTATTCTTTTGTAAATACATAGAATTATCCAATTTATCCTTAAGACTGCCCCATCAAAGCACAAATTTCTGGATGTAAAACACAAAAAAATTATGTAAAATTATATCCAAATTATCCTCCTTTAACACCCATTAATGGTATCTTGAGAGCTTTAGGCTTTAATTGTATGTGATTATCTCATCTATTTACAGTAAATTCCTGGTAAAAAATATTGGTTTGATATTGTACAAAAAAAAATAGGATCATGCGAAAATGGCTTACAAAAACATAATTTTAATAATCATTACCTTATTAAACATTATCTGAAAGTAATTACAAGCAACTATCCAATAGATCTACAGACTTTTCCAATTAATGTATGAGATTTACTGTATATAAATAGTATTTGACAGTAATTACAAGCAACTATCCAATATATCCATCTGACACTCTTCTTCAGAAGGATATTTTTTGTAGCTCCCTCAATTTGTTTTGTGCATTGCATTGTTGGAGAATATTATCCATCAATAGCACACACAAAAATAAATCAAATGTCAATTTTGTCACTTTTCCATTATGAACACACTAAAGATTTAAACCTGCTGTATACTGAATGAGTGATCCAACTGTGGTGAGTGACGAATGAGCAGAATACGCTGAATGAAGACTCTTTTGTCCACTCTAGTGCTGTGTTTTTTAGATATATATTGTATAGTCTGAATATACGTTCATATTTCTATCTCCAGTGGATTGGAAATGTGTTTTACTTCTTTAGGGGAGATGTCAATCAAAGACAGTCTATACAGGCCCACACACTGCTAAGTAGAGGTCTAATCAAGCAAAATAGGCAAAAACATCTATGTGGGTCTATCATTAGGAGCCTTTAAAGTGGGAGAAGCAGAAGAATTTAAAAATATATTGTTATGAACCAGCCTGCCAGAACTGACACTCCCTCTCCCCAGCTGCCAAAAAAAAGCAGCAACAAGGGATTTTGCAGCCTTTAAATGTTTATTTCATAGTTGTGGTTTCAGGGTGAGTTAACAGCAAAACAACAAACAAAAGGGAACTAAAGCTAATCAACCTAAAATGACCTATTTAAACATAAAGAAACAAAGATACAAATCACTGACATGACTCCTGACTTAACAGAAACAGGAGGAAAGATATTTAAAAAAAAAGCCATCCACTCCTACAGAAACTGGGCTGTTAAATATATTTACAAAGTTATTTACAATACTGTACACAGTGGGTCAGAGAAGCAGAACAACAACAGCAACAACAATAATGATAGATACATGACTAGCAACAGCACGAACAGCGCACGTCAGCACGGCCCATGGGGTTTCCTGCGGATGAGAAAGCACAAAGAACTCCTGGGAAGAAGTCAAGTTAGTAACATGCATTAATGGTGAATGAATACATGCAGATGAAGAGGAGGAGAGAGGAGCTCAGTGCATCAATGGAAGTCCCCCGGCAGTCTAGGCCTATAGCAGCATAACTAAGGGCTGGTCCAAGGCGAGCTTGGTCAGCCCTAACTATAAGCTTTATCAAAAAGGAAAGTTTTAAGCCTACTCTTAGAGAGGGTAGAGAGGATGTCTGCCCCCCCGGACCGAATCTGGAAGATGGTTCTACAGACTTTTCCAATTAATGTATGAGATTTACTGTATATAAATAGTATTTGACAGTAATTGCAAGCAACTATCCAACCTATCCGTCTGACACTCTTCTTCAGAGGGATATTTCTTATATATTGTGTGTTACTTTACAGTAATGTTACCTTCTCACCTTAGCGAGGCTAAAGAATTAGAGCCCCAGCAGCCCAACTTCCTATTTTTTGCCTATAAATTACATAATGCTAATGTCCTATATAATTTGAACGAATTCCATAGCACTGTGAACTCATTCAAAGTGACAGCCGTAGCGTGTACGCTGCACGGGAGATGGACCTCCTTGTCTGCTGCTCTGTTTGTTTAAGCTTCAAGTCTATTTTTTCTCAACGCTGGGCGTCAGTGAAGCATGGATATACATACTTTGACTGCTTTGTAAATAAATTATATATTCACAATAAAGAAATCCATACATAATTATGTTCAACTAATTTTGGCCATCTGCACCAAGATTGCAAGTCAAAAATTGAAAATCACTCTCTTGCCTAAAGCTTGTGCAAAATACTGCACCAGAGTTTTAACTGGTTCCAAATGTAGAGACTACTACATCACTCCAAATTAAGCATCCCAACACAGGATACAAGTCAGTTTTACAAATGGTTTTAAGCTTTTGTTGATCACATTTAAAGAACAGCTTGTTCTGGCCCCAACCTTAATTTCAGACAGTCTTAAACCCTTAATGTCCCTGCACTAAAAGAGGCAAACTTTGATCATGCTCAATTTCTGTTCAAGCGGCAAACTGCACTCCTTAAGGGCGGCGGCCTCATGGCTCCCCTCTGCCGCTGCTGTGAGGGTCGGAGGCAAAGTTGCCATTGTGCGTACATTGAAAAAAATACAGGCAACAACGTTGACACCTGTTGGTGTGCAGGTACTTTTAAGAGTGTTAAGCCTTGAGTGTTAAAGGAGGGTAATTTGAATGTAATTTTACATAATTTTTCTGTGTTTTACATCCAGAAATCTGTACTTTGATGGGGAGTTCTTGTGGATGGATTGGATAATCCTATGAATTTACCAAAGATTACTGTATGAAAACAAGAGTCTTCATTTAAATTAGGTAATTTTAAGGTAGTTCTGCAATCTTTTTCATTTTTTGTGCAGATCCATACATTTGTTTAACATTCTAGCAATGTTTTATAATGAGATTTTCTTTTTATTTTATAATGGTTGGACTGTAAAAATGTAGACAATGTCCACAGTAAATATCCGTATTTTTAAAATAAATTTCTGTAGAATAACTGAGGTCTTTTATTTGACGGTAAGTGTTTGGCAACTTTTGCTACCAGACTTTTTACCATTTTTTTGTGTAGAAAGTCTGCAAGGTCCAAGGTTGGATTATATAATAGATTTGTCACCTGGTGGATATGTTTCTATATTGTTTATACTGAGGAATATTTTACTGCAGGCAAATCAATGAGCAGGACTGTTTTATGGCAATATTAGATTTAAATGATTGCTGCTTCAATGTGAGAGAGTTTGTTAATTTGTTGGGCATTTCTTCAGTTCTTATGGCTGATTAGGTTTCTCCTACAGCATGTCCACATAATTATGATGAGAAGCTGTAATTTATTCAGCCTTGCAGGTGCAACAAAGCCTACAGTGAAGATGATGTCAGTCGATGCCCACACAGTCCTCAGAAGTTGTTCACCATGTGTTTGCAGGGTCTTTTAAATTTAGTCTCCTAGATTAGCAAAAAATAAGAAGAAACAGAAACAGAAAATATCAGTGTTTTTATCTCAAAATGTCAGTCGTATATTAGGAAAAAAAATCATTCCCTGAAACCTCCTCCATCCTTTCCATCCCATTTCACTCCAACCAAACCCTGCAGCAGCTGTGTTTGGTTGACAGTCTCCTCTACAGCAACGCACTGCTGACCTGCTGCTCAGGGGAAACACAGGTGCTCTCAGTGTCTATGAGTTTACATCTCAATTATTTCAGGTGATAAAACAACAACTACATTTGTAAACACAGAACAACATTTCCTTTGGTCCACACTGAGTAAAAGACTATACATTAAAGGACCAGTGTTTAGGATTTAGTGGCATCTAGTGGTGAGGTTGCAGATTGCAACCAGCTGAATACCCTCCACCTCCCCTTACAAGAGTGTGGGAGAGCCTACGGTGGTCATGAAACTCACAAAAAACACCAAAAGGCTCTCTCTGGAACCAGAGTTAGGTTTGTCCATTCTGGGCTACTGTAGAAACATGGCGGTGCAACATGGTGGGCTCCATGGAAGAAGACCCGATCCCTCTGTAGATATGAAAGCTCATTCTAAGGTAACAAAAAACACAACAATTCTTATTTTCAGGTAATTATACACTAATTAAAATATTATCTTCCATTTCTGCAAAGTACTTATTGAATTCTGTTGGCCAACATTATCAAGTCTAATAATTATGAATAAAGGATTATTGTTTCACATCTAATTATAACACAGTGTGATATTTGGTGCTACATTGTGCCAAAAAGACACCACAGTCCTGCAGTTTTTTTTGATTGAAACTTTGTTTAATGTGTGATATAATCATTTTTTATCAAATCTCACAGACTGTGAGCAGGGTTTATACGTATACATCTAGAAACAAAACTAAATACATGATGACACTTTTTCTGCCTCGAGCCTTCCTCAAAACATGACTACATACATACATACTGAACAGCAGATCATTTGTATGAAATAATAATGATTGAATCACATACAGGTGAACATAACACTACAGTCAGTGTGATGTATAACAGGCCAAACTGCATTTTTAAATGAGCACATTTTTGTAAAATAATCAGTAAAATTTCATTAAACAGATCAACATTTGAATCTTTCTCTGTTTTAAATCTAATTTAAATAAAAAATAAATGTACCCATATTTGCTTCAAGCTTCAGTAAACAACAGTGATTATGACGTGTGTGTACAGTATGAGGTGTGTACTTAATGTACGTCTCTTGTTGTGAATCTCAAAATGATTTAACGTTAGTAAAGTGAGGAAAGTTTCTTGTTGTGTTTGACCTCTCTGTGAGTTGAAGTCGGGGTTATAATAAGGTTTTAATCTAGAATCGAGGTTGAAGTTCAGGTCAGGGAAAAGAGAAATATGATGTAACTACAATATATCTTTGACAGTTACTGTGATCATGAATCTACTGCTAATGTTACTGTGAAGAAATTAAGAATAAGAGTGAATCGATACTACTCTCATGTCTGACTGTGGAGCTGGAGCTCAGTTTAGTTTAGCATAAAGACCAGAGGCTCTCTACAAAGTCACACACTAAAAATCACTGGTTGAAAATTTACCCAGTTTGGATCAATACAGAACCGACACAACACTGGATTAATGTAACCAGAAAGCCCCTCAAGTCAAGCAGTTTTACTGTTATTTCTTATTTTACTGTTGGGTTTTTTACCCAAACTAAAGCTTGTTATAATCTACTCTTTTTAAACTTACATGTCACGGTTTTCTATTGATTATTAATAACTTGTGCACATCGTTTTGTACAAGAAACAATAAATTTGTGGCAGTTTTCATCTAAAGCTTGTTGTGTGGCTCAAAACAACAGATTGCTAAAGTTAACCTGATGTTGTGTTGGTGCTTTATTTACCCAACAATTTAACCAAATGATGTTTAAAAGAACCTCTAACACTCACTATTTAATATTATGTATCTTGTTTGTTGTGGTTTTAGGGGGAGTTATGCGCTGTTACTGTTTCTTAGCAGCAGCTTAGTGCTCTGACTTCCTGGAAACCTGTCTGTTTATGTACGGACTGAACGAATGAGATACAATATGTATGATTTGGTGAGCTTTAGAGGTGCTGTTAGGCTTATTTGTGAAAATTGGAGATAACCACACTAGCTGTTTCCCTCTTTATGCTAAGCTAAGATAACCGCCTACCACCTCTGGCTCTGAACTTAACATGCAGACATGAGAGTGGTGTCAGTGTTGTTATTGAACTGTCGGCCAAAAAGCTTAAAAAGTGTATCTCCTACCATGTTGAAGTACCCCTTTTTACAAATGCAAATTAATCCTGAAGCTGATAATAGCTGATAATACTGTATATATGCTGCTATCTTTAAATTGAATCTTTTATGATATTGTCCTTTTAATCAGATTACACAGACATTGCAATCTGCTTCTAATCTAATGATGATGACACACATATTATAAAATTAATAAATACCCAACTGGTTGGATGTGATTGACCCTTTGGGAATGGTTATAAATAATAACACATACTATATACAGAAACACATGCAGTGAACACCCTACAGTGCTGCATGTGGAAGCATAAACCGTAAGACCAACTATGTGCGTCATCCCCGTGATTATGACTATGCGAGGTACCGCCTGCAGCTGCTATTCCAGTCAGTTTAAATTTTTTATTTCACTTCAGTTAAGCTGTGATAGATGAAGTGACGTCACTAAAAGTCAACTTGATGCATTCATGTTCCATGGAAGAACTGTGTACTTCATATGACCTCCCTACTGGGATTTACTGCTCAACATTCAGCTGGTAGAAGCTGCAGGAGAAAACAGGAAATGTACAGATGATTTAAAACATTGCTGAATACCAGGACTAAAAGATGATTTTGTTTTAAATGTACTCAAGATTTTTTTTAGCAAAGCAAACTTTCAGGTGTAGACTGTGACAGTTGGTTATTATGCTTTATTATTTCTATAGGGATGAACAGGAAATGGCATAGTGAGGGTTAACGTGTCTTTGCAGACCAGATGGTGGGCCAGGTTTTAATCTTTATGAAAACATACAATGTCGTGCAGGCTGATGACAGTAGCATCAGGTTGGAAGCTCATATATCATCTTTCCTGCATGACATGAACAGAGCCTGATGAACTGTCCCATTAAAAAAGCACCATAATGAGGGGATGGTACATACATGTCGCATGATACTGGCCGCTGTATAAAAACTACACCACAGCACTGGGAATAGTACTAATAATGTACTGTATATGGTTATAATGGACAAGACACAAACTAAATGGTAGAGTCAGTCAGTGTCTAGATGCAGTACAGTTTTGCATTGGTGTTGGTTGTTGTATTAAAGGTACACTGACATTGTATTTGATGTAACATGTAAGCTATGAATAATGTCACCTGAGGTCATCCTTTTTAAATCTTGTATAAACCTCATAAACCCAGAATGTCTTATTAACATTGATAACATTGTTTTGTTTCTGAAATTCGGATTTTATTAAACTAAATATTATGAGTCAAGTGATAATCGATTAATGCTGATTACAGCAGATTTAGATACAGTTTATGTATTTGTTGTGTGATTAATATCCTGACTTTGAAGCTAAAATTACTCATCTCTGATTACAGATGAAAGCTACAAACATTAAATGCATCATTCATACAGAAAATGCAACTGTCAAAACCATAACCAGGACTCATTTTAATAATCCTGATATATGGCAATACATATACACCTGACAATCTACTGAGCATTAAATATATCTTTAATTTTCTTTTCTTTAATTTAAAATGTGACCTTAGACATTGTTGTTATTCATATACTGGATATAATGACACAACAGCTGATTGAGAACTATCTAATAGATGCCAGTTAGTGGCTGTAATTCCAGCTAATTGAGCTAATTTGAGTCCAGCTGATTGACTTGACTTGAAGCTACTGTATAGTAGATCTGTGTGAATTGCTTTGTCTCAACCCTGATGAAGTCAACCTCTCTGGTGACATGTTCTTACTTGCTTAAAATTAAATTGGAACTGAATATTCTTACTTGTGTCTTCACCTCAAACATCAAGGTGCACTAATTTAGTTTCTTCTAAAATGTAATTTATATATAAAACCGGGGTAATGGGGGGGAACAATAACACCCACCCCTTGAACATCACATCTTGCTTCCCCTGTCATTAGATGCGGCTGTGTGTGTTTGTATACAACTGTTGGAAATACACACTTGTTCTCTCTTCTAAACTTTTTTCCTCTTTTTTTCCTTGTTGACTCGCTATAACCTACTGTTTCACATACAGAGATTTAAACTATTCAACCAAATCATATAAATTCACATTAGCCTGCTCACTGAGGGACGTCTGTCAGTCTGTCAGAGCTGAACAATGAATCTGTTGTTGTGTTTCATAGTGAAAACATCTATGATGTCCTGCTCATCAAGGGCTCATGCTTATTGTGAGTTGATGGACAGCGAAGCCACATTGTTATTAATAGTCCCCATTGTTGCTCCTCATGTAATTTTCAACACGCCTTAAACAAGAAAAGCTGCGTTCACAGGCCGCAGACGTGACGGGCAGTGTGACTGATATACACAAAAGTCTGTGAAAAATGTTGGTTATAGAATATTCAAGCCATGTATGTTGTTCTTATCACTGACGGTTGAAGGATCTCATTTGAAGTCTATTCTTCTTTCCGGGTATTTTGGCAGCGTTGTGTCCTTCATTAGCTGACTGGCTGATGTCAGCCACACTAGTGCTGTGGGGGGCAGTGCTAGTTGCAGATGCTAGCTGCTGCTGCTGGTCACACAGCGTGGGCTCTTCATCGTCCCAGTCCTCCCAGTCGTCACTGGGGCGAACTTGCTTCTTTCTTTCTGTTGCTCTGCTACTCTATGTTTGTCTGTCTCCGTTGGAGTTGGTTGTTGTTTACGCTTTGACACAAGAAACATATCCATTTTCGCACTATAGCTATGGTTCTGCGTTAGCATGCTACGTTAGCTGGGCCCCCCACTTGTCTTTTTGTCTGGACTGGGATGACTTTGTCTGGGAAGGAGATGCTATTAGCTGTGTTTCCATGAACGTATTTTTATGTCACATTAGAAAAGGTTGATGGAAACAGCAAAATTCAAAAAAACTTTCTTAATTTTGCAAAAAAAAGTATTTATGCTCACTTGGTGGTGGTTTTTACCTTTTTTGAAAAAGAGTTCATGCTAGTAGTGAACATTTCACTCACATGACTGATGTTTCATCTGTGTGACCATAATTCTGTTTTCTTTCAACTGTGTATGTTCATAGTTTGAAATAAAGATTAAAACAAAGAGATGAAAAATAACGGCAGATGAAAACAGTAGATCAGTGGATTGATGAGGAGACAAACAATCCTCAAATTACAAATCGAAACAAACAGAAATATCATATTTCCATCATGTTTTCTATGTTATTATTCACTGAGGTTGGACTGGTGTTTGTTTATCTTCCTCTGCAGTGGTGTCTAACTGGAGAATTAGCGCCACCTGCTGCTTATCTCGATGAACCAACTCCTAATATTCACATAACACATAATGGAAACACACTTAAATTTGCATTTTCTTTTGCTGATTTTCTGACAATTTGGTTAAAATTTGCAGCACATTTGGATGGAAACCTGCACCTCATTTTAGTGTGAATTCATATTTGAAGTTCTTATACTGGAGGTGCTATTGTTCCTTTTTTTTTCCATGGGCACCAGGGCCACCTACATAGCCATTGCTGGCCCTGCCTGTTCATGTTTACCGCGCTGCTGGATCAAATGTGCGCTCACCGCTCTCATTTCGATTTCTCCGACAGTACTTGAACGCAGCGCTGCTCCCATCCTACGTGAATGCAGCACAAAGTGTTGAGGTGATCCATGGCAACAGAAGAGCAGCAACCAACCGCGGAGCCTGTCCTGCACACACTCACACACACACACCTTCAGTCTGTATACACTCTATGCACCGAGGAGGAGGAATCGCTCCTTAACGGCTCCCGCTGAGAAATTTCGGTATCAAGGTGACCGACCGGGAGCCAACCAGCTGCTGCTGCACATCAGCGCCAGGTGACCGCAGACCGGAGCCGCACCTCGGAGCACTGACAACGGCCACAGTCTGAACGGACAAGATGGGAGCAGCTAACGTTTCTGGGGCTTAAAACCACCAATTTTCACCCCCTTTTTTTGTGCAAAATGAAAGCAATTTTAACAGTTTGCGGGCAACAACGGCGTCATATTTTTTGATTAATTATCTGCAAATATCCGCCACTGTCCCAGTCCTCTCCGCCGCTCGCTCGCTCGCTCACTGGTCGTCTCTCTCCAGCGCCGTCCACTTTATTATTACCGCACATAACACATCTCTCTCCTCAGCATCTGAAGCATCATCGTGAAGATGGCGACTGGGTCGGGTTGGCAGCAGTATTACTGCCCTGCCGGTCAGGGGAAATATAGTTCATCCACAGCAACCAGCTTCCAGTCTGGCATCGCCATGGAATATACCCAAGACCTGCACCTGAAGATGAGCAAGAAAATAGCACAGCTGACCAAGGTAAGAAGTGTTTATGTGAGGCCTATTCTTCACTAACTCAATACCTCTTAGGTTATAAGACCCTGTTCTTAACAGAGAGCTGGGAACCAGACTCCGTTAGGAATTCTGCTTATATTGTAATTAATCTCTCATTGGTGGAGATTGTTTATAGTTATAGTAAGATTTAGATTTTTTACTGAATATGAGGCATCCACTCGTACTTTCGGCGCTCATAAAACACACAAAGCTTCAATTTCTCCAACACGGTTAACTCTTTGAATTGGTTCACCAGCTGTGTTTTGGTAAACTGTGAAAAACAGGTGAACTAATAATTAACCCTTACATGCTGCCCATATTCCGACCCTCACTCTAATAATTAGTCCCTGTACCATATTTTGAACCACATATATCCTATCAGTCATTAATAAATGAGTGATTGATCCTTCATTAATGCTTCTTTAGGTTTGACACTGTTTGTTAATAGAGAAAATAAAATCACAATCACTCTATATTATGATCTTGTTATCTAAAATGAGAGAACATAACAGCCATAATTATTCCTATTAATTTATTGAAAGTGAAGGATGCAACAAATATATTTGAATGGTTGATTTCATTATAACCATTAAAAGCGACAATCAACACTGACCCAGAACACCTTCTGTGTGATAAAATGTTTAACAGCTGCACAAAAATAAATCATTTTGAAATATTTCCATTTTTGTATATTCTGGCCCACTTTAGGAAGAGTCATAAAATGTCATTTATGGTGTTTTTATTGCTTTCAAATGTCAAAATGGGTCAAATTTGAGCTGAACAGTATGTAAGGGTTAATAAAGCATATATACAGCATTAAAAAGCAGTCACAGTTTTCCTCTTAAAACGATTTAAGACACCTGATGCAAGCAGTCGACAAGCAAAGAAAACCCTGAAACTGTCAAATTCTTTAACAGAGTTAAAATTCCTGATCTAATTAAATAGAAGAAGCTGCACAAATGGGAGAGATATCAGCTCCCCGAAGGCGAAACCGGTCTGTTCCGATGCCGCATCCATCAATAGCGGGGTCATTAGCCGTAACATTAATCAGACCAGTCATTAATCACCTACGCTAACACAGACTGTGCTGGCAGTTTGTTTTATTTCACCCATGTTAATGTTGTTCTGAGGCCTTTTTAAATAATTATGCAGCTAAATCAGGCATTTCCTCCAAACTTTGATCCTTCATGATGACAAGAACTACTTGAAAAACGAGACACAGACTGAATGTAAGACTCAGGTTTTCTGATTACTGCGTGTTTGAATATCTAAAAGTTGTACAATTCCCTCAACACTCCATTCTTATTTACTTAGTTTGTGTATTTTATTCCATGCCCTGCAATTCCCCTGCTGTGATACTAGTGTGTGTGTGTGTGTTGAATTACAGTTTATGTGCTTTTTGATGCACGTTGCTCTTAAATATTTATACTGTTAATATACAGTATTTTTAGATTTAGGAGCTCATGAGCAACAATCTGCTTTGGCCCACCAAACTAGGATGTTATTTTTCGACACCGACTGTACCTGTGGGCTTTCAAGGGCATTTCAAAAGTTTTCTACCCTGAAGGATCAGTGCTTTCATCTCTCACTTGCCAAAATGACAGGGTTCCAACTTCTAACGCGAAGCAGCAACAACAACCTCTCTACAACACACACTCCGGGGTCAAAGCACGTTTCTGTTCTCTCCAGTCATGTCATTATCTTCAAGCTGGAGGTGTATAGCGGTGCCTCACACACACACACACACACACGAACATTTTCCATGTGGCGTTTTTGAAGATGCCTCCTCCTTGCTCCTTTGCCGGTGAAGGATTTGACACCTCAAGTCAGTTATATCCTCCAAGGATTCTCTACTGACACTAACCATAAGATTTGTGCTCTCAGTATTTCTCTTTGTACTGAGGAAGTGGAGGCTGGGAAAAAAAAAATCATAATTCAGCAGCCTTGGGCTAGGTGTGTGTGCCAAGCCGTAGTGCAGTATGGGTTCTTTAAAGTCACACTTTTGCCTTGTTAGCTAATTCTCCACATCATAACATGCAGTATACCTATTTAATAAGAGACGCAAAGGAAATTACAAACATCACTTTTTCTCTCGTCTCTTTACTAAGTTTTCCCAGTCGGCTCCCTTCATATACAGCACTGTCATACCTGCAGCTGCTGCACAAGTTTCACACACAGTGGCAAAAATAAAAAATGGCTTTTACTTTAAAGAAGGAATTAAAGTTTGGCCTCAGTGGCTTGGATTTAATTCATCATCCAGAGTTCAGCACATAAAGCATCAATTTGGCGATTTGCAGGTCAAAAGATGTCCAGATAACGTAATGTAATCCTCTTTGTCTCCGGTGGGACATGAGGCTGTGCTTTGCCTCGCTCCGTGTTAGATCCAACTCCTTTAACTCGCAGGTTGAGTTCAGTGCCAAGTTGTTTTTGGGGCCGGCCTCACTTCCCTGACGGAGTCATCAGGGCTGCTCTGAAGACGCCGTAGCCATCGCGTTCAGCGGCGTTTGATCTCCTGCACCAAACTGTTGCACTCAGTCATCTGTTCATTTGAGATCTTCTCAGGCCAGAAGATGCAGCAGAAGGTATCGATCTTTGTCACGTCACTCAGCAGCACTCTGAGCCATAAAACAGCACTGATTTCACATTGTTGTTGTACAGTCGGACCTTTGTTCTGAGGTTGTTGCTGCTTTGACTTCCAGACACGCTGGAGCTCAGCAAAAGCACCGTGAACCTTCCCACGTCTCGCTCTGAGGTCTGTTTGTGCTGCTGTAAAGATGTCTGGTTGTTTAGGTTCAAACTGGGCTGAATTTAGTTGAAAAGTGAAAAACTTTTAGGATACAAATTAGTATTTAGAACACTATAATTACATGATACAGTTTCGTTGTTGCCACATTTCAACCTAAATATTTAGACATGCTTTGACCTGCAAATTTCCAAAAAAGAGAGGAGAGATTATGCACAAAACATTAAAGAAAGCTGCCATCAATGCCAACCAATCATTAATGCACAATGAATTTGTTTCACTGTTCACTACATTTCTTTTGAGGGATGGTTCAAGTGAAACATCCATGTTTTTTTTTTTTAAAATCTGGACACTGAAGCTTTTTGTAAGCCTCTGTCAAGGATTATTTGTAGATTGTGGAATTAAAACTCAAATATTAACATCGGATGTATCATGGTGAAGTGTTATGCAGCTGTATGGAGTGTTTTTTCAGTTCAGGGTCAGATCACTGCTCAGCAACAGGATGGAAAGAGTTGACACAGCTTTTTAAATGTCACAATTTAATTTTTATGTACATTTTGTCTCGTAATCATCAGTGTTTTTTTTTAATCTACTTAGTCTGTGACCCATTTGGCTGTGTTTTACACCAAATGTAACATTAAAGAGTCAATAAAGAAGAAGAAGAAGAAGGGTGTATTATTAAACTTTTTCACACAGTTATTTCTTTAAAGATGGCATCATAATATAACCAGGTGAAAGCTGAGGTGAACACTATTTCTGACTAGTATTTAACAACTAAAACAATGGGGAATGGTGTATTTTTCATGTGTCGAGTCACATGATTCCTACACATTCCCACAGGCGACACATCTGAGCCTCGTATCTCCCGTGCCTTGTTGGATTAGGCCACGGCTAAGCGGGGGGGAAACAGGCCGATAGCATTCAGGCCATCTGCTCACACTGACCGCTGATCTCTGTGGACTCGGCGCTGCGTTCAGGAATAAATCGGCAGCCTTGAAACCTCCCTCAGCAGACAACATCTTGTGTTCTTAGGTTGTTTGATTTATTTTTGCATATATCATTTTTTTTTTTTAAGTTCTAGCTGTCCTATTTTAAATGTCTTCAGTTCTGGCCTCGCTTTTGATGCAAACGCTGACTTTATGCTTTTGCAGGGATTTCATGCATAGTCAGTAAGTCAGTCATTGATTGCAATTCTCCTGTGGCATTGGATTTCATGATTTGTGATGCAAGACTTGCTTGCTGCCACCGTTATTTAAGACTTCTTGCAGTAATTTTTAATCCCACAAAGCTGCTTTCGGGCCTTTTGTGTAGCTCGGGCTCTGCAAGGATTTCTCTGTCATGATTTTTTTTTTTTTTTTTTTTTTGGAAAGCCGTATTTCAGAAGTTATACTCTCTGATGGTTTTGCATTTATTGTAGTGCCTCTGTCAGAAGGCAGTGTAGGGTTTTGCTGCTATGGCAACAAGTTTTATATAAATTATAATTCAGGGCAATGGCGTGTAAGAAGTAGGCCGAGGATTTTTCATAAAAGAGTAAGCCTGATTTTGTAGCCTGTCAGGATTCAGGACTGAAGTTTCTGGTTATTGTCAGAGTCCAACAGAGAGGGCAGCATGTCATTTTGCATCGTCAGGAGAAAACGCTTTAAACAAATGTATTACTGAGCTTAGCTTGTGTGTGTGTGTGTGTGTGTTTGTGTGTGTATGTGTGTGTGTGTGTGTGTTTCATCAGCAATGCCTGACTGACTTTAGTGTTGAAGTGAGTCAGAAATAGACCTTTGAGCTCTCTCTGTATTTCTGGACGAAGAGATTGAAAGCGACAGAGATAATGAAATACTGTACAGTGTAAGTGTGTGTGTGTGTGTGTGTGTGTGTGTGTGTGTGTGTGTGTGTGTGTGTGCAGAGCCAGCTCTGACCATTTTGACGCCCTAGGCAAGATTTTAGCTGGTGCCCCTTGCATTGCAGCCACTTCCACCGCCAACGTTCATACACTCACACAGAAGCTGCAGAGCTTTATGTCTTTGAGATTTCTTTTATTTTAGAAGAAACAAACAAAGTATGAAAGCACTTGATGCTGCATCGCTGCGCTCGTCTGCAGGTGTCTGCAGGTGACCCAGGATTTGCAGGGTTTGGATTAAAACATTTCAAAAGTGCATCTGAAGAGAGAAGAGGAGTATATGTGACCATTTGGTGTTAGATTATATTAATAAAAAAGCTACTGATGGTGAAACCCAGCACCATCAACTGTAAAAAAAATATGGACGTAGCCACTGTGACGTCACCCATCGGTCTGTGAACTCCCGTTTGTGTTTTGATCGTCGCCATCTTGGATTTTTGGAGCCAGAAGTGACCATATTTGGACGATAGGGTGGAGCTGAGCCTAACGCTAGCTGCTAGCTTGGTTAGCACAGTGCATTTACAGTCTATGGTTATCTGTGATAATGCTAATGCACATTTTCAATAGCTAGAAAAACAGGCTTAAAACCATTAAAACAAAATGTACTTACAGAAAATCCGACTCCTTAGAGGGTCTTTTCTAGCGTTACACCATGGTTACGTTACCAAACCAACTTTGTTGCCGTGGTAGCAACTTGCCTGTGACGGCACCCACCTGCATTCAAAGCAGCCACGCCCTTAATTATGCACTAAGACCTTTGTTTGTACCAGGCTGTAAACATGTTTATTTCTGCTGTAAAGTTGGTCATTTTAACATGGGGGTCTATGGGGATTGACTCGCTTTTTGAGCCTCAAGTGGCCATTCGAGGTACTGCAGGTTATTGGCTCTTCCATGTTAGCTTCATTTTTCAGCCGCTTGAGTAGCACCTAAGCCTCTTTATAGCCCTTCACATTTTAAACACAAACAGTACGAGTAGACAGGTGGCAACTGTAACATCTCAAACTGCACCATGAAACTCATTATTATTATGCACATGGGCTGTGATGATCTCTGTCTGCCTGCCAAAGGACAAACTGTCTTCAAATTTGGCACAAACATCCACTTGGACTCAAGGATGAACTGATTAGAATTTGATGGTCAAAGGTCACTATGACCTCACAAGACACGTTTTTTGGTTGTGACTCAAGATTTCATGTGCTAATTATGACAAAGTTTCACACAAATGTCTGATAGAATAAAGTGATGAAGTGATGACATTTTATATCCGAAAGGTCAACTTCACTGTGACATCATATTGTCCTGCAAAAACACTTTTCTGGCCTTTAATGAAACGCCGTAACTCAGGAGCAGACGGGCAGATTGTGACCATATTTCACGTTCGGTCAGATATTGAAGTGGTGACACTGATCTTGGTTCCCACCTTGAAACTGTGGTGACTGTTTAGATCTTCTGTGCTGCTGTGAATTTGTAGCTTCTTCTCAGCAACATCCTTATCTAAAGCATCGTCTGTCATGGATCGGCTTTATTGGCCAAATATGTGAACACATACAAGAAAAATACACGTAATACCTTTTATTAAAGTCTTCACTACAAATATTATATGAGTCTGGACAGACATGGATGTAAACTGCAACCTGCATTTCTCTAAGGAACTCACAAATATGCATGAACACATGGACTCAATACATGATCAATATTTCAGTGCGTAACACATAAACTCAAGACATGTCCTAAACTGAGATGATGAAAGGTTTTGGTGTTGGACTCTGACTTAAACATTATCAGGCTGCGTTGGTCGTTTTGCCCTTAGAGTCATTTATTATTCATGCTTTTCTTCATCATGCATCCATCATCCCAAAACTGTCAAGTGTTGCTCTTCTTGCTCCTGCCTTGCAAAAAGACGGGAATCACAAGCTTACCCGTGTAAACAAAGCAGTTTTTTATGATTTTATAATTGTTATACACCTTGTGTTTGTTCAGTACTGAAAGAGGGACTGGAAAGAAGAAACTCTAGAGGATAAAATGCAGAAAATTTTGACAGAATATACCAGTATTGTATCGGCTGATATGGGAGATATAAAACGTTTTTGCGCTCAAGTGTGTCTCTACAAATCCTGTTCGCTGAGTGACTGTACCGGCTGAAAATACTGCTGAAAAAAACACACAAATACACAGTCATCACTTGGCAGCAACATTAGAGCCAAGATGCTTATGTGTGTGTGTGTGTGTGTGTGTGTGTGTGTGTGTGTGTGTGTGTGTGTGTGTGTGTGTGCATGTGTCGATGCCATAATCCAGGGGTGGTAGTGCAGCGTAGCCCGGGCAGGGTTAGAGAGCAGATGGTCAGAGCAACACGACTCCAGACTTGGGAATAGAGGGATTTTACATGTGATACTGCTCATTCAAAGACAAAGCTGCAGTTTGCTGGTATTTTATGCCAATATTCAATATTTTTGATGTTTGAATTTTAGATTCAAATTTTTTTTTTTTCAAAATTGAAACATTTTTATTCGATAAATTCCCCCATATAGAATAGAAATTAAGTAGGAAATATCCAGAAATATGTTTATGTGTGTAAATATTCAGCTTGTACTCAAAAATGTTTTCTCATCAAGGTGTTAAATAGTTCTACTACTACAACTACTATTACTGCTAAATACCACATCTCCATCTACTACTGTTAGAAAATCGCTGGTCTTAATTTGGGTAACGAAGGGGGAGGTCGGGCTGTTAACCTCTTAAAATCCACCGGGTCGCCAGCGCCATTTGTAAGCGGCAGCATCACGCAGTAATGAGTAAAAGCAATTGGCACAATTTGGCCAATTAGAGATGATTGGAGAGGTTCAGTGACACCACAAACTAAAAACTCCCTAATTGACAAGATGTAGAAGGTTTATGATGTTCTGCATAGTTGTGGCATAAAGCATGTCCTAATTATTGTTATTCAAATATGACGCATTATAAACAAGGACCAAAAAACAGTTTTTTGAGCCTTATTTGAACTGATGTAGTTTTGTTTGTGTTTTAGCCACATGCTAAACAAACACATTTCCAGAAACTAGAGGATGTCTCTTGTCAAATGAAGCCTAATACATCCATCATGGCCTTACAGTTCTTCTGTTATAAGCTTTTCCATGTGCCAAATAGGCAAAAATTCTATAAAAAGGATGGATGTTAAGGGGTTAAAACCTTGATAATATTCTCTTAATTCGATGAAAATTCCAAATGTATTCCCATAACACACATTAGAAGTAGTTACTGTAAATCGGCTACTGAGATGTTACTTACTGTGTGTGACTTTTTCTTTCCTGGAGTCTTTTTACACCGAGCATTTACTGTAACGCTCTACGTGTGTGTGTGTGCGAGCGGTGTAAAAGATTCCAGGCAAGAGAGACGATAAAACAAGCTGAGTGACATCTCATTATAAGCTGCTCTCTCTAACAGAAAAACAGGAAGCGCAAAGGGAGGGAGTGATGTCACCGTTCTGGTCCTGAGAGTCTTCTCTCGAGGTGACAAACCGGAAAGATCGCCCCTCGCAGCGTGCTGAAGATACCGGCCGTGAATTTCAACTTTGTAATCTCTAAATATAATTTTTTAGGAGAATGAAAGCCCAGAGGAGATGTGTGTGTGTGTGTGTGTGTGTGTGTGTGTGTGTGTGTGTGTGTGTGTGTGTGTGTGTGTGTGTGTGTGTGTGTGTGTGTGCGCACGGCGGCCTGCTGCTGCTGCTGCTATGGAGTACAGCTTATTAACCTCTGCAGGATGCTCCTTCACTGATTGTCACAATTCTCTGTCAGATTTCATTAAGATACGCCCACACACTCACATATGTGCACACACACACACACACACACACACTTCCTCTCATAGTGAAACACACATACACAATGTGTGACGGGGGGAGCGAGAGCGAGATGGGGGTATATCGGCCTCCAGCATGATCCAGTACAAATAAAGCTTTGCCGACATGCCTGTTGACACACACACACACACACACACACACACACACACACACAGTGGCTCATGGATTCGCGAGGTGTGTGCGGAGGATGATTTGATGAGTCATTCTTAATGTTTGACCTTGAATGTTTCCTCTGCCTGCCTTTCGGACAGCCAGAAGCCACATCGCTACTACTCCTCTCTGGCCCGCTTTCGTTGGCTGACGCAGCAGCCAATCGTGTCGCAGCAACAGGCGAGACATAGAGCAATGTCAACGCAGGATTGGCTGTCACATATACGCTTGATATATGTGACAAATATTCAGTTGCTTTAATGGAAAGTCTGTGTATTCCACCCCCAGTATGATGGAGACTCGTCTGTAAGCGCAGCCAGTGATTTTTTTATTATTTGTTATGGGATGTCTGACCTGAGAACTCATTCCAGCGTGGCGCGGCGAGATTGTACTCAACCGACTGTAAAAGCTGCAATGAAACCTGCCTCACTGATTCACTGAATGCTAATGTTGATGTAAAGTTTGGGAGTTTTTAGTATAACATACTGAATACTGGTGGCTTGAATCTAAAACCTGTTGATATCGTCTTTCCAACAGATCCATCACACTCCAACATGTTATCACTGGTTTGTGACTCATCAATCTTGAACTTAAAGGATAGATTCACAGTTTTCCTCCTGTTCATACTGAGCATTAGAAGATCCCTTCATAATGACCTTACAATGGAAGTGATGGGGGACAAAATCCACAGTTTATCTGAAGCTAATATGAAGCTTCAGCGTCCAAATGAGTCAAATCAAGTAGATATCTTTCAACGTTACAGTCTTTTTAGTTCCTCTTTTTGTTACTATACTTCCACCGCAGCTCAACAGGGAAACACTGTCAAAATACAAAGAGGCAATTTTTTACTAAAAGACTGTAAATGTGTCAGATATCCACTTTATTTGTCTAACGCAGACGGCTGAAGCTTCATATTATCTTCAGATAAACTTTTAAACATTTTTTTCTCAAACTAAAGACTGAAGGTTGATTTTGTCATCACTTCGTTGTTTCAATGTTCATTTTGTTTTAAGACAGACTTTTGTGAACCCGTCCTTTAGTGTTGAAGAAGCTAAAGAAAAATATTAGTGTTGATATTTTAAAAGAAATCCATGTTCAAAGGCCCTCTGGTCAATAGGCAGAGGAGTGAACGAGCAGGTGTATATAGGATCAGACAGAGAGAGAAAAAAGAAGCTGATCTTGTCATCATCTTTTCCTGCAAAAAGAACCCTCAGGTGTTTTACACCTGTCTGCTCCCCTTTCCCTCTCTCCCCCGCTTCCTTTTATTTTAACCTTGCTCTCAGTGTTCAGCTGCCCAGCAGAGAAGGAGGGATCTGTCTTAGCTGAGTGAATTTTCTAGTTTGCTCACAGACAATTTTTTTTATCAGGAAATAAAGGAAGACCAGCGCTAAGAACAGGCCAGACATGGATACTTCCCTCAGTACTGTAAACCGGTGATGGGCCACAAATCGCCTGCAGCAAACCGAACAGCTTGATCCCACCGGGCGCGTCTGCGAAGCGTTGCGGCTGCGACGGCGGCCACCGGAGCTGATCGCGGCCACTCGAGTCAATGTTTGTGATTCCCACCAGATGCACTGCGGCAACGTTTCAGAAGTGTCTCCGCTCTGCTCTGCTAAACATACGCACCTAGTCTGTTTCTGACTGAAGCCACGTCAAGCTGCACAGAGCAGATCAGCTGGACAGGAAGTCAGACACGGGAACAACGTAGAGCATCCGGTCAGTTTTCAAAATTAAACAGCCTGTGCAGACTCTCGATCGTATATCACATCACTACATCAACATTACCTTATAACCGGTGGCACCATGCCAGAAGTCAACCGGTCAGAGGATATTTGTCACCATGAGGTTTATCTTTGAAGTGGAAAATAACAAGATTTTATGACACCACTGCTGGTGCCAGGCTTCCTCTCCAGGTAGAGGGCTGGCTCTCTTCTCTCCGCCGCTGCCGGAGCAAAACTCTCGGCCTCTGAAATGCTCCCGGTTGGGTATGACGCCATGTGGAGGACGGAACAAAACTGCCGGAACGCGGCGCAGCTGTGCCCGGTGGGATCAAGGCATCAATCTGCACAGGACTGTTTAACTGTGAGGGCTTTCAGGTGATGTAACAGTCCTTGTGGTGGCCATATTGAACAGCAGCAGATGGTGGGCGACAGCAGCTGTGCAGAGCTGATTGTGTTTGTAGATGCACAACACAGCCACATCACTACAGTCGGAATAGAAACAGTACATTATTGAACTATTTCTACATTCTGCGCTTTAATTGTACTGTTTTTGCCCAAGAAATGATCATTTCATTCATTCATAGCACTGTTTAAGCTATCAACAGTCTATACAATCTGATTAGCTATTGATCACAATCCTGTTAGCATCTAATTTACAATCTAAACCATCTAAAACATTTCAAACCTGACCTGCTGATCCAGAGTGTTATAATTTGTGGTGTCTCAAATTTTATAACTTTGTGATCAAGTTTTCATTATTTGCTCACAACTTAAATATTTGGGACATGCCAAACATCCTTTTATATATATCATTCCCATTTTCCGTCCAATAGATTTCAAAATAGCTGCTTTGAAGCCGTTATTCACTCATTCTTTTCGTCATACAACTCACGAGGCAAGATGGTGTCTAAACTGAAAGCAGAAGCCTTTATACTGAAATTAATAAAATAGAAGGGAATAAAGGCAAACCAGAAGTATAAACCTGCACACATAGTGTGAAAAAGTATGCATACATTTCTATATGGGTGCATTTGGCCTGCTGAAAAAAACATATACAATCCATAATTAATGATATGTGTGGGCCTGGTTTCTCCATTTCATTTCATATCAAAATCTGTTCCTGTTTATTTCAGCTGAGGAACCAGCCTGGATGAATCTACTATATAGTCAACAGACAAATACATCAGAAAGTCCCACATTTATTAAAGGAGACCTATTACGCTTATTATTATTATTTCTATTTCTTTATTATTATTATTAAAAGTTGTCAACGTGTCAAATAATGAGGTAAACGTATTTAGCAGTAATCCCTGTGAGCAAGAAGCAGCAGCTTCAGACTGCTCTGAACACTCGGTTTCCAACAGTTTTTTTCTACTTTCAGCCTGAGCTGACGTCGGCTGGTGATGGATTTATTTATTTATATATGGTCATCTGCTCCACACTAGGGGTGTGCCCGAATACAAATATATTATTCGACAAAGCACAAATAGTGGGTTTTTTCTGGAAGAAAAAAAAAAACATGTTAAATACCAGCTCACAGGTCGGTTACATCACTATCTCAGTGTCTCTCCTCTGCTCCGCTGTGACGTCTATCAGCAGGTCTCAACAAGGGGAGTCACATCCACCTGCTACATGATGCACATTTCCTAATTTGGACATCACTCCTGGAGTTGGGGATGTTCCCCAGAGATAAAGCTGAACTACTGACACAAGTGAAGTGCTCCCAAGGGAATACTTCATGAACACTTATTGTAACACTTTAATTTTCTAAAATTAAAAGTGTAATAAAAACAAAAACAGGATTTTTAAACCTCTTTACACTTTGAATTCGAATACAAATACAAATAATTTTGCTGCCTCAACAAATACAGATACAAATACAAATACTGGGCCCTCTGCACATCCCTACTCCACACACAACGTGCCAGTTCACTGCTCTGCTCCGCTAACATTATGGCGTTTCTTCATTGTTTTGGGGGTAGTCATGCTGAGCCATGACTCCATTACACAGCAGGGAAAATTAAGATAAGTAGTTTACCTGTTGGAGGTGTGCTGGTTGTCTGCAGCTCTTCATCAAACATCGTCATCACTGTGGCTGTTTCTGCTTGAATTATTTCTAACTGATCCACTGGACAAAGAGCTCCTGATATCTCCATATGTTGTTGTGTCAACTGGTTTTTAGCACCGCTAACGAAGCTCAGCTAATTCAGTGAGGAACATGTTTCACCTCCTGGAAATTATTCACTATAAAAGTCTGCCATTATTTAGTAATTTAAAAGCTTTTAATTTGAAGCAGTGAAACAGGAAATGCTGGGGTTTGCATCAGCGGTAACTTAAACACAACTCTGATATGTAAAGCTGGCCAATCAGAACAGAGTGGGCTCAACAGGAGGGGCTTTAACTGCCTGTTAGAGACAGAGGCTGAACTGAGGGGCTGCATAAAGGGTCAGTATAAGATAAATAAGGAGTTTTTTTAACTGTGAATCATGCAAAGCTACTCTAGTGGAGCCTAAAAATAAAAATTTAGAGCTGGAAATGAGCATAATAGGTTCTCTTTAATAAATACTCCACAGTATATACAGGTATTTACTTTCAGTACCATAATTGGGTAAATATCAGAATCAGCCTTCAAAAAGTGGTTCTGACTGAAAGCCCCTACAAAGTAAAGACCTCCCGACCTGACACCAGCCCACACATTTAACTGGAGGAGAGTTTTTTGGCAGACATTGTCAGTAGTGAGTAAGCATCAAGATTTTAGAGGCGAAAGTCTGCTTCGACTTTCTCTTCTTTTCTTGGCAGCTGTGTGAGTCTACATGGCCACCAGGGACCCGTCTTTACTCGCTGGGTTCTATTTCTATTTCTGATGGGAGAGACAGACAAAGAGCACCTGGCAGTTAACCCTCTTTTTTTTACCAATATCAAGCGTATCATTCAGATGGGCTTTTAGGACTCAGAGGAACAACATAGCTACAGGCAGTGCCTTCCACATTAGGCATCTGCTGAGCAAGGTAAACACTCTCATTCTCTACTTTCAGCTGTTAACAAATGAGGTTGACCTATTAGATATATTAAATTCTGATATAATGATAATGAGTTACGGTAAAAAGGCAGTAGTAGTAGTGGAATGTAAAACAAATGATAGCAAGTTATGTGATGTGCTCAATATGCATCACTGTGCTGCTGTTTACATAAAATAATGTCAAGATGTGTGAGATCATTTGGCCATATATCAGAATTTTCAGTTCAGTTTTCACTTTCACAGGGTCAGTCTTGGATTCTCCTCATTACATGCAGGATGTATAATTTTGAACTGCTCATGGCCAGCTTCGCAGTAGAGGTCCGAAATGTTAGTTTGAAATGCGGGAAACCCAAACAGACCCAGAAAGAGAGGGAACACCAACACTGGCAGCAGCGTGAAGCTCCGCCAATAAATGAGCACCTTCAGTCGAATAGAGTAGCAACACACATTTACTGCACTTCACATTTCACACTCTTAATCTCACCCCAAAAACACAGTTTTTCCCACATTGATTATAAGGCATCATGTGATTCACTTGGGCATAAGACATCCTTGCAGACTCCTGGAATGGGATTCTACCTACTTAGACTGAATATAATTCGGACCTGTTTAAGACGTTTACCATGCACTGCAGACTGGTCTGTAATTACATTTCGAAGTAAGCAGTCATCTCTGTATATGTGATGTTATAGGCCTGTATTTTATGTCTTTGATACAATAGTGTAGGCAGAAATCACAGTGTGGGTGGGCACAGAGAAAATCAAGTGGGCCTAACCCATCCAAGACCAATCATACTTAATAGGTTCTGAAACACATGTAACTAAAATAGGCCATTACAGCTATACTTGCCTGAATGCACCACAGTTTAGTCATACAAGCCTTATACATCATGAGAGGTAATGTTACAAACACCAAGACGACCGCATCGCATAGCCTGGCATGGCAGCCGCACACACATACACAGAGTACAGTATTTCACTATCTCTGTCTCTTTCAGTCTCTTCGTCCAGAAATACAGAGAGAGCTCAGAGGTCTATTTCTGACTCACTTCAACCCTAAAGTCATTCAGGCACTGCTGATGAAACACACACACACTAACACACAGATGGCAGATGCAGCAACATCAGCATAAAATCCAATTGTACACTCAACAAAATACCCAATAAACAATAATATTGAAAAAAAGCAATAAGCTATTACAGTCCAAAATGGTAATTTAGCTTACTTTTGATGATTACAGCAGGAGAAGATGGGGTTGAGCACTGAAATTATTTCATTATAGTCCAACGATTAAGTCTTTCAAAGGAGAGCAGGGACACTGCGTTCCTTGAAGTGCTGTACTCTAGCCATTGGAATCTTTCAATCTTTCATACCACTGGGCAGAAAAACTCCCAGCTTTGCCTGCTATAGTGGTTACTGGGAATAACCTGCGTTTGGGTTGGGTCGCAGGTTCATCTATAGTGGATAAGTCTGATGGGGATTGTACGTCTTCAGTGCAGGGCTGAGCCGAGCCTGGAACAAATGAACACTGTAGTAAAATATGGTTCATATTCATTCTTGAGCATTTAGAGTATTTAAATTTGCTTTTCGGAGTGCATGGCTGCAGATACCTGAGCTTCGCCATGGAGGGGTGGATGTTGTCGTTGGAGAATCAAGTGTTAAATCACATGCTGCTGCTGACGGGGAAAAGGCTGAATTAACAGCCACGTATGTGTTGTTACTACTTGGCACTTGTTGAAGAGAAACTGGTGCAGGAGGAGGTGTCTGAGTTGAGAATGAGGCTGAACTGTATCTGAATTCTTTTCCTCCTGCTGCTCACAACGTCTTTTTGTGACAAACTTAAGCAAACTGCTTTGTTTCACCATGATTTTTATCTTTACCTACATTAAAAGCATCTTGCTAGTGGACAGTTCCTGTTTGCAATGTGCCGGCTGTACAAGAAGCAAGAAACAAGAATTGTTTTATTTTTATTGGTCGTGTTGTCAGATCATTGACTGCGAGCCTTCAGATCTGGTGGGCCTGAGTTCCAAACCCACAGCTACACGCCTGCTTTGATGTATATTATCTGCAGCTGCAAAGGCCCAATTTTCACACAGGGATGAATAAAGCTTCATCTTGTCAGGTTTCTGTGTCACAGCATAACTAACAGCGTAAAGATGACATTGATTGTCCTACAGTAGTGTGCATTCATTCATCATCACTGAGCAGAAAGAAAGTTGGATGAGACATTTCAAGAAATGAATTGTCTGCACACTGTGACACTTTGATGACACTGATGTACAGAGCTCTGCGTAAAGCCCTGAAACTACTTAGAATCATATGCATATCAAATATCAAAAATGTTTGATGATGAATAGTCTGTCTTTCCTCGTTTCCTTCTTCTGGTTGTTAATGTCTCTTTATTCTTCATTTTATTGAAAAGCAGGCCCGTCTTGGCTCTCTCTAAAATTGACAGGCCTGTTTACGCCGCTCTCCTTCACGTCCTTTCTCCATGTCTCTGTTTATCTGTCTGTCCTTCCCTCTAGCAAAAAGGACATCCAAACAACAGCGGGGCTTGCTATGACTTCACCCTGCACTCGGTCTGTCTTCCCATTAAGATAAGATAAAACTGATCCCTGAGGGGATATTTGGGTCGTTATAAAAGCATACAGTAACTGGACACAACACAGGAAAAATATAAAAATAAAAGAAATGAGTGTATCAGACATTAGGAGAAATGTTTGAATATGTATTTAATGCATGTATGTCTTAGAAATGTAAAAATGATCAGACTTAGTTATTTGCATGTCACATGTCGGGACAAAACAGACTTAAAAACATAGAAAACAGGGAGCAAGTGACAAAACAAGTGCAAAACAGGAATCTCCACTTCATCTCCTGTTGCCATGGAGACACAATAGTTTGTGCAATTTATCAGTCAAGCCATGTGTCTGTATCAGCAGTTTGTGGAAAATATTTTAAAAATTCAAATATTGCAACCATCCATACTAATTAAAAAAAGAAAATAAACATTTCACACTCGTTTAACTTTTAATACACAGAGTATTATGGGAAATTCCCGACCCCGAGTTGACTCCATTAGCGGGCTGATAGTAGAAGTGGAGGGAACGCTGATATATACTTCAATCTGTGAGAAAATGAAATTGACCAAATTGTCGAGGGCTTGTTATCTCATTGAAGTATTCCCGCAGAATTTCTATTTACCTATTATCTCTGACATCACCCTCTGACCTGTCTTTACCCTGGATGGCCGACTGCATGACAACCCCATGACTCAGCATTCCTCCTTTTAAACCAGTCGGTCCTCTTGAGTGGTGGTTTATGTACAATCAATAAGGCTCATTCTCCACAAATGCCTACCTTGCTTATCTTTGCAGTGACTTAGATGTTCCTTTAATTATTTTTTTTTCATTCCTTCTACCTTGTTGTTTTCTCCTTTATAGTGCAGGTTGCAGTTTGGCTACAATAAAGCATGAGTTAGTTATTATTTTGAACACTTGTAAAGCCAACAGAGCTTCTGTGGTGGCTCATAAAAGGAAAACATCTGCCCGATATTTAGTCTTTTAAAAAAGTGGATCCAACTTTGATGTTTTAGCTCATTCATCTAGTTCCCAGGCAAGGTTTTCATGTTAAATTCCTCCTGTCTAATCAGCCTTATCAAAATGTAAGTCTGTAACAGAGGAGAGCATCCCAGCATCACTAACCAGGGAGCTGTAGATTCACCGCATTTGTCCAAATTAAACTCTGTTGTCGATGGAATGACAAACAAACACCTGAATAACACAGGGTTGAAGATTCTGCAGCTTCGCCGCTCGCTATGTTTTGAAACACTTGAACTAGATACACGTCTGCCTACACGACAATCAGCCATGCAGCTGCGGCCAGCTGTGCCATCCAATGATTATTCTGATGTCAGTGAACAGAAGAACAACTAACCTATATTGTCTCTTCTCTGCCTCTGCATTTTTGACATTGAAAACAACTTTCCCATTGTATTTGTACAAAGAACACAATGAATTATTGAACAGGTCAGGCTCCCCATACTTTGGCCAAATAACAGTGTTACTTGCTGGGATGATAAAGACGCCAGGAGCCAAGTGCAACTGGTAGTATTTGTGCTGCAGTTTCCAGCCAGTGAAACAGAAACTGAGTCACTGTATCATCATAGACTGCTATGTCACAGTGTTTGTTGGATCCTGTTGCTGATACCTAATGTACATTAATAAAAGATGCAGGTTACAATGTTCTATACTTTCTATATAATACAAAAGAGCTTAAACATATTCTTTACCATGTGGACGAGTCATCACAAACTCAGCTGTGCAACCAAACATTGTTCCAACTCACTGATCTTGTTAAGAGTTTCAAAATATTTTATATATGTCAAACTGAATTTTGGGGGAAATGTGTATAAAATATTGCACAAGACATCTAAAATGTTTCTTTTTGATGAAATGGTGCAGACATAAAAAAAACACTCAGTGTAAACATCATATAGCTTCAATGAAGACTTGGATGAGTTGATGCAGAATAAACATATAATACTGTCAGACTGTGAAATAAGATGTTTTTCCAACCTTAAAGTTAATAAAGGAGAACAATTGGACATTAAGGGATAAATGTGGACTAAAATGACTAATTTACTCATTTCACCTTGCTCAAACAACTGCTTAAAACCAACATCCTCTTATTTCCCTCATATTACAGGCTTGAAAAGAAAAAATGTTATATTTTATACACAGTCTTACCATATTAATATTAGCAAATTGTGAATGATACAAATTTAAACACAATGAAAAGGCACAACTGTCAAACAAATAAAAGAACATGTGGTACATACTAGGGATGTGCAGAGGGCCCAGTATTTGTATCTGTATTTGTTGAGGCAGCAAAATTATTTGTATTTGTATTCGAATAAAAGTGGAAAGAGGTTTAAAAATCCTGTTTTTGTTTTTATTACGCTTATAATTTTAGAAAATTAAAGTGTTATAATAAGTGTTCATGAAGCGTGTGTCAGTAATTCAGCTTTATCTCTGGGGAACACCCCCAACTCTGGGAGTGATGTCCAAATTAGGAAATGTGCATCATGTAGCAGGTGGATGTGACTCCCCTCGCTGAGACCTGCTGATAGATATAACAGCGGAGCAGAGGAGAGACACTGAGATAGCAATGTCACTGTCCTGCACTCTGGTATTGACATGGTTTATTTTTCTTCCTGAAAACAAATAGTTTTTAAAATATTTGTATGAAACAAATATTCGTTCAAAAAAAACAAAAAAAACCCCACTATTTGTGCTTTGCCAAATAATGTATTTGTATTCAGGCACACCCCTAGTACATACAGTATATATCAGACCAGGTGCCATGTTTCAGATTCCCTCCATTATTTCTAGATATACAGTATTATTTGTGTTTTTGTCTGTTTTTGTGCACTCCAGGATCAGATTTATCAATTAGTGTAAAGAAGGATTACATGTGTAGATAAACACTGCTGTAGCTTCCATACCAGCAATCTTTTTTTGAAAATGTTGCTGAGTTTGGAGGACAGAATACAGTTTTTTGTTTAAGAAATGAGTCGATAGTGGTCTGCTTGCAATCAGACTCTGATCCTGAGAAATGAAAGACAAACATCTTCACACAGCTCTCAGATTCAAAAGTAATGAATGTTCAATAATGATAAATCCCTAAACAAACTATCTGCATCAAACTGCTGCAGCTGAGGATGACGCTTTACTTTATCTTCCCGTGTTGAAATGAGATTATTATGCAGTATGCTCGTAGCAGTTTCTGACTGTTAGACACTTGTTCTTTGCAAAAGTTGGTCAGTCAGTGCTTAGTTAGAATGTAAATCTTGTTTTTTTCCATGGTTGCAAGAGTGGACAGAGGAGAGTAGAAGAAGAAAGACTAGAGGGGTTAAACGATATCAGCAGGACGGGATAAATATATGATATGGTTTTAGCTATATTGTTTTATTCTGGTGGAAAACAAATTTTGATCATCAAACAGCAGTTTGTTGTCTTGAAGTGGCTTCCAGGCCAAAAACTATATGTCAGAAATGTATTATTATATGAGGATAAACCCCTCGAGAAGGAGTTCCCGAACAAACACTCATGAAACAAATGGAAAACAGAACAGTAAACAATAATATATAACACAACAATGACAAAACAAACAACAAACTAAATAACAAAGAAGAGTTACAACCTCAGAGTAGACACAATAAAAAAAGATCCATCTATAAATAAAGGGAATAAAGGAACAGTGATGGCTTTCCTGAAAACAGGTAATCTGATGACAGAACAGATTACAGGTAACTTATCCCAGTCAGAAGGAGCCTGAAACATAAAAGTTCCTTACATACAAAGGGGACTATAAAGAGGGTCTGATCAGAGCGTCTTAGTGAATAATTTGACATATAAGGAACAAAGAATTGTTTTAGACAATAAAGATAGTTAAAGTTAATGCATTGAAAATGAAATTGGTACCAGTGAAATTGACATCTTATATCAAGAGGGAACCACCTGAGTGTGAAAGTAATTAGACTTAACATTTCATACCTGGTCTTGCTGATATTTCTTAATTGTCTGTACGATTCCCAGTCAGCATGTTTCCTTGTCAGATGAAATTCTGCCCGTGTTTTATCCCTCTGCCTAAGAAGAGATATGAGTTCCCGTTGATCAAGGGTAAATGTCTGCATTTAACTTTTGACAGTTTCCAGGGAGCATGTTTATCAGCTACTTTAGTGGCTAAATCGGACTAAAAGAATTCCCAAGCTTTTTGAACATCAGGTAATAATTGGAGTCAATTAAATCATGATTAAACATGTCCATATTCTTATATTGTCTAATTTTAACTAATTTGGGCAGGGATTACTGAAGCAATCTGACAAAACACCAACATTTGAGACTCTATTTGTTCCAATTAGAGAAAACAGTCTTATCTTTGCAAGAAGATCTATCTAACCAATTTTTGTTAAAGTCACCCAAAATAATAATTTCATTACTAAAGTCAATGGAATTAATGGTTGAACTCAAACAACTAGATGACTCAGCAGGTGTCTGTTACACTAGTGATGTAGTGATATGCAGGCATTCACTGATTACATTACTTCCCCACTGCCTCCACCGTTGGTTTGCTTTGTTTTGCGTATCAGCACCCATGTTCATCAAATAAAAAACTCGAATTTGTAAAGTATTAAGCGTGTTATCAATAGTTAGTCAGATGATAGACGCTACAGTTATAAACTGAAAGTGTCTGCAGCAGCAGCAGAGTGAGACGTCTGTCCTCCCTTCTGCTCTCTGCTGTAAACACACGGAGCTGTTAGTGAGCAGCTGCTCTCATGTCTCCCTGGGTCTCACTGCTTGTCTACGGCAGAAAGAAGCAAGACACGGGAACTTGGAGAGTTGTAGCATGTGTTCACCAACAAATAGCCTGAACTGTACACACACTGCACTGTTCACAGCTGCTAACTTCATACTCGCTGCTCTGGTCGCTGCAGCCTCACCGTCACATACACGCTCTCTCTGTCTCGACTGCACGCTCACTACGTACTGAACTATTCCTTAAAGGAGCTACGCTACAGTTTAGAAAACATCTTAAAATACTTTTTTTTTTAAAGTTCCTTCAAGGCCCAATGGGGGGTCGGCACTGGTGGAAACTCTGGATCTACATGAGGTATTATTAGAGGCCCAGTTTGATGAAACGTAATAGCAACACAACCGCCTCTGGTGCATCTGTCAGCTCTATGTGACACATCATTAGGTAGTTTGATTTCAGTGTCTGCAGTGTTGCTAAGTTTCATAGAGTGTAATAATACCTGGTTTGTTGAAGGCAACTCATGCTCTAAGTAAATCAATTTTACAAGGGTACAAGGCTCCTAATATTCATATATATATATATATATATATATATATACCCACACACACATATATACATATATATATATATATATATATATATATATATATATATATATATATATAATACTTTAGTATTATACACTTTCCATTCAAATAATAATTAGCACAGTGTTGTGATACTTTTACCATATAGATAATGCAGTATAGATAATATATATTGAATAGAAACTGTGGTACCAGAACTGGTTGGTAGTTCTGTCTGGGAGGAAATGTGGCTTTTTTATTTTCTGTCCAGACTTTCTAAAAGCAATCTGAACCCAACATTGATCCGATTAGGGCGACTAGTCTGTGACACTGTGCAAGCTCTCTTGTTGTTAATACTGCTAGCTTTTCAGTAAACGCAATATGTGGACAGCCAGCCGTGGACTCACAGCTTATTACCACTTCAGCAGAATGTTGGACTGGCTCATGTTAACAGCACGACCCTGCTTCCCTACAGCTCTCCATTGCTTTTTATCTGTGTGCTTGTTTGTATGACATCTCTGCAGGTCAGCTTTGACATCCTGGCCTTGTCTTTTTTATCACCCCATTAAACAGACGTGCGCACACACTCACACACACACACACACACACACACGCAGCATCTCGGCTTTAATGCCTCTGCCAAGTGATGAGCGGGCTTTCTTGTGTTTCTTGGACCGGATGCAACGATTACGACGAGCACACGTGTGCAAAGTGGGCCAGTTTTCTCTCAGGCGTGACGTTTTCCTGCACTATTTAAACAGGGTTCAGTCATTCCCATTGCGTCTAAAATATACGTGAGTGATGAGATCACACAGATATGCACACGCCCACACACACACACACATTCATAATGAGTGAAAACAGAAGCTGCAGGCTACAAGTGCTACAGACACTGATGCCACTGCTAATGGAATTCAGTGTGCTGTGACTGTGTGTGTGTGTGTGAGAGCACAACAGAGTGGAAACGACAGGGAGAGAGGGAGCGCGCGAACAAGCTATGCAGTTCCCACAGGGATCCGGCGCTGTGCTATTCTTAATGCTGTCTTTCCATAATGATCGTCATACGTCACATCTTGTGCAGCGCAGGCTTTTCTGTGATGAACGCTGAAACCAACACTCCATTAGACTACATCCAGAGTCAGATCAGAATTATAGTTTGGTACCCAGTGTTTGTTATATTTACTGCAATCATGACTTGAGGTATTAAACTTGAAGACATACAGAACACTAGTTGTAGAGAATGACCTCCAGCCCTGTAGCTGTGATGTATAGCATGACTCAACAGAGAGTGATCACACCTTAAATGGTTTTCATGCTCCAGCGACTGACCTGATGCTGCAAGCAGAAGGCTGTAAATCAGACAACACAGTCTGGGAGAGTTCACCTACTGAGCCAGTTCATTCTGGCTTTTGCTTCACTGCTGTGGTTTATGGTAGAGGTGTGCTCTCTACTGTATGTGTTTGTTACTTTAAGTGAGACTGTTGAACTTCTGAAAGATGAGACAACACAATCTTACTCATTTTTACGAAAATGTCTCATGAGTAATAAAACTCGCCCTTTCTCAATTCTATACAGGCAAGTGTTCTGCTGTTAGTTGGCTAGCATAGCTTATAAGGGCTAATATGAGCTAATATTAACAAACTGCTGTATAACTGACATTACTGAGTTGCTGTCTGTATGTCACTTATGTCACTTGTGCTGTTGTCACACTGTGTTTTAGCATTTCTGTCCCATAATTGTCACTTGTGGCCACAGTGTCTGCAAAAGTTAACAGTCTCGCTTTAACCAACATGAGATATGATTAAGTCAACTCAACTGTAAAACACATTTAGGACAACAATATTTTCATCAATGTTATTTATACTGTACAGATAATTATTGGGTGAAAACCAGCCAGATAATATCAGCTGATCAGCTGTAAGGTTGTTTAAACTGCCTTTGGGATAGGAGATTGGATATCGATGTATATTGTGAAATGATAACTTTTCTGGATGCAAACAAGTCCAATTAAACAAGGATTAAGAGGGCAAGCCGTAAAGGATCTGTTTAATGAGTTTAGATAATAAAATGCTCCAAAACACAGTTTTTCATTGCAAGGGCCAGTAAAATTTACTGTATAGTCGTTATTATTTTATACTGAATGTATTGTGTTTATATGTATTATCAAATATTTTATACACTGATGTTTTATAGTGTGCAAGCAGTCCAGTTTTGGCTAATCAACATGTAAGAAACAGACATGTAGATCAGTTACCTATTGAATTTACTAAGACTGGCATATGACTGGTCTCTTATTCGTTTGCAAAAGTGAGCATTTAACAGAAATAACATACTGTATACTGTACATTATCTTTATGGCAGGATACTGAAATAGTTAGCAAATAAAACCATATGATGTACACAGGAAGTTATAAGATGGATGACTTCATTTAAATCCGTCAAGCATCTACAGTGTCATAAATCTATATTCCAAAAGGGACACAACCAATATCTGATTTTGCTTCTGTAAGGAAGCCGTCAATAAACAATATTTTATTAATTTTATACTTTTTTCTATAGCATAAAGGATTCAAAAGTTTCCAGATATTTAGTGCTCAACCATCATGTCAACCATTATTTATGTAGTCTGCTTTAACAATCATAAATATGGACTACAGTGAATATATTATCAGTAAAATCTGACTTAAAAAGGACCATAAAGAGAAGCTGAGACAAGACATCCTACAGACACAACTGACAACGTTTAAGACAACAGGGAGACATTACGGATTAAGACAGGATTTAGACAAGATAGACATCGATAGAGGCACGAATAAGGGGCGAAATCCAGTTGTGTGTGTGTGTGTGTGTGTGTGTGTGTGTGTGTGTGTGTGTGTTCGGGGGACAGTCATCCTCTATTTCACAGGAGGCTGATGGAAAAGCAGGTGATGGAGTGTGCTTCATCATTCAACTGCTGTGGACACATATCTACACACACAAACACCTAAAACCAGGAATCTGAGGCTGAGGTCAGATTAGATCAAGCTGCCGTTGCCACAGCCGACCATTGTGTGTCTGTCTCTGTGTGTGTGTGTGTGTGTGTGTGTGTGTGCTTGTAGATATATTTGAAACTGCTGTGCTGTGTTTAGCCTCTGGGAAGGGTCTGTGTCAGTCAGGGTTAGCCCACGCAGTGAGGGAGACAGCTGGAGAGAGACGGTCGACTGGACAAGCCGGCCACCACCTGGACACACACACACACACACACACACACAGTAACACAGAGAAGAAGAAAGAGAGGAAAAACAAAAACAAAGAGTGTCACTGGGTGTTTTGCCAGAAACAGACAACACTATTGTTCATCTATAATTTAAATATTACATGGTAGGAGGTGAGGATCCAGCTTAGAATGAGATCACATCATTGCATTTTGGAATGCTGAACTACTGTGGGTGGGGAAAAATGGCACCGAAATACATCCCATATGTTCATGACGATTATGCATCTCACAATTTATGTCCAATGCCAACGCTCAGTGGCCATGCAGGAAGTAGTGTTCAGCTTGGCGGACGAGCGTGTACTGTGTCCTAACTTTAATTTTGGAAGATCGTAGTTTGCATCCCATGACAAGCCTGCGATTACCTCTCGCTTTTTTATTAACTGTAACTGTGATCTCCCCCCTAACAAGTGTTTTAGTTGCCTAACCTCAACCATACTAGTTGTATGGTTAGTTGGCATGTGCAGATATTGCAGAAAGAAAGAATTTTCGTTTTGCAGAATCATCCAATGTCAACCACCAAGCGGTTTGTATTGGAGCCGGTTTGAAGCCCAGAGTTGCAGTTTATGGTTGGTGCCATCTTTTCAGGACCTTTCAAATAAGGAGTGCTGGGTGTTGCTTTTCACACTCTTGAAACGGGAAGCCCCGCTGCCTCGGACCAAAGTTTACTTACTAGAGCACTGACAGGTGCACATTTAAGCTAATGCTAGCTACCTTGGCTAAATTGTGCTAACAGGGCAGATATCATAATCAAGCAGGCGAGCAAACTATCAATCAACGCCCACAAGGCAGACATCAAAGCTACTATAAGTCTTCAAATCTGATTAATAGAGTAATAATTTGAAAATTGACCACCAGCAAACTTATTAAAGAGCCTGAATTTAGAGATTGAGACCACTCAATGACTCAACTTCTCTCTAGAAATAGAGACAAGTTGACGCCTCTTGAATGGAAGTTAATTGGAGCCAGCACCCAGCAGCCGTCAGTGGCATTGCACTTTAACGTACTTCCACATCGGCTTCAGCTTCAAGCTGTGGAAGTCGCTGCTTTTTCTGAACAACTGACACCAAAACCTTATTTTTTCTCTTAGATCTCAAAAGTGTCATCCGCTGCCATCAATAGCAGCACTACAAGTATCTCAAGTGTTTTAAGCTGGATTTTGTTGTGTTGGCTTGTCCATAAAATAGCAAAACCCCTTGTGTTATCTTCACATCCAGATACATGATGTTTTGATAAGGTTTATATATATAAGGATTCAAAAGTTTCCAAATATTGATTGGTAGACCATCATGTGAAGTAAGCCCCTCTCACACATGCAGTCTATCCCTGAAATGTTCAGGAACATTTCCTGCATGTGTGAATGGGAACAGGGATCACGGTTGATTTGTCTTGCGAACTTGTTGAATATTAAATATATTACAAGAAAACTGGCACCGGACAAAAACAGGAAAATGGTTTTTGGGCTTTAGGGAGATTTTTCCAAAGGTTTATAGATCAATTAAAGGATCAATGAACAGTTGTTTGTTGCTGAGTCTATTAAAGGTTTCAATGCTTTGTGCACCATTCACCATCATTGATCTCTACAGTATTCAGAGGGCAGCAAAATCAAGTCAAATCAGTTGTAATTAATGTACATTGGACACAAAATACTGTGAACAGATCAGCATGCATTTGGTTTTCAGTTTTATACCAAATAACCATGCGGGTTATGATTATGGATCCCTGAAACACTTTTTGACACATGCACAAAGAAATCACACAATAGAAAATAAAAAAAAATCACCTACAAGACTTTCCATTTTAACTAAAGGGAAGTCTGTCTGCGCTAGAACCAGAAGTATTTCATTAGACTTTTGACGTAAATGCTGTTTTGGGAGCTTTACTCAATTCCTCGGCAGGAAAATGGTCAAGGTTAATCATGTTGAATACTGACTAACGACAGCTTCAATCCCACAATGATGACAATCAGTCTTAACATAACTCAGACAAATGAGCATGCGGTAGACAAACACAAACTGTGAGACATTAGCCGTCAACAGAAGAGCAAGCTGAATGAGATCACATTATCACATCAGGCTGAGTGGATTAGAGAGAGAGAGATTGTAGCTTTGAGCCTGTGCTGCTGGTGACTCATCTGACCTGATTCTGAACAGCAGCAGAAGCAGTAGCAGCAGCAGCAGAAGCAGAAAAACGCAATGAAACACACATCTATCACCTACCTATCACCATATGTAGGATGCTGTGCTTTCACATGTGGTCTGTATCATTAACACTGACTAACATTAAATCCACAGCGCTGCTCCTTTTGTTCTTTCTGTTTTCATGATGGGCATTTTGGCTAACACGGTTTATTAAATTTAGCACAGCGTTTACATGGCTAGCATAGAGAATAAATATGTGTAAAATTACGTTAAGTGCAACAGTTCACATTTGTGGTACATCTGTAATCCATTGGTGTGATGTTAAATAAAGAAGTGAGTATAGAGAGACCTGCTTGCTTCTGCTCCACCATCTGTATGAAAGCTAAAACCTTCTCCTGAAGGTTGCATATTTAAAAATAAATGTGTATCTTTTACTGTACTGGACATTAGCCTTGAACAACTTGTCATTTTAACCAAGATAATGTGAATGATTATTTTGTTAGCACTCAACAAAAACATATGTAATGCGTTTTAGCCATTGGCACATGTGAAAGCCCCATGCGAGCTGAAGTAGGATCCAGATATTAAGGTGAATGTTTCCTACTGTGTTTGCTGCATGGATGTATTAAGAGAGCTGGTTACGGCGCCGCTGCTCAGCCTTGCTGCCAGTTTCCTCCAGTGGCCACTCGCGGTGATACAGAGAAAATAATCCCCTGCAGCCCTAAAAGCATTTTCTACATAGACCGTGATTTAAAAGAGACGTCTATTAAACTGTTGACAGGACGCCTCCAACTGCTAATAATGTCCATTATGACTCAGGAACTCTACTGCTCATGTTCAGTGGGCAACACAACGCAGAAGCAAACCCTGAGGCTAGAAAACATTTTTGTGTGATGCACCAGGTGAGCAATTATCATTCAGCTGAACAGGTTCTATCTTTGAGTCAGGTTAGGGTTAGGGGGTTGGGGTTAGGGTTAGGGTTAGGGTTAGGGGGTTAGGGTTAGGGTTTAGGGTTAGGGTTAGGGGTTTAGGGTTAGGGTTTAGGGTTAGGGGGTTGGGGTTAGGGGATTGGGGCTTAGGGTTAGGGTTTAGGGTTAGGGGGTTAGGGTTTAGGGTTAGGGGGTTAGGGTTGGGGGGTAGGGTTAAGGTTAGGGTTTAGGGTTAGGGGGTTTGGGTTAGGGGATTGGGGCTTAGGGTTAGGGTTGAGGGTTAGGGGGTTAGGGTTTAGGGTTAGGGGGTTAGGGTTGGGGGGTAGGGTTAGGGGTTTAGGGATAGGGTTAGGGTTTAGGGTTTGGGTTAGGGTTAAGGTTAGGGTTTAGGGTTAGGGTTTAGGGTTAGGGGATTGGGGCTTAGGGTTAGGGTTTAGGGTTAGGGGGTTAGGGTTTAGGGTTAGGGGGTTAGGGTTTAGGGTTAGGGGGTTAGGGTTGGGGGGTAGGGTTAGGGGTTTAGGGATAGGGTTAGGGTTTAGGGTTTGGGTTAGGGTTAAGGTTAGGGTTTAGGGTTAGGGGGTTTGGGTTAGGGTTAGGGGTTAGGGTTAGGTTTAGGGTTAGGGGGTTAGGGGTTAGGGTTTGTCAACCTGCTGCAACCTGTACCATACTCTAACGACTTAAAGCGATCTGCTTCCAAATAGAAGCAGCAGAGGCAGCGGTTCGCAGTATCTTTAGCTAACCGATACCACACGCATTGTTTACTGGCTCAGACCACATATTCAACCTAGCTCCCGCTTTGTTTTCCGGGTGTGGTTTCTGTCGTTGCCATGGTAACAGTGTCAGCTGTGGTGGCAAGTCGAAGAAAGTTAAACCATCATAAACTCATAAAGCAGCAAATACCAGCTTAAATCTTGAGTAAATGCATAATGTTTCTCTTGTTTGTGAATATAAGTCCTTATGAGCTGGCTCTGGGTCTGTTTCAAAGAGAGTAAAAATGTTATGTTAATATTATTTATAGGAATATGTTTTTTATTCTTATCTCTCAGTGACAGCCATCCAGCGAAGACGGATAAAAGTTTGCTGTGTAATTATTTTTAATCAGTGCGAGCCTTAATTGATCATAATCACTCTCATTAGCTCAATCATCTGTCTGCAGTGAGTTGTGTTCCCCCGGCTAGTTAGATAGCACCTGACTGCCAACCTGCCCGCCTCGCTCCCTTAACTCAATCACTGCTTTTAGTATGTGCGTCACCAGCAGAGGCAAAATTACAGGGTTTGAATTAGAAATGTGTTCGGCAACTTATCTCCCTGTCATATGTTCATTTGCACCCCCAACCCCCCCTCCCCCCACTCTCTCTCCATCACCTTTCTTAACCTCCTCCCTTTTTATAGAGGCAGCTGTGTCTAGTTACCATAGCAACTGTTGCAATAAGCCTTGCCAATCAGATGCCGTGTGTTTGTTCATGTGTGTGTGTGTGTGAGAGTGAGTTTTAGTGTTCAGACCCCTCCCCCCCTCCCTCCTCACCTGTCTATGCAGTGTGTAATTACTGTCTACCCACTCACTTCTAAATATATTTCAATCCTCAACAGGCACCTGTGGAAACTTTAGCTTCAGTAGTTTCAGGACAAAGTAAAATGTTTGCAGACTTTCTTCCAGCCTGCTGCTGAGACCACTCAAACTTTCTCCTTTTCTTCATGACTAGTTGCTTGAGGGAACAGACACCGCCTGACTTCTAATGCTAACGAAAAAAACCTGAAAACACCCACAATAACAACAACAACCTCTCCGGCTGCCGCAACACACGAGCAGCACAGACAAGGAGGTGAAACAAGCTGCTGACTTATTTTTTATTCTTTTGCCTCCTCTGATGCATCATCTCTTAATGTCTGTAGCCGTCTGTGTTCAGGTTTGATTGATTGACCGGCTGATAGGATGCCAAGACAAAGTCACCTTTTTTAAAAATAATTTATGTACAAATCGGTTCAACCGGCATAATAATTCCAGGCTGATTCAGTCCATTTCCAAAATCCAGTTTGGCTGTATTCATAATCATGAATATTATATTGTATTGATGTAATCTGTTTTTAGAGTATGCGTACTGTGCTAGTGTTAGCTGTCAGTCAGAACTCCTCTGTTTTCTAGCTAACACCAGGTGGTTTATCGATTGACAGACTTACATATTTGTGTTTCAGTGTCTTTTCCAGAACAGCAAAAAGATTCAGTCCTCTCACTAACCTTTTAAATCTCAAGACAATATAAAAAATGTTTGCCTCTTCAGCAAACCATCTTCTGCCATGTGTTTAGTCACCGGTTTGCAATGCACCGTTTCACCATAGTTTTATAGTTTGGCTAACTCACAAAATAAATGTTGATACAGCTGCTTTGATCCTGTCCATGATTTTATGGGGGATAATTGGGCGCAGCGAAGTCGAAGTATTTTACGGTTTAAGCATTGTTGCAGTGACACGGTGTGGATCAAAGCCTGATGATGTTTCACTGTCAGAGAAGAATTTGTGCTACTGTACATGTAGTACAATTAATGACAAACAGATCATGATCACAACACGTTAAAAAACCAAAATGTGTGTTTCCTGGGACAGTGTTTCCCTGTTGAGCTGCAGGTGGAAGTATAGTAACAAAAAGAGGGACTTGGACACTAAAAAGACTGTAACGTTGAAAGATATCTACTTGATTTGACTCATTTGGACGCTGAAGCTTCATATTAGCTTCAGATAAACTTTTAAATACATTTTTGCACAGAAGGAGGACTGTGGATTTTGACATTGTAAGTGCATTATGAAGGGATCTTCTTCTTCAGTATGAACAGGAGGAATGATTACAGCAAGAAAAACTGCTCATTTGGACTCCTGACTTTTGTTTTAGGACAGAAAACTTTTTGATAAAAAAAAAAAACCCAATGAAATCTCTGATATTCTGAAGCCAACCTGAGTCCAACATTGTCTATTGATGAAATAGGAGAATATTTATAATGTCTTTGCAGAACATTAATTTTTCATCTATGTATTCCTACTTAAATAAATAAAAACTTCTGCAAAGGCTGGTTGTGTAGCTCCAATGTTAACATTACACTGTAGATGCACTTGTTCTAGCTGGAGGGGATGCAGAACTCACCCGCGAGCTATGAAAAACCCTACATCCCTGTATTTTAATGGCATCCATCGCCAACAAATGTATGAGCATATTTGTGGTTTTGCCACTGTTGCTCATAATCAAAGTTGTGCAAATATTGCATCTTGCCCTGGTGGATAAAAAGGCGCCCACACGCATATTTTCTCTTCCTGCTGTGGCTCAAGTCCCACATGAAAACAAACTCACAGAGCGTGCAGACCGGTGTGAAGATGATCTGTACGTATCTACACACTCCCACTTGAGTTTTCAGGAGAATCTGCTCTCTGGGGCAGTTGGTCGGCTCTGTCTGTCTGTTCTCATCTAACATCAAACACACACACACACACACACATACACACACACACACACTCTACTGCTTCTCTTCCCTTCATGGTGGCAGGTGAAGGATTGGATGTTTCTGACCATGATGCACTCTGTTTCAACTCTGCCATCTTTATGCACATACTAACACAAACTCAAACACAGAATGCACACAAAGTTACATCTGTAAAAAAAAATAGTTTAGTCCAGTCTGGTAACGCTTTTCTTGACTGATTTGTAATTGTAATTGTGTTTGGGACTTTTGTTGATATTAGTTGATATTTAACCGGTTGACTCTGGAGGCCACCATTTATTCTGGCAACTGACAGAAGTAAATGAAAAGAAAATATCCTCCGGTCAATCGTGACGCTAACTCAGGCTCTTCTCCCTTCATGAAGTATGACAACAAAAGGGGAGCGGTAAAGGCGGGGGACATCATTTACAGACACAAAAGTGAAGGTATGGGCACAATGAACTGAGCCTTATGTGTTCCACCTGTTGACCCTGGAGGAGTAGCACGTCAGGATTGAACTATTTACAAATTTTGTGTAATTATGATACATATATGCTGCACAGTTGACTCTGTTACATATGCACAGAAAGCAATGACGTCTGCAGCTTCTATCTGTGCATGAATAAATCATTTAATTGGAGTGCTGCGATGTACTTTTGGTTCTGAGGATTCAGCATCCATACATTACAGAGTTGAGTTATCCTTTTTCAATTGTAACCTGGCCAAGAATGCACCACGGAGACGAAAATCACAATGATTCACATCATCGAAATGCAATCACAGGTCTTTTGTGTGAGCGCTTAATAAAAGTGGGCACATTCAGAGCAGCTCCATGGGGTCATGGTGCCAATAACAGCTTCTTACTACCATAACTATCATCTTTTATTAATCTATAAACTGGCTTCTTATTAATCACAAAAAGCCACATATAGTTTTGCAGTACGAACACAAAGCCTTCAATCTAAAAAAAGAGTTTTCTCTGTGAGCTAATTTAACTTTAAGTCTAAATGTTGTTCCTCTAATGCTGCGACCGTCCCTGTTCAGCCGACTGTGTGCCTTGCAGCAGAGAGAGAGAGAGAGAGAAAGAAGCTGCGCTCTGTCGCGCTCTGCTCAGTGGAAGAAAGATAATGCCTTCTCATCAGTTTTATCTGAGCTTGGCTTTGGCACCTGTCATCTGCTTCCAGGAGCCGCAGCGTTTTTATCTGCCAGGCTGTAGAGGAGGCGGGACGGACTGTGAGATTCGCTGCATGCTGAATTGTTGGGTCTGAGTTGTTTGTAGTGGCGTCACTGCTGTTTATGGACAGTATTTATATTGTCGTTATATTCTTGAGGCTGTGATGCTTTTGTAGCTTTGAGTGTTCTGAGAAGCAGAAAATGTATAGTATGTGTAGAATTTTACATATGATGGGAACCCAAAAATTCCTGGAAGCCCCAAAAATTCCTGGAAGCCATTGATAGCACGGGATTGGGATATCGGATTTGTGGCGAGGTAACGTGTTCCTACAGCTCGGTGAAACTGGAAGAAGCTCAGGAGGCTCTGAACACGGAGACAAAAGATGACTGCAGGAAATGTTTCCAGGATTGGGAGAAGTGTTTCCCATCTGAAGGAGAAAGATACTACCCAAAGATTTATAATGACAGATTTTTCAAACAGTTCCAGGAAGTTTTGGGTCATCGATCAGGAACTGCATCCTCACAGTACCCTGTGAAGGTTTTGACCATTAGTAGCAGTAAATATGGAGGATGTATGTGTAGTTTAGGCCATGATACACAGCAAACATGGATGTAAACAATTTCCAATTCATCCAAAAATGTCATTTTATGATGAAGGAAAGGATCAGTTTATTATTACACACAATGCACAGTGAATGTAAATATAACTGACTTAAAAAATGAAAAATAACTAAATAATGATTAATCAGTTAATTGAATGAATTGATCAACAGAAAATCAACTAATTTGATAGTTTGTTATTCATAAAAGTCATTTAACAAGAAAAAGATGCTTCTATGTTCCTGTGAGGATTTGCTGCTTTTCTCTACTCTCTCTGTTCTCTTCACTGCTCTCTCAACTGATAATGGAATAATAATAATAATAATAATAACAAATCCATAATAGAATATAATAGAATCATTGGCTGCAGCCCTACTAGAACATGTACCTTAATAAATCTAGACTTTCAGTGGTTTTTTCTAGTTTTTTTCCATCGTTCTCTGCTTGAAAGACGGACATCAGTGGAAGCATCATTACTGCTGTAACTGTTGCATGTGAACACACACACAGTGTTGTGTGTGTGTGTGTGTGTTTGTGTTGTCTGTCAGTCTCAACTGATCAAGAGTCAAATGTCCTCGGCCTTGTTCTCCCTCTGAACTCAACACGAGGGGCCACAATGCTGCAATTAGCAGTGAAAACCAGCACACACACACACATCTGTCTCTCTCTCTCAATGGATAAATAAGTGAAGGCTGCACCAGTGATCATTTGCTGCCCTGTGCAGCTTATTAAACTGGGATTTTATACGCTACACTGAGCGGTGTGGTCTGAGCAATCCCTCAGTGATTTTTTTTTTTGACTACTACTGAATAAGAATACAGAGAGGAAGAGCTTCATTCATGCAGGATAATTAGATATGTGATTCAAGGACGAGACTGATAGTGCAAAGCAAGGTTAGACAGATGTTGGGATTGTTGATTTATGAGGTCATCTTTTCTTTAAAGCCGCAATTATTGATTTTCGTGGCCACTCGAGGGCAAAATAATCCCGAAACAGGCTGAAAAATATCTTATGTTTAATGTGGCGGCGATCGATTACCTGTTTACACATTCAGCAGACGCAGAGCAGCGTTAGCATTCATTACTCGTACTTGTTTTGGTTTCCACCTACTCATTAGAAATATCTGGCTCTTTAAGGTGCTTGATTTTCGACTCTTCACCAGATGGTTTGTCTGTCTGGTGTTTGGTATCGGGAAGGAAGGACGACAGCGTTATGCTGAACAGCTGTTAGAAACATGCAGTGAGCTAAATAAGACTGAGAACTAGGAGTACAAGCATACATATGTGACTTTTAATGGCTTTTTGTATAAATTGGAATTTAGTCAAGCCGATATCGTGACCTCTGATTGGCTAATTTTGAAGCAGTTGCATATTTAAAGCTGCACTGATCGATATTTTTAAATGAACAATGGATCAAATGACTCACAGACAGTTATTGTTCGACTTGGCGGCTCCTCTCAGCTGTTTGGAGCGTTTTTTTGCATCCATGAGTTTGAAGTTTGGATCATCTGACCTGTTTCCAGCAGCAGCAGCAGCAGGCAGCGATTTGCAATGAAAAAGCTGTAATGAACTCACTGAACACTACTGCTGCTACCCAGCAGACAAACAAAGCCAAAAACTTGTTGATGAGCAAAGAGTTGCTAAAGAGCCAGACAGTAGTGGGTGATACTGTATGTGTGAATACTTAGATTCATCATCATGTACAGAAACAAGACCCCAAATACATACTTGTGTTGCTCCCTGCCCTGCTGGATGTGTAACAAGGCAACTGTTTGCTAACACATTCAAGATAACAACTTACAGTATAATGTGATAATGTGCCGGTGTTGTTTAGAGTTTATCCTGCTGCCCCTGAGAGGCAGAAAATACAATATAATAAACAAAATTAATCAATTAATGCAACTTTAAGGCAGAACAGCATCAGCACTTTTTTGTAACGGCTTTGTATTTGCAGCTCGGCTCAATTCATATGCATGAACTTTTTACCTGCAGCTGAGATGAAACAAAATGAACAGATTGACTGTTTTTAATTCCTCCAATCCTCAGTGAAGCAACACACAGCCGACTGCAGCACGCTGGGAGGACTGTGGGGAAAACATAAAAGGCCGTCTAGCAGACCAGAGAGATTACAGGCTAAATGTGCAGGGGTGTGTGTGTGTGTGTGTGTGTGTGTGTGTGTGGGTAGCAGTGTGTTAGGGGGGAATCAGATACGGGAAAGATGGAGAAACGGAGCTAGAAAGGAAGTTAAGATGTGTCAGGATAACTCTCCACAGGCTCTCTCTCTTCAGCCTCCTCCTCCTCCTCCTCCTCCGTCCGCCTTGTTACCCTGTCGGTTGCAATGTGGACCTCCTGAGAGCTTCACATTTTCTCTTCAAAAAGGTAAAGAAAGTTGTTCTCTCCCTGCTCTGCTCTGATATCTGCTGAGACAGGAGGGAGGGATGGTGGGAACGAGGGATGAGGGATGAGGGATGAGGGATGAGGGTGGCAGAGCACGGAGAGAAGAGGAGAAATTGCTTTTGAGTTATTCTCAGTCGGTGTTATCTGAAACACTTCAGGGTAATGAAGCGCTATAGTGTGTGTGTGTGTGTGTGTGTGTGTGTGTGTGTGTGTTCATATGTGCTGGTCCTCAATTTGAGAAAGAGCCATTTAAAAGCTTTAAATTTTATGGCTTCAAATTGGTGTAAGAGTTTAAAGTTCTGGCTCTCGTGCTGAGACTTGAGCATCTTAAGTGATGAGACTAAATTTAGTGAAATCCTTCATGCATCTTTAGATGAGAAACACACTGTCAGTGTGTGACGCACGTTGTGTTTTTTATTAAGCTAACACAACAGCGGCACTGAGGGACCACGTCAGGATACACACTCATACACTCACTGTCCTATTTTCCTGCATCGACACTCCAGAAAAGCAGCAGTTTTTATTAAATTTGCCTCCTGGGTTGATACATAGTTTACCATCACTACCTGTTTTACATGTCTGATGTTTGCTACTGACGTCAAATGATATGCGTCATATGAAGCATCACAACACGGCACGACTGTGTTTGTTTTGTACACCAGATGATTTCAGTGTGACTGATTTCAAATACATTAGGGATGCACGATATTGGATTTTTTGCTGATATTCGATATGCTGATATTTCCAACTCATTGTGGCCGATACCGATATATACACACATTTTTTTTTCCAGCTGGCTGAGGAGACTATTACACATGCAAGCATAGATTGTACGTAGTATGATCAAGAAAGACAATATATGAAGGAAGAACTGAGGAAGACTGGAGTTCAGGAGCTCAGCATTAAAACTTTAATGAACCTGTCAAGTGGGAGCAGCAGTAGAGTTTTCATTGAGTTTATTAGACAGACAGGATTAATGTGCAGGATTTAATCTCTGGTCCACACTCCGGACCAGAAGGTGGCGCTAATGCACCTAATACGCTGGTTGCCAACCGCCGTTATAAACCAAAAAGAAGAAGATGAAGTTTATCATTTTTCAAACAGAGTGGTACATCCTGCCAGCTGAGGTGTTTCCTATCTGTGCAGCCGAACACAGCAGAACCTTGATGGACTGTTTCACCCTGACGGTCCCGGTGTTTCCTCCACAGGCTGCACTTCACTCAGCCGCCCGTCAGACCCGCTGCTTCTTCCCACTTTAACCTGAATAACAAACTGGGGCTAACGTTAGCTGAGAGGCTAGCGGAGCGTTAGCCGCAGCATGACCGGAGGGAAGCACAGCCAGCTAGCCCCCGCTAGCCTCCCAGCTAACATTAGCCCTGGTTTGTTATTCAGGTTAAAGTGGGAAGAAGCAGCGGGTCTGACGGGCGGCTGAGTGAAGTGCAGCCTGTGCAGGAAACACCGGGACCGTCAGGGTGAAACAGTCCATCAGGGGGGAAGGCGACATATCGGCCTCTCATTATCGGCAGAATTCACCGATGCCAATATTTCATTTTACAGCTTTTATTGGCTGATACCGATGACATGCTGATAATATCGTACATCCCTAAAATACATACGTGGTGGATCACAGAGGCTGGAGACAAAGGTTAGTGGTCAGACTGAAATCCAGGATGTTGTAGTCGTCCACTATTGGACACGTCAGTGCCAAATGAGCCACCAGGACACCCGGTCACAGAGTATTTTTAGCAGGCAGAGACCTAGTCTCTCTCACACATTCACTCACCTGCCTGCTTAGAATCAATATTTTAGCTGTAAAACTTGGCATCTACAAACCAGATCTACTGCCAAACAGCCGACCAGCTGTCAACACCGCTCAGCTTGACAATGTGTCTCCGTAACAGGTTTTTAAATTGTACAAAAGGCTTACAAGGCTTCCTTTTTCATCACTCTGTGTGCATCATATAAACTGTCTGTCTTTTGTTCTCTTTTATGAACAATATTCACCTTCAGCTCCGTTCAGTGTGCTGCAATTAAACCAAAAGCCTTGACCTTAGTGATGAAATGTCAAGTCTGATCTATGAGGATCTACAGCGTCGGCATCACTTACGTTCATTTGTTATGGCCGAACAAAGAGAAGAGACACCAGACTACCAGCACTGAAAGACAATTTCTAGAATAGTATGATACTGATCTGGCTTCTGTGTCCTGTTTGTATTTTCATCTTTGTTGTTCTGCGGCTGCTCCGGCGCAGATCATGTTGTCTCAATCTGTGGGATTATCTGCAGTGAGAAGCAGCAGGGAGGCGCGTTAGTCAGCACATTTAGGAAAATGAAAAAACAAAAACAGAACAAAAAAAACGCTTCATGTTAAATTCTGCACTCAACCATAAGGCCTGTGAGAAATCTGTGTGCTTTAAATGGCTTAAGAGGAGTTTGCTCCATTTGTCCTTTACTTGTTTCAGGGTAGTTTTATAAAAAAAAAAAAAAATCACAGAGGAATAAAAGCCATATTTCCACCAGCCTGTGAGCAATGTGCAAGCAGCTTGGTGTCCCATATAAAACAAATGCCTTGCTGAGCGCAGAGGCAGAGACAGAGAAGTGCTGCATATTTATGGGTTTGGCACATTTTCAATCAAGATAATAATGCTTTTGTCATTTAAAAAAAAAAAAAAAAAAAAATTGTAGCTTTTTTTTTTTTCCACGACTTCTGGGTTTAAAGCTGTCCCAGGGTAGATTTTATATTTTATCACACCAGTAAAGAGCAATACCATCCCCTCTAATGAAGTGCCAGTTCAGCCCATTTGTCCAGTTTATATTCTGGTGTCAGGACCAGTGAAACAATCCTCTGCACACCAACTATGATAAACTATGAAGTACAGATCCTAAACAGAAGCCGGTGAGCTTTTTCTATCTGGTGGATTTTATTTTACTTTCTCATTTATTTAGTTTCCTTTGAACACTTGCGATGGTGCAGTTTGCTGACTCCGCTTTCCAATATGTCTCAGATACTAAAAAATTCAAACAAAACTGAAATATAACCTGTGCTTCTTCTATTTGAAAGCCACTACAGAGCCAGGCGTTCAGACCTATAGGGCATCCCGACGATGAACAGGTCAGGTCTCTTTGAAATGAGTCGAAGCTTTTAATGTAGGCAAACCGGTCCGACATGAAAGTGAGGGGATTTTTCAGCCGTATTAAGTTATTTTCTCCTAAAATGACACAGAGAGAGAGAAGAGAGGAAGGTTCTCACAGTAAATTTTCATACATAGTTTCAAAGAGCAAGTGGAAACTCTGTCTGAACCCTCTCGCTGCCCAACTTTCCAGAGTCCTAATTGGACGAGGGAGCGGCGTCCGATAATATTCGTTTGAAACCAGCGAGTTCACACAGCAGTTGGTGTGTGTGGAGGTGTCAAACTCATTCTTTTCATTCTTCAACACAACTATTTATGTCACTTTTCCCGTGAACACTTGAACGCAGCACCGTAAAGATTTAACCCTGACTTCCTGCTTCTCATTTGTCATCTATACACTTCATTACTATTTTCACTCATTGATTGATCTTCAGATTATTTTATCGATTAATTGTTTTTGTCATAAAATAGTGAAGATGCCCGTTACTGTTACTGAAACCTGAAGGTGACCTGTTCTAATGTTTTGATATTCAGTTTACTGTCGTGTGTGGCAAAGAAAAGCTTTCAATCTTCACATCTGAGAAGATAAAACCAACACATGTTTGGCATATTTGCTCAAAAAATGACTTGAATGACTTATGTGATTATCAAAATAGTTGCTGATTAATTTTCTGTCAATCGATTAATCGTTGCAGCTTTAAACTTCCTGTTTCCTGTTCTTCTCTGATTGTGCAGCCAGGCCTTTGCATATTGTGTTGACTTGTAATGTTAGTTTTGTGTCCTGATGTTTCATTATGACGACACGGACGCAGGAAAAGAACATAAAACAACGTGCTGTCAACTTACAGCTTTGTTAACAGTTTGTTACCATGGCGATAGATGATTTAATTTGGAGGACAAATTTACAGCCGTATGTGTAAAGATCTACAAGCTTCATGCAGGTGAAGGTAGAGATCATTTAATTGTCTCCATCTTGGTGGTAACTGCTCGTGTCATGGTTGTTTTTTTTCCGTGTAAACAGGAAACGCGTCGTTGCCCCGCAGCCGATCTGAGCGTTTATTCACCGCGGTCGGGTCGGGCTACTCTGGCATTTTTGCTCGGCTTAGACATCATCAGCGGGTGCAGACCACATTTACTTTGCTGGCGTCTGGTTCAGCTTTTAAATGAATCAGAGCCACAGACCAAACACAGCGCTCAGTTCAAGTCAAAAGAAACTGCGGCGCTCCTGGTCGTTATTATTAATATCAAGTCTGACGGTCTGCCAGACGGATGTCATTTAGGAAATTTAAAAGCAGTCATAGTTTGGCTTTAGGTGTTCACTTAGAGAATGAATTGTATGAAAACGTTTTATTTCCCAGAATAATGTGTAGAAATGATTTATAGAGGATACAGTGATGTGTTCAGGGATTATAGGAGAGTGTAGCATCATGACAGCATGTTCTCACAGGGAATCTTCCCCTGTACATTTGTTTTGTATCCTGTTTATCCCTCAGAAAGAATGAATGTTTTAGCATTATGTAACATAAAACTATTTTGTAATATTTAATATACAAGATTCCCAAACATGGAGAGAACCTGAGCAGGAAAGCCCTGAAATCCTGAGATTAATCCCTGCTGTTGATCTTCAGGATGAAAACATGGCATCTTGGCAAGAACCCACAGTCGCACAGAGAGACCAGTAAGACCCTCTGTCTGCTTTTTGGCAGCTCCGATTCTGACGGAAAAATCCAAGTGATGGTGCTCAGTCAGTTTGAGTCGAATCAACAAAACGTGAAGGTTTTATTGTACCGATGTGAGACGTCACTGTACGCTTTGAGTGCATGAGGACAACAGGATCTTTGATATGATGGATGCCAGAAATCAGGCAAAAGAAGTCCTGACTCTCTCATCTTCCAGCCTCTCATCCTCTCACACACACACTCCTCACTACACACACACACATCTCTGCAGCCCAGTGGTTGCACTGATGAGCGAGACAGAAGAGCTACAGCTGAAAAAACCCTTTTCTTTACCTCCTTTGTCTGTCTGTTTTCTTGCTGCACACACACACACACATTGTGGTGCTGATGCTCGTGTCCCAGACAGATTAATCCTGAATCTTCCTCTTCCTCTCTCTCTCTCTTTCTCTCTCTCTCTCTTCCATCCTCACACAGGAGCTTTTCTTCCTCTTCTTCTTCTTCTCTTTCTCCTCAATGATTAAACCACACAGAGAGGAGTGGATGAAGGGCTTTCTGTAGCACGACAGGCGAGAATGAACATGAAAGAACCGACACAGGAGAAAAAAAAATCACACATTTAGATTTAAAGTCACAGAAAGACACGTTAAAGTGAACATCAACTGCAGCAACAAACATGTCGGATACGGTTTCTTGAGCATTGCATCATCTGTTGATTATTTTCTCAATTAATCGATTAGTTTTTTAGTCCATAAAATGACGGAAAATAGTGAAAAATGTCCAAGATGACATCCTCAAATGTCCACAAGCCAAAGATAATTCGTTTACTTTCATAGAAGAGTAAAGAAACTAGAAAATATTCACATGGATGATCAAAATAGTTGGAAACTAATCAATGAATCGACTGATCTTTACAGCTCTACTTGTTTTTCTGGTACAACAGCAGCAGTTTACTGTTGCATCAGGCGTAAGAAACACATTTTGTTTCCATCATACTTGTAGTTGCTTTTCTTTATTTTTCAGTTTTTAAAATGTGTTTTTTATGGAGCTGCTTGTTCTCTGCTGGGAGATAAATGACCACAGGACAACCAGCCAGAGCTAATGTCCATGCATCTGTGTCACTACTACAAGAAATTCAAAAAAAAAACTATTCCGTTAACAGCTATGTTGGCTTTTGCAGTCTATTAAAACCTCTGCAAAGCTCCAAAAAGCCACATTTCAGCAGTTGGTCATGCTGCTTTTGTGAAGGATTTAAGCCTCAGCGACATTCTGTCTGTCCGGCACAAGAGTGTGTCTGTAATTCAGATACACACACATCTCTCTCTCTCTGTGTCACACACACACACACACACACACACACAATCATAATCAGATCAGCGTGGAGCCTGTGGATGACAGTGGGGGGGGGGGGTAAACTCTCTCCACTTATTTAATCCGCTGTTCCCACCTCATCTCATGCTGCTTCTCTTCAAAGAGAAGAGGAAGAGTCAGAACAAACTGATGTAATTATATCAGGATGTTTGTGCCTCCGTTCATTAATCAGAGCTGATAGAGGACGTTAGCGACCTGCTGCAGGTCAAAGGTCGTCGGCTCTCGTATTGGTCGTCCAGCGTGTGTGTGTGGGGTTACAGCCTTTCATTCTTCAAGTTGTGATTGATTGTAATCGGGTCAATCCAGTCTGATCGGTAAAGAAATAAGAAGCATGAAATGAAAGTGAGCCGGCAGATCAGACGGGAAAGACAAGAAGATAACTGGAGGAGGAAATAAGAGCAGAAATAATCAAGTCGCCCAAGTCGACGCTCGTCTGGCTGCAGGCCATCGGCTCACTGCTTCTTCTAGTTGATGCTGTTTCTACTTGAAGAGCAGCTGCAGATGCAGAGCAGCTTTTTTTTATCATAATGACAGATATGCTGATGCTGAAGAATTTTAAGAAGCAAAAACATTTTCTTTTTTATGTTTTACACTGCAGCGGTTATAAGTTCAGAGTGGTGAACATCTGCAGACAGAGATGAAAACAAAGATGAGTTTGTGAATATGTTCATGACACATTCATGTGTTATCAGCCAGATACTCTACTACTACTAATTCATCATCATTCTCTTCATATACTCTCCCTGAATACACCGGGGAACAAAAGTATGTACTTTTAAAGCTAAATAAATAAATTAAATGCATCTCATTTTCATCTTCAAACAGCATCTCAGTTTCATCTCATGCATTTGGGACAGTCTGTAAATGTAAACATGATGTTATACATGTTTATTTCCTCGGTGTCTTAAATGTTGTTGGAGACAACAAAGCCCAAAGGAAAACTGCTTCATGAAGCTCTGCAACTCTGTCGCTAGTTAAAGCTATAATATGTAATTATTCCACATTAAAATGTCTAAAAACAACTAGACCTATGTTATATATGTTGTTGAGTTGTGTACTTACATTATCCCAAATGTTTCCAACAATGTTCAAACTCAGAGAAATCTGTAATTTAATCAAAGTAACGGACCGTTTCATTTGGTCGCCTGTCGATGACGTCATACCTCCTCTACCAAAGAGTAAACACGCACCAGATGCATACGGCGGCGCTGTGTTTGTCCGCTACAATGGCGTCTACCAAAGAGTAACTTACACACATACAAGATAATACATCGGTGTTGTGGTTGTTCCACACAAACTGTTATAAATGGACTTTTATTCAGTTTTAAGACACATTTTCATGATAAATTTAGGTGGTTTTTAACTTTATCTTTTAGCCGGAAGAAGGATTTTAGTCGTTGGACGTCTGGATCTTAAGTTATCAGAGAAATAAACTGGACAAACGTTAGCAGCAGCTCGGCTAACAGCCCCTCCAGGAAGTCTGGTGGTCGCCAAACATCGTCGGAGAAATATTGATTTTTTAGGTGAAACAGCTTTAATTAGTATTTTTAACGATTTTAATCTCCGGGTCCGTCTGTCCTGGAGAGGAGGAGACCTCTGCCGGTAAAAACATCCTGAATGATGAACACTGGAGTAATCCTATCCCAATGAAGACAACAACTCCCATGATCCCTTGCTACTTCACACCATCATCACACTCCGTCTGTTGTTATTGTTTTGATTGAGACGCCTAGCGGCTGAAATTACATATTGTGTGTTTAAGAATCTCAATATCGGATGATTCTGCAAAACCTCAGATTACGTTCAATGTTCAATATATTCAACAAAATTCTTACTTTCTTCAATATGTTCGGCTTTCTTAGACAAATAAAACACTTGGTTACAGTTAGAGAAAGATCACAGTTGCAGGTCTGTGACAGGAAGTGAAATGTCGTCTCCTGCATGACGCTGTGCACAAAGAGCACAATACTTCCTGCATTTGCGCCAGTATAATGAACAATAAGACATGGAATATACATAAATAAAAAGGGAAACAGGGTCGTGTACACATGTATCTTTCCTTTAAAGGTTTCCTCGGTTGTTATAGTGACAACAGAGACAGAAGGATGACAGTGTGAAAGGAAGTAAATCTGATTTCCAGCTTCCTTTAACGCTGAATGAAAACCTCTCAGTCCCCTTTAATAAAACCTGGTAAAGAGCTGCTGGAGACGCCTGACACTGTCAAGACCTGTGGAAAGATGAAAGGAGACAGAGGATAAGCTGTAATCAACTCAGGGTCTCTACAACACACACACACACACACACACACACACACACACACACACACACACGCTGGGACTCTGACAGCAACCAGACTGCATCCCAATTGTATCATTGAGATCTGAAAGCTTGAGAAGTGGGAAAAAGAGCCAGATGCAGACTTTGTTCTTCCTCGTGGGTTCAGAGACTCTCGGTCGACATTGAAGCTCACCTTCCCTGCTGTCGCTGCTCGAGAGTTGAAAGCTGTTTGAACTCTTTTAAATCTCTCACATCAGTCAGGATTTAGAAGCTCTGACGCTTTCAAGACATCCTGAGATTGTGATAATTAGATCAATACTTAAACCCCTCACCTATCACTCGGTATTCTTCATCATCTTCCTTTAATTTTCACATAAGCGGATTAAGATTCCAACGTAAATAAATAAAAATATTAGTAAAAGAAAGACACATGGATCTCATGCTGCGTGTGATGGAAACAAAACAGGAAGTGAATGTTCTGCATCGATCTGTCCTCATGGGTTTAAATGTGTTTGTTGACTTTAGGCCTCGATTTCTGTTTAAGTCTCAGCAGCATGATGGGCGAGACGGATTGTACTGTGTGTGTGTGTGTGTGTGTGTGTGTGTGTGTGTGTGTGTGTGTGTGTGTGTGTGTGTGTGTGTGTGTGTGTGTGTTGAAGAAGGCAGAAAGAACAATATAAAACACACTCAGAACTTGGAGTATACTAATGGATCCAGATGGTGCTTATAATTCAATTAGAGACATCTCTACTGTTTAGATTACGTAATACAGTAACTACACACACACACACACACACACACACACACATGTACACACACACACGTACACACACACACGTACACACACACACTTTTAGACGTTAGCAGCCATGTGCTTTTAAGTCACATGTGTATTGGCAGCACTAGTTAGAATATCACCAACCAGAGCGCAGAAGCTGGTAGAACAAAAACAGTCCTTCAGCTGAACTAAAATGAATTTATGCTTAATTATGATGTAATTTCTGGTAAACATGTGTCATCCTACCTGTGTTTAGTGCTGTTTCTTCTATAGAATTAGATACTGAGGCCCAGATTAACATTTTTCTACCTCAACCTTCTAATAATTGTGCAGATTTTCCTTTTTGAAGGAAGAGAAATGTCCAACTGAGAAGTGTTTATCATGTGTGGTCGATCCTATTAAATATATATACAGTGTATATTAGTATACAGGAGGAAGGTGTGTATCTGTGTTTACATGCAGAGGACCTCAGATGACAGCAGAGCAACAATCTGGCTCAGACGTCTCAGAGAAACGTGTTCAATCACGATGTGCTCATTCAGTCGAGCAAATTAAACTGTTACAAGTAGAATCTGAAAACTTCTGTTTACTTCTTTTTTAATGGTAACATTTAATATCTGCTCTCGCAAAGAGAAAACGTGTCCCTGCTGTCTGCACAGAGCAGCGAGTAAACAAACCGCAATAAAAAAAGATGTGGGGCTTTTTATTTCCCATCATCACAACAGATGTGTTTTCTTCTAAGAGTCAAACTTTAATTTGTCAAATACGACTCTCTCTCTCTCTCTCTCTCTCTCTCTCTCTCTATCTCTCTCTACATATATATGTCTCTCTCTCTCTCTCTCTCTCTCTCTCTCTCTCTATATATATATATATATATATGTCTCTCTCTCTCTCTCTCTCTCTCTGTCTATATATATATATATATATATATATATGTATGTCTCTCTCTCTATATATATATACATATATATGTCTCTCTCTCTATATATATATGTATATGTCTCTCTCTCTCTCTCTATATATATATATATATATATATATATGTCTCTCTCTCTCTCTCTCTCTCTCTCTCTGTCTATATATATATATATATATATATATATATATGTATGTCTCTCTCTCTCTCTATATATATATATATATATATATATATATGTCTCTCTCTCTCTCTCCACATATTATATTATGTTCAGCGTGATTGGTGAAAACCACAGCGAGTTACTTTAGTGCTAAATGTTTCAGTATCAAATCTCCAAATGTGAATTTATTAAGTTCATCCGACACAAACAGGAAGTCTTATTTCACAGTGAATCATGTCTCCTGGTTAATGCTGATAAGAGACGATCATGCTGGACACTTACTATGATTTAGTAAAGAAAGTTTCTGCTTCTTTTGTATCCAATTTACACAATGTTCACTTAAATGCAGAACATCTTTTACTGTGAGAAGAGTGAGTTGAGGTTTTTATGTTGAGGTGTGGATCCATTGACAGGTCAGACATGTTTCTAGAGCCTTTACACAATACTGTGAATTTTAAATTGAATATACACATATCTTGAGGTAAAATTCACAAAGAGCATCAAAGAGCAAAGTGTGAGTCATGACTGAGGCGTTCAGATGTTATCGTTTCAAAATCGAGAGGCCGTTCGACTGTGTTGAGCGGCCTCTTGATTTATTCAACAGTGTTCAAAAGCTACTGTATGTGAGGCATTTGCATTAAAAGCTTTGCTGAAAGCAGACCACAGAATATGCACATTCTGCAGAGCAACCTCGCTTCATTTTTTTGTTTTCTGCCTCTTTTCTGTCAGATTCTAACAAGCGAGTCACGACTTCGTCTTCACAGGATTCTTCTGATGCTTTCATACAAAAAAAAAGAGCCAAACTTTGCATTTACTCACGTTCGACCTCATCTCAACAGCACCGCTGAACATCCCATAATTAGCCGGCGGATAAGGTGCACCTTATAATTTAGCAGATCACATGCTAGCAGAGCAGATACTGATACTGTCTTTAATCTGCAACTAGCTGCTGTTTCATCTCTTTAAAAAGGCTCCTGTTCATGATGCTGAAGCAACATTCAGCATCGTGTCTGGAATCTGTACGGTTTAGTATTTAACAATTCATCTGTTAAGTTCCATCTTATGCTGAGTGTCCATATACTGTTTGTTTCTGAGCATCAGCATCATTCTTCACTCGTTCCCAGCGAGGAGAGAGTGTATGTGGTCGACTGGCTGCTCCGAGCTCTTCTAGCTGAAGACCCTCTGAAGTTTTCAGAAAGGCTCTGATGTCGTCACTGTTGCTCCTTTTTCAGGCAACCAATCACATATGAGATGAGGACTCATGGTGAAAAAAACACTGTCAGACAAATAGATATTAGTCTAAGAATAACAAATAGATGATAAAAAAGGGGACGATGCTAGTCCATCATACAACGGCGGTTAGAGCGGTGATATGTTGTCAAGATATGGTTGCCATAGAAACAAAACCCATGTGCAGCCAGAGGAAAACGCTATATGGACACAAACACTCGTATCCATCTGTGCTGGTAATGAAAAGGCCAAAATCAGGATTATCAACATACATCATATGAAGCCTTTAGACTGGAAAGAGGTGAGAAAAGTGGAGCAAATGATCTATAATCTATTATAATCTAATCTATCTATCTAATCTATCTATCTATAAATAAAAGACACAGACTTTAGTGACCAGATAAATGAAAAATATGACTATAAAGAGAGAAAAAAACAACAGGACAGAGATCATTTCTAATCAAGAGACAATAAGAAATGATCTGACTCACTAAAGGCTTCAAGCACTAAATATGACGACTGTATATGTTTTATGATATTTTAGTAACATCACCTGCCTGTAAACACTGAAGGTTGTTCAACAGGACAAACGAAGAGCAAGAATCTTCCCTGCTTAAAAATTAGAAATTAAATTTCCAATTAGACGCAGATTAAACGATAATGAGCGTAAGAAGATAATGATAATTACCTGCTGATATACCTGACTGCAGCTCAGGAAGCTTCTGCTCTCGTGTCTCATCACATCGTTCAGCCAAGTAGTAAAAAAAAGTCATTATAGTGATCAGACCGGACTGTATATAAATAGTATATCTTTATATATCTTCATAAAACGTCTTTATATACAGTCTATGATCAGACATAAGAGCACCGTCAGGATGTACAGCGATATTATAGCTTCAATAAAACATGAATTCAGTGGTTTGAAGCTTTATTAAATCATCAGACTGACAAATAATATTCACATTGTTGGCTTTTTACCCCTAAATATGTTTCAGTCTTTACCAAACTGTAGATTTAAAGACATGCGTGACGTCATTTACGAGGAAGGACCCAAAACGCTGTTATGAATCTTTCAGATGAACCTCGTTGAGACGGGAAACGCTGCTCTCGTTCCTGGAAACATTTCCTGCAGTCGTGGTTTGTTATCGTGTCCCTCTCAGTCCCCCGTTAGCATCAGCTAACTAGCAGCAGATCTGATAACTACATATCTACTACCCCTCTCACACACCGTGACCAAATAATCTCAACTCAAGCTCCACGCTGTCTGTCTTTTAGTGAGCTTTCAACTGCATCTCACTGTCTTCATTAGAAGATAGAAGAGGCTCAGGTGTCGTCACATGACCTGTACGTGTGATCGCATCGAGATTATTTTTGGCACATAAAATGAATAAACTTCCAGCTTCAAAACAACAAAACTAAACACTTGTCAATCATGCAGTGTTTCAATTGATTAGTAAAAAGTTGAAAAATGATAAATAAAATGAGGACAAACGTGTTGCGGTGGCTTCTTCTCCAGTGGAAACACGGCTGGTTTCCCATCAGCTGATCAGTAGTTTTGCTATGCAGCAGTAATGATGAATGAAGTTAATTGCTTGTTAAACTAGTTTTCCAGTAAACTGACTGCTCTCCGCCAGTGAAACGACACATCAGGAGTCGTCGCAGCGATTAAACGGCGCGTCTCCCCCGTTGCCTTCTTCCTTCCACGCCGTTAATGATTTTATCCTCAAGCGTGCAGAGATCAGCGCGCCGCTACCGAAGAGACAGTCATAGTTCATATCTGCGAGGCTTTGTGACGCCACACATAAGTGGTTCACTTTATATAATTAAACGACCTCTGCAAACGTCCTGCATATGTTTGTTTGCTGCTGACTAACTCCTGGTTTGACATGCTACAGTCCAGAACATCGTAGTCGTCGGTCGCTGTGGTTTAACTGTCACAGGCTGCAGGATGACCACCGGCTTGTGTGTTAAGGTAGTGAAACGGTCGTTATTAGACATCATCATTATCATCAAAGTCTCATCAGAGACTGGAGCTGAGAGATTAGTGAGGTGTGTGTGTGTGTGTGTGTGTGTGTGTGTGTGTGTGTGTGTGTGTGTGTGAGGAGGTTTTTCAGGAGTCATTAGATCTTTTGAAGTTGTTCAACCTTCCGTCTGTCGTCTTTCTGTTTTTCCTCCTTTCATCCTTCGAAGAGCCGATGACATCAGTCCAGACGAGCTCAATCTGGCAGCTGCTGTCATTTCTTCATTCATCTTTGGGTCCTAAAGTTTGTGTCTTTTGGTCTGTAGGTTAGTTAATAGACTGTTGCACAAACTCACATTTAACTGGAGTTCACTCTGGTAGCTTCATCATCCTGCCAGTTCAAAGACTTTGGCAGCACGTTGGAGTCTAAACAGACCACATTTCAAAAACCTGGTTGACTTTTACCTTTTATTGTCTCTGCTTTATTTACATGCAGAAATATGTGAATATGCTGCTGTTTGCTTTCACTTTCAGCTCCATGCATGATAGTCTGAGTGCAGTTATTCTCAACTACAGGACTAAATACTGCAGGTTTGGAGTAAATGACTCCCTGCAGGTTTCTGTAAATGCAGCCTGAGACTCGCTGTAGAGAAATGAATCTCCTGTTTCTCTTTCATTTTAAAAAAACCAGCATATAAATGATCACAGACCAGTTTTGGTTCGATTTCTCCATCATGGGAAAAAAACATGTAACCCACAAGTCAACACTGGCGGTGGACAGATACTAATAAGCAGTTTAATAACAAGCAACTTTGACACTTCAACACACAGAATCTTTTATCTACTTGACAGAGCAGCTCACACTAACTGCTGCTGTTAAAATTAGATTTTGTGTTTGTTCAGATGAAACTTTGAGTGTTTTTTGTGTCATTATAGCAGCTGACAATAAGCCTCAGAGAGTAAAAAAGCTCATTTATTTCAGTCATAACAGATTTAGTGTCCGTCAGTGTTTGCTAATATATTCACAGACATTAACATTCATCCGCTGTGTTTGTTTGTTGAACCTGTTGTTGAAGCAGAATGTTCCTGCTTCATAACAACGACTGTATCCAAGCAACAAGGGAGGAAGACGGTGAAAGAAAAGTACAAGAAAACATACGTTTGTATCTCTAGAATAACAGAATAACATTCAACCGAAGAGTGAAAACAGGAGGTTCAGAAGTAAAAGGAAGCTAAAAGAGGAATTTCTTCACAGTGTTTGACAGCAGTCATATTTCACGGAGCTGCTAGCAGGGGACTCAGCTGCACCATCGCCTGCTGGTGAAAGTGAGTTTCTCAGCTGTGACTTTCTCACCGCTGACGGATGAAATTTGTGGCATTTCGCTGTCACATTATCGATCCGCCTGGTATCACTGTCATTTATGCAAACTCCTCCAAGGACACGAACCGATCGACCCGCGGAGACGAGAGAGGATCTCTGCTAGTACAGACGCACACTTTACTCCTCTCTCTCTCTCTCTCTCTCTCTCTCTCTCTCTCTCTCTCCCTCTCTCTCTCTTTCTTCTCCATCCTTCTCTCACATTCACACCCAGACAGACGCTGATAGCAGCAGACCACTGGTTCAGTAGAAGGAAGGAAGCTGCTGTTGTAGACGTTCAATGACACGTAGCAGTAATGTTAATGTCAATAAGAATAAGGAGAAAGGTCAGGTTACAGTACTTGGGTTACTTTAAGTGTGTAAATAATGAAACGCTTACTACATGAACATTTTTTATTTATTTTAGTTATCAATGTTGACAATATATTGCAAGACAATCTCCTCAGGATTACAGATTAGGAAGGAAACTATTGAAGAGCCTGCGAACAGTTATGTAGAATCACTGCTTTTTACAAAGAGATCTTCTTTCATTTTCAGCTTATATGTGAGATGCTCCATCACCAGTATATCATCTATAATTGACTGACATCCATTGTTTGCTACTGGAGGTGTCAGACATGAGCCAGTTTTTTTAGTAATGACCTTCTTCCCAGCCAGATGTTGGTCTCCTACATGCACCGATCCATCCGAGTGTCCGAGCTACAGGACAAGTCAGGATTTAGGGACCACATATCCCAGAGAACTGAGTGAATGTTTCCCCAGAAGGGCTGTACGTTTGTATATTTCATATATTTCGGTGTGTTTTACTACATGTACATTTAAGTAACACATGTAGAAGGTCAACATGGAGGGAGATGTGTGTCTGTGGACAGGACGGGCTGATAGACACTTCCATCCATTCATCCACTCTGACCTCCTTCCTCTGCAGACCTCGTTGCTCTATAACAACGTCACACTATTTGTACTTGTGACCCTTCATCACAGGCTGCATGTGTATGAGAAAAATCACAGATTATACTGTCGAAAAATCATTTTGTGCAGCTGAATTTAGTTTCTTTCTTACTTCCTTCCCAGCAGCTTCCTCGGTACGGATACATGTGTGCAGATACTGCAGAGCCATAAAGGGTTAAATCCTGTACTGAGCTAAGAATCAACTCCGACAGCGTTGATATATCTGCAGGTTTAACACACAACACCTGGATGCACAATCATAATTGATGTTGGCAGATAATCTGCAGACACATTTAAACAATATCAGCTTTCTGTCTTTCAATGATTCAATGTTGATTTGTTTCCTAATGATGACGATATTTATAGCCTTTGTCTTTCCAGCAGCAATTGTCATTTTATGTGACACACACACACACACACACACACACACACACACACACACACACACACACACACACACACATACACTCTTCCTCTTCATCTTCTTCACTGACCATTTGTCAGGTGAATTACACGGAGGAGTTTGGACACGAGTGCATCGATTCATGAGACATCTTGACAGTTTCTGCTGGAGTGTTTGCTCACTTCAGTACACGTGTGCTCATGTGTGTGTGTGTGTGTGTGTATGTGTGTGTGTGTGTGTGTGTGTAACAGAGATTTTAGTTCCTCTAACTGTTACGTCTGCTTCATTCACTTCCTGCGCTGCGGGGAGACTGAGCTGACTGAATAATTTAGAGATGAGGAGGAAAAGATTATTTATTTTGGAGCAAACTGAATTTTCTCAGATTTATTTGACTCTTTTGTTTCGTTCCACAGTTTCCAACATGAAAAAGAAAAGAAAGATTTTAAGTTTCTCTGCTATTTGTTTACATTTTATTTGACTCTCAATAGATTAATTTATGTATATGGATTAGTTGATTGGTAGAAAATTAATTGGCAACTAGCTTTTGATAATCAAATCATTTTCTAAAGTCAAAATGCTAAAATTCGACTCATCAAAATAATTGTTAGTTGCAGCTCTAATAATTTCTCAGTAATTTCAATTTAAAATAAAAAAGTCATATTGAATTATTGTCCAAATGAAGATGTAAGAAAGAAAAGAAATAAAACTAGACACTAGAGCAGCAAAGGTTAGTCCATTAATCGATTAGTTGATCGTCAGATAATTAAACTGCAACAATTTTATAACTGAATAATCGTTTTAGTCATTTTGCTGGTTGCAGCTCCTTAGATGTTTGTTTGTTTAAGCTTTTCTGTTTCATACATGATAATAAACTGAAAACATCAACATGTGATCTTAGAAATTATAACACTGTTCACTATTTAAAACCATTAATCAATTAATCAAGAAAATAAGATTTCTTGCTGTCGTACATGAAGATACATATTCCATAAACTACATTTGGCTTGAATTGAGAGATATATATGTAAATATCAGGTTATATTAAACGTACAGCATAATAATGAGAAAAGGGATGAAAATATGCATTATATTCACATCAGCAGGTCACTGAAATCACCTCCCGACTATAATGTGTCTCCGTTTTTTCTCGTTAAGTAAAACTCTGCAGCTGTCAGCAGAAGCCAGCGAGTGTGTGTGTGTGTGTGTGTGTGTGTGTGTGTGTGTGTGTGTGTGTGTGTGTGTGTGTGTGGAGAATAAACAAACAGGAATTTGAAAAAACACCACCACTTGTCAAACTAAAGCCTTTCATCTCCCAGCGAGGCATAAAAAGTGGATGTCATTGTTTCAAAGAAAGCTGCTACTGCTGCTGCTGCTGCTGCTGCTGCTGCTGCTGCTGCTGCTGCTGCTCTCCATCTCTAAGTCTGTTGACGGACTTTGGTCCAAAGTAAACAAAGGCTCTTTAGCACCATCACACAGTTCAATGTGCTGAATTATTGACTTGCTTTTTTTCAAAGAGGCAACACATAGCTTTGTTTCTCACGGCAGGGAGAGAGAAGCATCGGGGGGGGGGGGGGGGAGTGTCTCATGGCTTTTCATGTGGAAATGTAAAAGGCATTTCTGTCCTCTCTCTCTCTCTCTGCCTCTGTGAGCGGGGGGGGGGGGGGGGGGGGGGGGGGGGGGGGGGGCTGTCAGATTACGGCTCTCTGACTGGCTGCTGCGTGTATTTTTGGAAGGGATTTAAAGGTCAATCTCATGCACAACAGTTTGCTCGTGTTATTTTTATCCCCGGCAATACGTGGCATCAACCGATTTCTAATTTATAACTGTGGGCCATCGCCGCTGATGCTTCTGAGCTAATACTGGAAACACGGAGACGTGCACCGGGAGGGTTTCTACAGCTTATAGTGGATGCAGCTGAATGCCGGCTGCATACCACGACTCATTACTGCAGCATTTCTCTGCCGGCTGCGTGTCTTTATCTAGAAGCTGATTGGTGTAAAATGACCATAAATGATTCATGTAAAGGTTTTTATGATTTGCCTACATGTTGGTAGATGTTGGTGGGGACTTTAAAAAGTATCAGCTATTCCACATGAATAGAGTTTGATGATAATAACATTCAGGATCAGACGGTTTATGATAATATAAATGATGCACGAGCAGCTTTTCCAGCCTACAAAGAGTAAATGTACAGTATCTGTCTTCCTTTCATCCTTTCATCTCACTGTTTTGTTATTCTAGCCTCCAATTTAATTTCCGAACAAAACATCAGCAGCGCCGACATAGTTCACATCGGTTGAACTCGAGCATTTAAAGGTTAATACAGTAAAACTTCCTAAAGCTTTCCTTCCCTCTCTCCGTTGCAGGTTATCTATGCACTGAACACAAAAAACGACGAACACGAGGCGGCCATCGCCACTCTGAAGGAGGCCCATGAAGAAGAGGTGCAGCAGATCCTCTCTGAGACCAGAGAGAAGATACTACAGGTTTATACCATTTCTCTTACTCAACATCAATTTTTTATCACTAACCTTCTCACTTTTAAATTCAGAGTCGAGCTACTCTGTGAGTGAAATCATCCCCCTCGTCTTTGATGAGAAGTGTCAGAAAAGTTTACTTTCTCTCCATGTTGGACACACAAGATTTTAAATGTAAGAACATTTAGACTGGAAGGAAACTACATCTGACCACAGACATTTGAATGGGAGAGGTGTAAATAAACAGCTATTTCAATGATTGACAAGTTGTGAGATATAAATAACTTGGAGGGAAGCTTTTGTACGGTTTGATGTAGGTATGAGTGAGCTTTAATTCCTTTTGGATTAATGAGAAAAATGTGGAATGGATCTTCAGAAATGAACTCACTGGTCAGCGAGAGTCAAATTCAGGTCAGTCGGTCAAGACGAGACAGTATAACGTATATCTAACAGCCGTCCGTCCGTAGCTGCTAAACTACATTATTCCTCTGCAGCTGCAACACTATCACATAGCAGCTGATCCGCTGGAGAGACCGAGAGAGCTGAGATCACATTCAAAATGAACTCATCAATATTTAATCAGCTGAATATTCATTATTTAGATCTATATATCATCACTCCTAATGAGAATAACTTCCCTTCCCTGACAGCATCGTGACTAACCTTGAACATCTAAACATATACAGACGTTTTACATGCTATACCTTCCCACAGAGTCTGCCTGGAGGGAAGGTTTGATGCTGCGGTTTGACAGATTTATTATTAAAACAAGACATTTGGAGCAAAATGGTTAACCGAACACTGCACATTTGTTCCAGTACAAGAGTAAGATCAGTGATGAGATGGACCTGAAGAGGCGGATTCAGTCTCTGGAGGAATCCATGGAGCTGCACGAGAGGATGAAGAGACAGGCGCTGGCCGAGTTCGAGAGTTACCGTCAGAGGGTGGAGGACATGCAGCTGTGCACCGAGGCTCAGGTAGACGGAGGGATGATGTGTGTGTGTGTGTGTGTGTGTGTGTGTGTGTGTGTGTGTGTGTGTGTGTGTGGTGTATTTTGGGGGTGAGAGGCAGCATGCTGCAGTCACAGCTGCAGGTAATCACAACTAATGTCTGTGTTTCTGTCCCGCTGTGGAGGCTGCAATCTGCCAGCATCACATCTGTCTGCTGGACTGGACGGCTGACTGGTGGTGATCAGGGCTCCTTCACTTTCTGCACCAGTTCTGTCTTATATAGATTGTTTGTCTGATATAAAGCAAACTCCCATCATGCATCTATTTGTATGAGGAATAATATAGTTTCTATCAGAATCAGCTACATACAATTCATTGCAAAAATGGGGCAATGGTGGCCTAAAGGTTAGAGAAGAAAGCTTGTTACTGGAGGGTCACTGGTTCAATCCCCCAGACTAGCAGGATGAATCCTCCCCCCCCCCCGCCTCCCTCATTACCACCACTGAGGTACCCTTGATGTGTGAGGAGCCCTTGAGCAAGGCCCTTAACCCCAACTGCTCCAGTGGAGCTGCTCAGTGGGAGCAGATCAGACTGTGGTTGTACTGGGCAGCTTCCAGGTATGAATCTGTAACTCAATGTGATCAAGGCTTTACTGAAAGAAGAGACGAGAGTATTGCTTTCTCAGTGAAAATCCCCTGAATAAATAAAGGTTAAAAAATATGTGTTTATTTACCTCCAACTCTGCAGAACAGACAATCTTTGCTCCTCGCGTGTCTCAATTCATATTCTTTTCTTTTTCTTCCTTGTTTTTCGCTGCAAATCAGCACATTTCTCACGTGTGTTATTGTGACAAAACGTAGTTTGGAGACCAGACAGACTCATCTGGGATTCCTGCTGGTGAAAGATCTTTTAATATGTGACGCCTCGTCGCCGATCAGTCATATAGCGAGCAAACAGAATGACTTCAAGACAGAACGTTGTGTAGTGTGTTCATGGCTTGTTTATTCTTTGCCTCTCTTACTTCATGATGTGTTTTTTTTTTTGAGAGACCACACGCTGAGTCAGTATTGAATATTGCTATCAACAGGTGTTGTTTCTTCTCACATTGCAGGTTTCTCTGCAGTATGTTTGCTGTCTTGTCGGTCATTAATAAGTGCGCCCACGGTGTAAGAAACCCACAAACCCATAAATCAATCCTCCTTTCTTTCCCGGCAGCACACCCAGCGCGTGGTGTCCATGTCGAGGGAGGTGGAGGAGATGCGACGGTCCTTTGAGGAGAAGCTGCGTACGTTCAGCCAGGCCCAGGCCCAGTTTGAGCAGGAGAAGAGGGTCGCTCTGGAGGAGCTGAAGGCCCAGCACAGACAGGAGATCCAGGAGCTCCTTCGCAGCCACCAGAGCCAGAACGCCAACTACAGTAAAGACCAGGAGAAACTGGGACAGCTGCATAAAGCCGAGGTAACACGCTAAGGCCAAAGCAACAAATGAAATCACTGCAGGGAAGTTCAGGGGGAAGCTGGACAGCCGTGATTACTAAGATATTTATCTGATTGTGTACAAGCCAGTGAATTAAATCAACTTTAGAGCGTGATGGATCAACCTTTCCTGTGTAAGCATTTTAAAGTTCTCCACACAAAATGAAAACATCCTTCTGTTTCTGGATTGTCTCAAACACAATTTGAGTTTTTTCCTTTGCGTGTCGTGTGACGTGTTGCAGGTGGATTCCCTGACGGAGCGGGTGGAGGAGCTCAAAGCGGACAAGAAGAGACTGGTGGAGGAATACGAGGCCAAACTCAGCAAGGTACCGCTTTAATTTACCGCTTTAATACACGACAGCCAATAACTTGAGTGATGGTTGTTTTCTGATGTCAGACTCTGATTGTATCTATGCAGTCATCCAGTGAGCAGCTATATATTATAAAGTGGATACATTTATGTATAAAGTTAATACTGGAATCTTTACAATATCAGATGATAAACTTCAGCAATGTGCATGTATATTAAGGGAGCATGATAATTATTTTTTCATCTATACATGACATTAATAACTGAACCAGGCTTCACATCATGGTTCTGTTTTCTGTTTTTAATACATCATAAACCCTAAAAATTACTACTTTACTAGTTTTATTTTAATATCTTACTGTAGCCATAGCCAGTAATCATAGCACTATAGATATTTCACCTAGAATTACCTGTACTGTTTGTGTGTTATAATAAAGATGCACTCTGATTGTTGTTTAAAGTAAAATAGTCTCAGCTAAAAGTGGATAAATAATGGTTAAAACAGAGTGGAATTACATTTGTTATGTTGACCTTGCAGGCAGTGAAGGCTGTGAGCTGCAGATTCCTCTACAGTGATGTGAGCAGCGAAAGCACAATGGCACAATTTAAGTGCTGCATTCAGAAGCTATTAATTTCAATGAAACCGTCCTCACTGACAGTGAGCACTGTCAGGCGAATCATTTTGTCTTCAACTTTCACTTGCATTGATTATTCAAGCATGAGATTGCGTTATAATGAGAAAAGCTTTTCAAAAACGGTTTACTCCCAATTTTCAGGAAGGAAATCAGGAAGAATAAAGGTATTAAAAAAAAATTAAACAAAGCTCAGTGTCCTTGCTGTTCAGGCTGTTTGGTTTAAGGTTTGTCCGTCCGTCTGCAGGCTCAGGCCTTTTATGAGCGCGAGCTGGAGGCCATGAAGAGAACCCAGCAGCTGACCGCCGACAACCTGTTGGCGTGGAAACGCACCGAGGCCGAGCTGCGGCGGGAATTTCAGACCCAGGAGGCGGCGCTCCAGAAAACCCTTGGAAAACTGAGGACCGAGCTGGCCAGGGTTACGGATGAAGCTCGGGAAAACCGGGAGAAATCCCACAAGCTGCAGGCGTCGCTCACCACCGCCGAGAGCAACGTCAAAGTGAGTGTCAACCAGGGGTGTGTCCGAATACAAATACATTATTCGGCAAAGCACAAATAGTGGGTTTTATACAAATATTTAAAAAAATATTTGTTGGGGGTGTTCCCCAGAGATAAAGCTGAACTACTGACACAAGCAAAGTGCTCCCAAGAGACTCTCCATAACCTGTTGTTCCTCTTCTCCTTTCCACAAAGTTAGGTTGTAAAAAATAGGCAATAAATGAAAAATGCAAAGCAAGAATCACCTTTGAAGTTCCTCCCTACATGTTACACGGTGTGCTGTCTCTGTGTAATGGGTGTATAAATAGGTAGAGGTCTGTCTGCATGAGGCGATGAGTAAAGTTTTATCTCAGTAGTCAGCGCAGTCGTCTATGATCTGGGAGACTCTAGTTGGAGACCCGGTGTGGGGACCTCCTTCATAAGGTAGTTTATTCATGAACACTTATTGTAACACTTTAATTTTCTAAAATTAAAAGTGTCATAAAAACAAAAACAGGATTTTTAAGCCTCTTTACACTTTTATTCGAATACAAACACAGATACAAATAATTTTGCTGCCTCAACAAATACAGATACAAATACAAATACTGGGCCCTCTACTAGCCCCCTGGTGTCAACCTACTCAGACATGTTCAAACTTTAACCGGAATATAAAGACTAGACAGGACAGGGATGATCATAAATCCTGTAATTTATTAGAACAATGTCTTAACTATTATTGGCCATATTAGGCCAATAATTGCAAAATTTGTCGTCTAATAGATAATAAAATGAGCAGCACTTGACATGGATAGTTCAGTATTGATGTTTCACTTCACTGATTAAAATACAAACAGTAAATCTTCAGCAAAGTGTCGCCTGCCCAAAACTTAGCCTGGGACTTTTTTTCTGACTTTTTCTGACATTTTCAGATATAAACGCTGCTATAATCACAACAGACCAAACGATTATGTGTAATAAGAAAACGGTCACATCTGGTGATGAACCCGTACACCCAGAGACTAGCTGGTAGCAGACGATTTAGCAGCTAAAAAGCCAGATATTTCCTTCGAGAGTTAGCATCAGAGTGTAGATAATAAAGATGTGCAGAGGGTGCAGTATTTGTATTTGTACCTGTATTTGTTGAGGCAGCAAAATTATTTGTATTTGTATTCGAATAAAAGTGGAAAGAGGTTTAAAAATCCCCTTTTTTTGTTTTTATTAAGCTTATAATTTTAGAAAACTAAAGATGAAAATTAAAGTGATGTCCATAATTAAGAAATGTGCGTCATGTAGCAGGTGGATGTGACTCCCCACATTGAGTTTTTCTTCCCAAAACCAAATAATTTTAAAAATATTTGTATGAGACAAATATTTGTAAAAACCCCACTATTTGTGCTTTGCCGAATAACATATTTGTATTCAGGCACACCCCTAGCAGATAACATGTTTGCCATAATAACAATAGTATACTTTGCTTGCTTTGCTTGTATGTTAACACGGAAGTAAAGGTTCACTATCACCTTGTTCTGTCAACACTCTGTCCATCAGTAGACAGTCTATCAGCCATGTAAAGTTTGTAAAATAAATGAACTACATTACAACCAACCGGCATGATGAATCTAAACTGTCCTCTAGGATGCAGCTTTTCAAAATAAAATGATGGTATCTGATATGTTATGTGTGGATAGCATGATGGTGGATAACACTTCATACCTCTGCCCTGCATCCCATCATTCAGGCAGTCATGTGTACAAAAATAGCAAGACTGTGTTCATTACCCAAGTTCTGTTCTTTAGAGTAGACTCACATTATCTCTGCCGTTGAAAATAAAGTTGACATTCGCTCCAGGGGAATCGCTTAAGTAGGTCTGTTTTGTTTTTATGATGTGCTCTGAAGTTTGTGTGAAATTATCCCTGATTGCACAGAAGAAAAGAAGGGGTCCCCCCTTCCCCCTCCCCCCTCTCTGTGTTTTTTAGAATATGATCAAGGTCAGCAGTGGTTGGTGTGCCTGGAGTTAAAAACTTCATTAATTATCACAGCATTCAAGTGTAACCCAGATAAAGAAACGACAACAGAGCAACAGAGCAGAGAGCGTGAACCAACTTCAGTTGACAGCTCCTCTAGATTCTCTCTGATATAAGATACGAGACAATAAAACAGATATCAGAGGGCAGAAGCTATTTGATGCTCGGCTGTTTCAGTCTTTCATACAGAACAGAGCTGATATGAAATGATTTCACACTTCTATATCTTTCTCTCGCAACCTCAACAGAAGTAGACTGGGTAAAATATCGGAACTTGAATCAAAATTACATTATTTGGAGCAAGAATAACAAAATCTGGGCTTCTCAGAGGAAATAAAAAAGCAATAATTCAGTTAGAGTTTACCTAAATTCCCTCTTGAGGTCTAGAGCAGAATTTCAAACTCATAGAACGAGACTCAGTCACCTCCTTGTGTCGAGACTGCAGCAAAAATGAGAAATATTCTAACATTGCAGCCATCAGATCACAACGAGCCTTTTTATCTGGTCCATTTCAATCTCATTTTATGCTTCACTTTACTCCTCCTGATATATCCTTAGACAAAGACAGCTGTAAAAAACTTGTAAAGCCATTTAGAGCTTCCCTCTCTTTTACTCAAGAGGAAGCCAATCATCCCAGTAGACCCATCATCCTGCCTGAGTCACACAAGGCGATCATAGGAATGAAACCTGTATTGTTAGCAGGCCTGATTGCAGCTGAGAGGATGCTGGCAACCTCCTCACACACTTACACACACACAATGGCTAAACATCTGGCTAGAATGCATCCCCATCCCCTGAAGTCTGCAACCTGGGCGTCATCCTGGACTCTACCCTCTCCTTCCAGTCACATATCAAATCTGTCACCAAATCCACCTTTTCCACCTCAAGAACATCTCACGACTCCGGCCGTCACTCTCAAACGATTTTTCATATCGTAGGCCAATCTGCTTGGGTTAAATACTAACACTCAGACTGTCAGAGGGCAGAACGGAAAGAGACAGCATCCGAGTTACACCAACTTGGATGTTCGCCGTCTACAGTTCTCCTTGATCTTCAACATACATTCTCAGCAATAAGACATCAAAGGATCGTGTGTGCTTCTCTCAACTGAAGTGTTGACCATCACTCAGAAATATCCAAAACACCAGTAAAACCCTGGACAGGCTCCAATATGTCCAGAACTCAGCTGCCAGGGTTCTTACCCACAACGAACCCTGGCAGCACATCACCCCTACTCTCATTCACCTACACTGGCTCCCTGTGAAATACCACATCTCCTACAAACTCCTCCTCTCCACTCCCTGGTCCCCAAGCGGCAACCTTCGGGACTGAAAAATGAAGCCAAAAACTGCAGTTCCTTGAATGACCACTTGAGGCTCCCAAAGCAAATCAATCCACATAGACCCCCATGTTAAAATACCCAACGTTACAGCAGAAATAAACATGTTTACAGCCTGGTACAAACAACGGTTTTGGTCTCTGTAGCTAATTTCTCCTTTCATGACAACTGTACGGGGGGGGGGGGGGTTTAAATTTTATTAAGCCGTAAAGTTATGCATAATGAAGGACATGGCTGCTTTGAGTGACAGGTCCGCCAACAGTAGGTGGCTTGTTTCAGCCATTCGGCCCGCCTCTTTACCAATTTTTGATTGGCTGGGAGTTAGGCGGAGTCACGCACTGCCAAGATGGCGACGGTCGGACGGAGCGGCTCACTTTGAGTTTCAAAACCGCTCTTCAGAAACCAACGGGTGACGTCATGGTAACTACGTCCATATTTTTATACAATCTATGCTGACCCCCCACTATCTTTCAGACCTCCTCCACCAACACACACCTTCCCGAAGCCTGCGGTCCTCGGACTCGGGGCTGCTCTCCGTCCCCCCGCACCAGCCGGCGCAATTTCGGAGACAAAACCTTCAAGTGTGGCAGCCCCCCACCCTCTGGACTCTTTCAAACCAGCCCTCAAAACCTTCCTGTTTGCTCAGGCTTCCACAGTTAACCAGTTAACTTCTCAGTTGCTTATTATTTAGGCTCGGCTTAGTTTTCTTTTTCTCCTTTTTTGTAAAGCGTCCTTGGGTGTTTTGAAAGGCGCTGTATAAATCTAATAGTGGTTTAGTATGTGTGATAGGGTAAAGGAGCTTCTGAAATGAGGATGTTGTGTGTCTTCTGTCTCTGTTTGATGCTGTAACGCTTCATCTTACCCTGAAATCTGGGTAAAATGTTTTATATCTCCTGTATTATATGTGTATTGGATGTAATTTCCTCGCTCTTCTATGAGAAAATACAAATCACAAAAAAAAGGATCACAGCTGCTATATTGTGCTGCTTCTAAGGTAATATCACAATAATCTTTTAATAACAGCCTCAGTCTATGAACATATCTCTTAATCCTTCAACTCCTGTTGACAGTTTATTGTCGAGAGATAACAGATTTTTAATTTAACCTCGACGAGCTCACAGCAGATGTTTTAATCTTTATTGTGATCTACATGTCACCACAATAACACATCTCACCATCTTGTTATTCCTCTCGCCCTACAGTTTGTAATTACTGGCTTTCTATAAGGTAGCGTTTCTCTCAAGCAGAGTGACATTTTTAGACTCTCTTCACTAAATTTTCTTTTCACTCTGGAAAATTAAAATGTCGCACCAAATCAAAATGCTCGCTAATCTCGTGAGGCATAATTAACTGTACCAGCACTCTTCATGGGTGGAAATAGTAGCATCAAATATGGAATTCACACCAGTCTGCAGCACTTTGTGGCTGATGTCAGGATGCTGCAGCTCCTTGCTTCAGCGTTCTCTGTCATGCTCCTTTAGCTTATGATTTAGTAGGCAAATCTCCAAAGAAACGCAAGCCAATGATCGCTCAGAGTAACCGAGACAGGCGTAATTAATGACTCACTGTTCACGAGCTTCCGTGAGAAATATGCAAGCCAAAAATTACAAATTATCCCCCAAGTGAAATACTCCACTGAAGTTATGTTAAATTGCTGCTGTCACTGACTTTGGACTAAATACTTCACTCTCAGGTAAAGCATATCTGGACTCGTTGGAGGAAGCTTTTAGCGAGATATAACAATAAATCATCTAAAGCACAGTTTTCAAGGCCTTTTATATGTAAATGGGATTGCAGGATTTAGCCAGGTCCAATAAGGATGATTGACAAAAGTGAGGCGGCGTATATGTGTGTGTGTGTGTGTGTGTGTGTGTGTGTAACAATGGGATTCTTCGTTTAGCTCCGATAAATCAACTTCTACAGTTAATTAAACTGTTTTAAGCCCACCAGTCCAACATCACACACACATATATAGATGTAAACTGTTCTTCAGGTTACATCCATTGACAGGATGTGTCACTACATGTGTCCTGTAACCCTAAACATAATGTTTTAACCAGAGTATTAAAAGCTTTTTTACTTATTGGCAACAAATCCCATGAAAATCAAAAAAAGATCAAAACTAACAATGAACTGATTCCATGTGTCCAAAGGCTGATGTGACTTATTTCTTTTAGACGTAGGTTTGTTGACAACACTCCGATATATATCTGAAAACACAGCATATCAGACTTTGTCAGAGGCAGAACGATAAAGTCTTATAAAGTCTTATTTCCATCATTGTCCCTGCTGATTTCACGGATCATCAACCGTTCAGCAAGACGGGGACGAGAGTTCATCGTCTGACATGAAGAAATATTCAAGAACTAAACATAGACGACTGAATCCCAGGAACAAGCAGTCAAATAAATATGTTTTCAGGATGTACTCAAGAGAAAAGACAACATTGACTCACATAACATCACATCATCTCTTGTATTGTAAATATTAGTTTGATACACTGGTGTCCAAAAATGACTAAAACACATTAGTGAGCTGCACTGGGTGACATGTTCTTTTATTACAATAAACATGGAAGGACACTGTAACTTTCTCAGTCAAACCACATACACTACCCTGCTGCCATGAATACTCACTACTGTAGTGCATTTTAACCTGCAGCTGAAAATTCACTATTTACTCCTGTTTGTGTGACGTTCACTAAAATGTACAGTTCCCAGGTGTCTGAGTGGCACATGCAGGATACAGAAGTCAGAAAGTACTGAGAAAAGAATTAATGCAGTCATGGTTTTGGTGTTTTCATGGGAGTTGTAGACAACAAGGAAAATATGAAATAACACATTGCTGGTCCACCTTAAAGGTCGGTCCACCTTAAGTGAGCCCGGTCAGGTTAGGCTAATGCATTGTCGCTAACATCGGAGCTAACCTCCTTCAACAGACTTTTCTTGGTCTTGAGAAGCTGCAGCATTTATTAACTGACACACTGTAGTCTGTACTGTACATTTACTGTCGTATCGACAACTTCCTGTTAACCTTTCCCTCCGCTCCGTTCACACTCATCGTCACTTTTCTGCCACTCGCTCGACTACACACTCGTTACAAACACACATGACTCACTGCCCTGTTCCTTAAAGCAGCCACGCTCCTCTTATAACAATATCTTTCACATAGATGTCCTTTGAAGAATGAGGAGAGGGAGGATGACTCAAAACTATTCCACTGTAACGTAGGATGTTATTGTGCTCACACAGTATGTGAGTGAAAATCATTAGTAGCCCGTTGATATTAATGATGGTGTGAAATTGTGCGCAGCTGCAGAATGAATAACAGGGAAACACTGAGTGTACAGCTCATATTATAGTGATTCATTAAATGTGTTACTGTTGTAAATGAAAATATCATACAGAGAAACATATTAGTGTATTAATTGTTATCCAATGAAATGAGTAATTTACAGGGGGGGGGGGGGGGGGTGGGTTGCCTCTGACACACACACACATCAAATCTAATTTGTGTGGCTCCTCAGTGGTTATTATCATACTGAGGTTTCATTGTCTTAGCTGTAGCAGCAGTAATTAAGTTTGAGGCAGGCCGTTTGATGGGATTGAAAGATGTGAAATTACCTCTGAGTTCTTACAGAGTGCTTTAGGAGAGCTCTGAATCGCGCAGCTACTGTACTCATGTGTGTCTGTGGATGTATGTGTGTGTGTCTGTGGGTGTGTGTGTGTGTCAAATGCCTCCCTGAAGTCTAGTCCTTATTAACTGAGCATTTTAATTCTTGATCTTCAGTATTAGGAATATTCTACCAATATGCCGCATACTGTAACTTTGGTTGTTCAACATGTCTGAAAATGTATTCAAACTATTGTCTTATACAGCTACAACTTACACAATTACACCAACTACATGTAAATGTCCTGCAAATGTTCTCATGATGCTTTACTAGAAATATACTATATGCAATGTGACCATGCAACAGCTGTTTTCTAAGATGATCTAAATATTGTGATCATCATAATATTCCAGTAATTGTATCCTTTCATTTGAACTCCAGTTCTGCACTTTAACATGAACCTTTCTGTCCCAGTCCAAGACCTTGTTAAGTCTCTACTAAATGTATTGCATGTTACTATTTTAGAATAACCAGGGCATTTATTACATTTCTTAAGGTGTCAAATTGCAGAACAGTAGGGATGCAACTAGTGATTATTTTCTTGATTAATCAAGTAGTTGTTTGGTCTATAAAATGTCATAAAAAGTGCTCATTATAACTACTTAAAGCCCGAGGTGACATCTTTAAATGTGTTGTTTTGTCCATACAACAGTCCAAAACTCAAAGATATTCAGTTTACTATCATGTATGACAAAGAAAGCATTTAATCATCACATCTGAGAAGCTAAAACCAGCTAATTTGTTGGCATATTTGCTCAAAAAATTACTGAAATGATTATCAAAACAGTTTCTGTCACTCGATTAATCGACTAATCGTCGCAGCTCTACAGAACAGCTCCCCAACTAATCAGTGAAATCTGTGACATTTTTAGTGAAACAGACAGCAACTAATGGGCTTCATAACCAATAAATAGGCAAACTGATAAAGTGCAACAACAAATAGTTACTCAAAGCAACTTTTACTGAGGTTTCACTCCAGTTTAACCTCTCTGTCACCACTTCAGGAGAATAAGACGCAAGTAAATTTTGATGCTTGGATCACCATAGCAACATTTAAGGGTTGGACACACTTGGACAAACAAGTGTGATAGCTTATTTTACTTAATCAATACCTTGGTGTTCAAGGTTTACTTCAACAGTGGGAAGAATGTCGGCGGTCTGCTGGGATCGATGGGGTCAACAGACTTTATTTCTTTCTTCAAAGTTATTTGAGTTTGTCTGTTTTCATTGACGTCTGTCTCTGGTTTTAAATTACTTCCCCCTCTTCTGGATAATGATTCTCCTGTACTGTCAGCCAGATGTAGTTTCTACGTTTATGTTAATAGAGTTTCCTCTCTTCTCCTCCGCTCTCTGTTCTATTGAATTCTTCTGCAGGACTTAACCAAGCAGCTGGACGAAGTGACCCAGAACTCAGAGATTGTGGAGATCCGTCAGAAAGAAGCTGAATGTGAACTGGAGGCAGCCAGAGATCGAGTTCAGCAGCAAGCGACTGAAATACTGCTCAAAGCCAGTAAGACCGTCTAGGTTTACCTGCTTCTCTCTCCTCTCCTCTCCTCTACCCTACACTCCCTGGGCTTGTCGTGCAAACACATCAAACATATCCACTAACAGCTCCTCTCATCTTGTCAGAGGCATCATACCCTGTAACGCTTTAATGGCGTACTGCTGTATATTCAAGCTAATGGTACTCCCAGTCCCTCAGAGGCAGTGGAAACCTTTCTCACATCAATTATGCCCAGTTTAAGGTGTGTGTTTGTGCGCGCACACGTTGGGCAAGTTGTGTGCCGGAACCTGATTTAATAACTTATGATGTCTCTCCCTCAGTAACAACATTACATAAACATTACTGTTTGAAATGTATGAGCAATCACAGCACAGAATTATGCTCGACCCATTAGCTCCTATGAGCTCCTCGTGCACAATAATGTTTTATCTGCATGTGAGAGACACAAATAACTTCCAGCTGACAAATGCAACTGTGACGTTCACATGTACTGCCAGTGCAGATCATGGCTCCTTATTTATTAAAAGTCTAGAGGAGTGAAGACATTTTGGGAGCAAATGTCTTTCATTTCAGGATGACAGTTTAACTTTTATCCACAGCTGATTAAGCACCTGTCAGCACAGCGTTTAAAAATGTTAGTTGTACTGGTTACTTATATTAAAGCTTAATTCCAGTTTATTGAAACTTGGGTCCTATTTTTGTAATTTTGACAATAATTTCTAACGTCATTCTCACCAAAGTAATTTCAGATATCTGGTCCGACAGTGAAAGGAAACACGAGCTGTCAGATGACGTGACAGGTGGTAAACAAACCGGTAATTTAGGGCGATGATCTGAACCACTTTATCTAAAGGTAAAATGGAAAGTGACAGCTCCTGTGAGGCTGGCAATAATCCCTCATTGCATAGAAAAACTGCGTGTGTGCACAACTACTGCAAGTAGGTCAAAGATGAAGCAGGAGGCCGGTCTGTAAACTGTGATGGAATGTCACAAATAAGTATGAGGATTTGTTCCTGATCATCTGACTGCTTGTTTAGCTTGTTACCAGATGTTAACTTAACATAATGTAAACAACAACCTAAATCTCAAAAATAAGATCCAAGTTACAATGAGCTGCAAAATGAAGGATGCTGAAGTCATCTCCCTGCATAGCTAGCTAGCTATTAGGCTACATCCATGAAAGTTTCTGGTAGAAATGTAACAGGCGTGGGTCAGATGGATGTAGCTGTAGAGGTTGTTGTAATTAACTTAGAGAAATAACAACTCTTAACCCCCTGAAATGTCTTTGATTGTCCTGAAAAACATGAATAGCTCTTAGAAACCGCTACAACAACCACCATGTGAAATGATCCCCTCTTCTAAAAGAAATCAGCTAACATGAACACGATAAAAAAAACAAAATGGCAACTCAGCAAACTTTAGTGCAATTCCACAACTCTCTGAAACTCCAGGACAAAGTTAAAATTTGAGATGTGCTGACAAGACTTTATTTAACAAGTGTGTCAGTTGCAACGATAAGGAACCTTCAAGACTGACAATATGCAGATGACACACTTCCCTATTTGTATTCTTCTCACCCATGTCGGCTCTGTCCTGTGCTCTCTGTCCTGTCATAGGTCAGATAAGCAGCCTGCAGGCCACCCAGATGACCCAGGAAGCAGCCATCAGGGACCTGGACAACGAGCGGAGCCGGCTGAAGGACAAAGTGCTGAGGATGGAAGAAGAGAGGGAGGCCCTGCAGAGCCAGAGCCAGGCCCTGGAGGAAAGACAGAAACAACAGATCCAGTCCATGGAGAAGGTGTGTGTGTGTGTGTGTGTGTGTGTGTGTGTGTGTGTGTGTGTGTGTGTGTGTGTGTGTGTGTGTGTGTGTGTGTGTGTGGGCTGCTAAACCAGTGCTGTGGATGAACAGCAAATGATTGGATGAACAGTTGTCGAGAAAATCGAATATTGGTTGCCAGCTCAGGTAGAGAGGTAGACAATGCGAAGAGAGAGAGAGAGAGAGCCTAGCCTAGACATGAATTCTAAGAATATTATAATATGTAAAACATTAACTAAGAGTATTAAAATATATAAAAAACGTTATGATGTAGTTGTTTCTGTATAGATACAGAAACAACTACATCTGCTGTATGTTGCAGCTATGCATCTGCATGGCGGCCATATTGGAGAGTTCAAGATCTGCTGAATGTTTTCTTTTAACGATATATTTTAAATTCTCATCGAAACAACTTCACACTCAGCACTGCACTTCCTTGGGTCCTCGGCAATACACCCACCAAGTGTGAAGTAGATCGGATGAACGGTTGTCGAGAAAAGCGAAGGACATACATACATACAGACTCCTTCCCCTTATAATTAGATAACTCCTCGCATAAAAAGTATGACAATTAAACCACCAAGAAAACTCAAGCAAGCATTACCATGTATAGCAAGATGTAATATGCATGCTAAGATTTTCGGAGTTTATGAAACCACAAAAACATCACAATTTCAGAGTCAACAAACCAGACTGTCTCATGTTTCAAGTTGGGTGTTTGTATTCTCCATCTCTCTGATGTAGTCTGAATACTGCATAACTTCCTTTAGATGATTATTCAGTCTGTTCAGACCTCACTAACTTCACAATCAGACCAAACAGCTTTTCACTAGTTTGTCTAGTTTGTCCACACAACTCTATCATGTACATTTCCAGCTCTATATTTATATTCTGGGGCTCTACTGGAATATCTTTGCATGATTTACAGTTAAAAACTCCTCATTTATCTTATACTGGTCCTTTATGCAGCCCCTCAGTTCAGCCTCTGTCTGAAACAGGCCGTTTTAGCTCCTGTCTCTTTAAGGCCCCGCCTCCTGATGAGCCCACTCTGTTCTGATTGGTCAGCTCTCAGAAGATACCCCTCTGCAGACATCCGCCGGCTCTGGAGGCTACGTAAACAAACAGTAGTAGTAGGATTTCACTTCTTTTTCTGGAATATGTGAGTGGACAACAAGAACAACATTAGAAACAAAGGCTACCAATGGACAGCCATTTGTGGGCGTGTGCAAACAATATGATGTCATCACGAGGAGGAAGCGTTCAGGGCTGGTTGAAGCCCCGACTTTTGACTCGCAGGGAGCATTTTTACATAGGTTCACCTCAAGTTTTGGACATTTCATCATATTTAATATAGATATCAGACTTCATTAAGAGTATAAAATAACAGAAAATCACAAAAAGCCTGTTATGTCCCCTTTAAGTTATCCTCAAAATTCAGCCTCTGGGAGAAAAAGCCCAAAAGTAAAAGAATATTTTGGCCCATAAATCTTATTTGCCCTTAAAATGAGATAAACAGATTGCTTTTTTGATTCTTTTTGGTTTGTCCTTTTTTTCTTCATTTATTGTGGTTTTGCATCACCGACTTCTCTGTGACTTTTCAGAGTCAGTAATCCCTCTGTGTACTCTTCTGGGGTTTATGTTCTGCCCTGAGCCGGTTGTTATTCATATATTTGTAGAGAAAAACAACATTTTTAGGTATGAGCATATAGTTATATGCAAAGAAGTTTTTCCATCTCGCTGTCTGTATTTCTTTACCTTAAGAGTTACTGATTCACATCTGTTGCAGAATAGTTGTAGAAATGTTTACTGATGATTAGGAAGGAAATTAATCATATGTACGTAGCAAAAACTGACCCTCAGCCAACCGTTGAAAGGATCAAACCTGTCGATCACTGCATTTACAAATTTTGAAGAAAAAGAAAGCTGCTCTTCTTTTTTTTACAAACCAAGCAAGTGTAAAGGTCAGATGATTTAAGGAACAGTGTAGTCAGCAGACCAACCACAGCTGACGGTAAATGTCAAGTGTAGCTGCTTCATGTGTGTTTTCTCGTCCTTTTATCTCTGACATTTGTGCAGTGTAATCCTCTGGGAGCTGCTAGAGTTCTCCCACCGAGCGAAGCTGCTGTGAATATGAATGTCTTCCTGAGAATAATGGAAGATCTCGCATCTTTCTGTTATGGCGGCAGCAACATCCCGTAGTACCTGACTGATTTCTGCGTTAAACGGATTAACCAGAATAATCTGGGTTTGGTAATCTTTTCTGGTAAAATATAGCAGAATGTAAGCAGTGATTTGTGGATCGATTGTGGTTGAAAATAAGCAACATTAGCAAACTGGAAAAGACATTTTAGATGTTATTATGATTGTCTATTTAGCAGTTTAGTTTTTCACTTTGGTCTTTGCTTTTTTCTATTTTCTTGTTCTCTCTTAGATATTTTCCCTTCAGGTTTGTTTGGCTGTATGATTATGAGGGATGGAAGTTACAAAAATTAATTGATAAAAATGGATGTGAAATGAAAAATAGAGTGATAAATAATTAGGTGATTTAATTCATTTAAAGCCGATTCAATTAAAACAGTCGTGATATGATGAAAACAGCAACATTCACAACACAATACAGCAATTTATCTTTTAAAGAAAATGACCTCAAAGATGACAGTAGCAAAAACTTAAAATGATGAAAATGCTTACAAATTAAAAAGGGAAGTCATTTGAAAAATAGTGATAAATTGTTTATTGATTTGATAAACTTGATTGACATTTTATTTGAACCAGTGTTGCTCTGATAATCAGCTGATCTGTGTTCATCACTCAGAATATCCAGCTGACATTTATCATTTACAGCAACGCTTCTTCTGTTACTTCCACCCAAAATGTCAATAAAAAACAACCTGCCCACTAACTAACTAACAAATACAATGTGTATTTAGAGATGCAGATTTCACTTTGAAATCGACTGTAATTCGCTCAATTCTGAACCGATTTTCATGACATTTGGTTTGTTATAAATGTGAGAAACTGAACATGATACTGGTTACATGTTGGAATTAAAATCAGTTACTGGGAGCGGATCTAATTAGCTCTATGCCCAAACATTAACCTTCTGATTAGCCATAACTTCCACTGGGACATGCAAGCTCCGATCTCAACGTCAAGTTTAATTATTTAGAATTTCAGCTTTTGTGAGTAGATTTCTATTATATAGATATCTATTATATTGTTCTAAAGCCGTCTGGTTGGTAGCTGCTTCCTGTTGACAACATCCAGTAAAGTAACCTTTAAACTGATGTAGGAGCCAATCACTGAACAGCATGCTTTGAATTAACCAGTTAATTGCATCTGACTGACACCAGTTTGCATCAAGACTCCACCAAGAATCAATCAATAATCCCATTATCAATAATTGTCTTCAGCTGGTTGAATTTTACCGCTTCAGGAATAACAAATTTGAGTGTGAAATGGTGAGAAAGATGGCAATAGATATAATTTCAGATACAGAAAGGCAGACTGCAGGATTGATTCCTTGGCTGTCACTTAGTAAACACTGGCAATATGGCTGAATAATGCAGCATATGGTGTGAATAGCAGCCCAAGCTCTGTGTGTGTGTGTGTGTGTGTGTGTGTGTGTGTGTGTGTGTGTGTCATCTTTCACAACTCAACCTTTGAGCATATTTTAATCGTGTGTGCGTGTGCATGCATATTTGTTTTTCTGTGTTTGTCAGACCCTCGGTGAGGAGAAAGTGTCCCACGAGAAGGAAATGAACAATGTGCGAGCCCGATACGAAGAGGACGCCAGCCAGATGAAGGAGAGCCAGGCTCGAGCTCTGGAGGAAGTGGCCAAGAAACACAGAGTGACCCTGGAGAACGCTCTCAACAACGCCGAGAAGGACAAAAACCGCCTGCTGGCTGTGAGTACAAACACACACACACACACACATATATATATATTTATATTAACTTCAAGGTAAAAGTTGTTCAAAAAGAAATGTTGTTCCTGCTTTGATGAAAACAAAAGGATCTATGGATGAATAAAGATGAGTATACGTCTGACAGTGTTTTCATCAGACGGTGACTCTAGCGGGGCACAATTAATGCAAACTCACAAGATTCATTTTCAGATTGCTGCGTCTTGTGTAATCAGCGTTTATTGCCCGTCGCCGGCGGAAAATGAACAGCTGTATATTTTAATTGATCCTGCATCATCAAGCTCGGGGCTCCATCTCGATGGCGCCATAAAGATGGCGTCCTTGGGAAGTTTGTTTACTCCGGTTCAGTGGGAGGATTACTCTCTTTACGGAGGGAAGTACATGAAGTGTAATTTTAGGTATTTTAACTTTCAGTATTTTCAGTTTGTGCAACTTCATGTTGTTACTCCATTGCAATATAGACGGAAATATTTATTTTATACTTCAGTACATTTATTATTGATGTAGTCACTCGCTATGTTAAAACTAAAAAATGACACCAACACATATTATCATCTTATAAAATGTGATATCTTGTTATATATTTAACTACCCAACAGTTAACTCCACTGACACCAACAACATTTACACCTATACATGAATGCATGAATAATAATGATTATGTAACTGCAGGACATTTTGCATAATATGTGTTTTCACTGTTGATACTTTACATATATGATCTTATTCATACTTTCATATTTCAGCTTAAACCTGCATTAATTGATTCGTTTGCTCCTTTGGGGCAACGCAACAATCTGTAAACATAACATTCACATATTATGAGCTTATAAAGATGTTAATGGCAAATGTGTTAGCAAACAGTTGCCTATTAACACTTCCTGCAGACGCAGAGCAACGCTGCCATTCATTTGGTGTTGTGTTTCTTGACAAATGGAAGACCAGTATGTTTATTTCCACCAACTCCTGAGGGAAATATCTGCTCCACGCTGTTCACCAGCTAGTCACTAACTATGTCTGTCTGCCAGTTGGTGCTGGTTTGGCAGCTTGCAGTGGACTCGTGTCGTCTGCTGTGGCTGGAAAAAAGGTTGTGAGAGTGAAAAATGCTGTAAAACCAAAACAATGAGCTGAAAGACACTAAAACGCTCTGCAGGGCTGAAGGAAACTGGCTGATAATTCTCTATTGGTTTGTTACAATGAGCGACTCCTTTCACCTCACGCATCATATTTGATCCAATGCTAGTATAATCTAAAGGTATTGATTAGGGATGTACAATATTATTGGCATGTCATCGGCATTGGCTGAAATGAACCTTTTCTGCCGATTATGAGAGGCCAATTTGCTGCCTTCTCCTCCGCTGCATAACTGTGTTTCCCTCCATGGACTGTTTCACCCTGACAGTCCCGGTGTTTCCTCCGCAGACTCCACTTCACTCAGCTGCCCGTCAGACCCGCTGCTTCTTCTAGTGGAGGCTAGCTGGCTGTGCTTCCCTCCGGTCATGCTGCGGCTAACGCTCCGCTAGCCTCTCAGCTAACGTTAGCCTCGGCTCTCCATGTGGATCCAACCGGAGCACCGAGCCCCGGTTTGTTATTCAGGTTAAAGTGGGAAGAAGCAGCTGATCTGACGGGCAGCTGAGTGAAGTGGAGCCTGCGGAGGAAACACCGGGACCTTCAGGGTGAAACAGTCCGCGGAGGAGCTGCTATGTTCAGCTGCACAGATAGGAAACACCTCGGCTGACAGGATGTACCACTCTGTTTGGGAAAAAAATCTTTTTGGTGTATAACGGCGGTTGGCGACCAGCGTATTAGGTGCATTACCGCCATCTTCTGCTCCGGAGTGTGGACCAGAGATTAAATCCTACACATTAATCCTGTCTGTCTAATAAACTCAATGAAAACTCTACTGCTGCTCCCACTTGGCAGCTTCATTAAAGTTTTAATGCTGAGCTCCTGAACTCCAGTCTTCCTCAGTTCTTCCTTCATATATTGTCTTTCTTGATCATATTTAGTACAATCTATGCTTGCATGTGTAATAGTCTCCTCAGCCAGCTGGAAAAAATATGTTCAGATATCGGTATCGGCCTCAATGAGTTGGAAATATCAGCATATCGGCAAAAAATCCAATATCGTGCATCCCTAGTATTGATCCATTGTTAATGTAAAAATGTTGAGTAGAGCAGCTTTAAGTAACCAGAATTCATTCACTCGCTGCACAAATCTGCAAGTTGGCAGGATGAACGGTGATATTAACTAATATAAAACTGAACAGTATGATATTCACGGATGATTCAGTCCAAATACAAGCTGTCAGCTCTCTCTGCGTTCTCCTGCCAAAAGATTTGGACCTGTCGCACCACTTCAGTCTGTCGATGTTATATTTGTTGATGAATGAGTGGTGATTATGGATGACAGACATGGTGTGGTGTCTGCATATGTTTTCATACCACTGACCACAGTTATATTGTGCTGCAGATGACAGTGTCTGGCACCCTAAATACGCTTAAAACACAGGTTATGAAGTAAATGCATTCCTGTATAACCACAGTGCTCTGCTGTTGGGAGGTACTTGTTCAGAGAGGAGACAGAATGACTCATTTACTCTTCTTCACAGACACTCTGTGAACTGGTTGAGGGATTTCAAGCCTTCCTCTCTAACCTCTAAGCTATCTCTGAATCATTCACTGACTGTACCATCTGCTACCAGAGCTGGAAAGAAGCTGTGAGCTCTGCTTGCCTGGAGACTGTGAATTGTGAATGTGAAGTGTCTCATGGAGGTCGAAATATTGTCACAAAAGATTTTTTTTTGCTTGAAATGAATAATTATGGAGGAATGAAACACTGTATACAGACTTTGGTGTTGAAATACAGCCGATTATTATTATTATTATTATTGTTGACCTTCCTACCTATGTTTTGGTTGGTAATCTTCTTGACAATAAATGCTTCTCTCTCATAAAGAATGAACTAGATTCTTGTAATCAATATTACGCACATTATATCAGCTAAAAGAGTTATAACAGTAGGAGAAAACTGCAGATTGGGTAAATAAAACGGCTTTTCACCGCCATCATTAGGACACAGTGGTAATAAATATTTATCATAGACAACATCTAGTGTGTGTTAGACTTTAGAGAGTGTAATTATTGGAAAACTATCAGACATTTGGATTTATTTGGATTTATTTCCACTAAACTAGAAAGAGAAACAGGTCGAAGACACATAAAGAGAGTTTGGGTTTCTTGGCGCTGCTAAGATGTCACAGCTCAGAGAACGATGGTTTCAACTTTGTTTATAGTACAGAAACTGTTCACATTTTTCAGAGAACTCTCGGATTTAATGACTCTACTGACTGGATCTATTACACTCAGAGTAACTCTGGTGTTATTGTGCTTTATATAGAAGAACTTAGTAGAGCTGCAACATTAAGTTGATTCATCGATCAGACAGTCGACAGAAAATGAATCAGCAACTATTTTAAGAAAATATTCTAAGATTCTCTGATTCCAGCTTCTTAAATGTGAATATTTCTGGTTTCTTTAGTCTCTATGACAGTAAACTGAAAGTCTTTGGACTGTGATTGACACCATTGTCTGACATTTTAAAGACCAAACAATTAATTGATTAATCAAGAAAATAATCTAAAGATTAATCAATAAAGAAAATAATTTGATTTGATTTATTGAACAGGACGGTGTGCAGTATTAAGCATAAATGATGCCCCAGAGTTAGCTTGAAGCTAATTTGCATCCGTAGTCCATTATAATCAAAACATACAACATCACAACAACAAACAGTACAAAGCAAAAAACAAACAAACAAACAAACAAACAAACAAAAAAAACCCACTAAGAACACACCATACAAAATACAAAGCTACACACAACAGCACATCACAGACACCCACATCAGTTAAAAATGAATAATGTAAACGAGGCTCAGTGGTCACACAGCTGATTGGTCTTTAGTTGATTTTTTAATTTGGCCTTGAATGTATTGATAGATTGATAATTGTTATTTACAGCCCTAAAACCAAGATAATCTCAAGTAACACGTCCAGGTTTATACAACTATCCTTCATTTCCTGAGTGTGTTAACAATTGCAGGATTTATCTTTTTATCTTGAAAAATATAAAATACTGTTTAAAAGAGACAAGCTGTTACTGTTAGATACTGAGCAGCTCTTCACTGCAGCACAGAAATGAGTCAGTGAAGCTGATGCTGGAAGCAGCAGTTTAATCCCTGAAGAATTTAGCGGCAGAGAAAGTGACAAAAAACTACATGAAGATGGTGTGAAAGGTCCGACAACAGAGACAGAAAACATGATCTTTGAATTACACGTTCCTGCATCTTCTGACATCATGTCAACAGGAGCAAAACCAGAGGAGACCAACTACAGCGTATGACGCAATAAACCAGCAGTTTATTACACATACAGAATAAAGGTTTGGGATTTATAATCTCTCTGCATGCATGTATATCATAATGAATGCATTAATCATACATAGGCCAGTGACAGGAGCTCGAAGAATTATTCAAAAAAATCTGCATTTTTCTCAGATGTTTATAGGCTAAAATACATCAAAAAGGGGCTTTACTGGTGACTCAGAACCTGGAGAAGTCAAAGCAGGAAATGCAGCCTACTGACGTGGGAGCATGTTTATATTTATCACTTCTCAACGTCATTCAGGACGCTCCTGAGCTCACGCAACCACGGTTGCTTGAATTGTGAGCTTCTGTCAGTGATATAATGTTACAAAAGAGAGATGTGCGCTCCCCCAAAAAAAAGGCAAATAAAAATAAATTCTCAATGAAAACAACAACACTCGGAGAGACACGGTGGCTGATGGGAAACACACACGTGGAGACGATCAGCAGTCTGACTGATGAGTCACACAGGTGATAAAAATGTCTTGACGCTCTTTATGTGCTATTTTTGGGGGGCGATGCTAAATCTGCTACACACAAACAAACACACAGCAGCAGCTTCAGTGTGTAAGTGACAGTAAAAAACTGATCAGATTAACTTTCTACCTGCTGAACCAGTTGAAAGTTTGGACACATTTTCTCATCCAAGTAAAGGAGAAGTTGTGTTTAAACTTTTGTCAGGAACTGGCTCAGAGTCAGAGCTCAGAACTGGCTAGACCCTCCCCAACCCTAGTCTTCGTGCTACTACTTGTGGGGGGTTATTATGCACTGCAAAACCACTGGGGCAGAAAAGCAACTGGAAAACCAGCGACCCCCTCTGCAGCCAGGGACGTGCTCCCACGCTAAACATTTACATGACCAATCCCCTACTGGGAAAAAGCCATCCAAACCTTACAGGGGATTAGTGGGTCAACAAAAATGGCTACCCCAACCCAGGCATTGTACTTCAAATGGCCCAACACTTACCTGATTTAAAGCACTAAACAGGCAAAACAAAGTTAGGTAACTAAAACCAAAACAGGGGACAAGTGCTGCTCCTCCACTCCAAACAATTCCTACCCCGAAGAAAATAATATACAACTTCATGTGTGGAACTCCTCCACATTGGCAACAACAGGCCAAAATGTTTGGACGAGCCCCCATTTGCCACAAACTGGCTCAGAATCAGTGACAAAGGAGGGAATCACACATGAGTAAAGCTTTTAAAAATTAGATTTATTGTTAACTTAATATAAAATTGTAATATCAGTTAAATCGGTCATGAATGCGATGTATGGATGAAAGTGAAGTATGTGGTGCGTGCAAGCAAAGCAAAACAAAACAAAACCAAAATATAACCCATCTGGCTGGTGGAGGCCTGGAAGGAAGAGAGAGAGAGAGTTTAACAAGAAGACACTTTAATAGGCTGGAGGCCTAAACTACCCAGGTGCAGGTAGTTCCCTGACGTCCTCTCCAACCCCGCCCACTGGCTCCTGAACCTAGAAGCCAAAGCGACCTCTTAAGCAAAAGGCAAAGGGGGACGTCACACTTTTGACTGGTTCTGTAGGTAAGGAAGTGTGTACATTTCTGTGGTTTTATGTCACATATTTTGATATTTGTCACTCTAAATGGTCACTAAAGGCATCATAAGTGTCTATTTTAATCATATTAAACTCAAAAATCTTTGAAACAAATCAGGAAAGTTGTGAAGTTTGGACATTTAAAAGGGTGAAGGACCCGATAGATGTAAATTCATAGTTGTTCTTGTGAGATGAAAACATTTACTGCACATAAAATGAGTGAAGTAATCAAAATTAGGACAAAATGATGGGGCGGGAAAGGAGATGGATGTGAGTTTTGGCTGAAGGATGTGACTCCTGAAGCCAACCGGTACACGACTGTGTGTGTGTGTGTGTGTGTGTTTCTCTAAAACTTCCAGCATAAATATTTTACTGCTACTTACTTAGAGTGTGGCCAAGCTAACAGGACTTAAGCTCATACATACCGTATATACACCCACTTCTTAGATGGCGCTTTTACGCTGCTTGTCTACTGCATATTCTATGGAATATATTTTTACTCAACGAAACGAGGTTTATCCTCCCGACTCAGCTGAAGTGGATTCAGAAAAATCAGTTCATGAGCTGATGTGGATTTCTCTTGAAGGTACTTCAAAGAAAACAGATTCATGTTTTTATTCCTGTGACCTTTAACATTTGAATTTTTTTTTTTTTTTTTTGAACATCGACCCAGAAAACCCAGAAATCCCCCCCAAAAAAGGCTTTGATGATTTTATAAAGAGACAAAACCTGAGGATGCATCAGTCCAGACTAGACTGTAATATTCACTGCTACCAAAAATATCAAATTCAAATAAGCTTTATTGGCAGATCAGAAATCTACATTGTCAAAGCAGTACAGAAAATTAGAATATAATAACATGTAAATATAAACAATAATTATAAATACAATATAATAAAAGGCATTTTTTACAGATGTAATCACACAGAAACATTTACTACAGAGCTGATTTCTCTCAGATTATGACAAGACTTCTCCTCACATAAACAGGACAGTTTCTGAAGATCAGGGAGGTGCATAAATTCAGGATATATATGATTTATTTTTTTCTCTCAAATCTTTATATTTGTCACAGTATAACAGGGCTGTGTGATATGATGATATATATATATCAACAATATATATCGTTTGACGGTAGAAAAACGTATATCGTTTCATTTTATGTTATATCGTTTATATCGTGGTGTCGCAAATCACACTCTTTACGGCAATATCTTTCGCCATTTGACGACACTTGACGACGCATGTAAGGCAAAGGACGAAGGCAAGACGACATAAACAAACATGGAGGAGTCCAACGAGGAGCTCGTACCAAAGAAAGGGGCTATTTCTGTTGTATGGACGTGGTTTGGGTATGAAAAGTCTGACATGGACCAGAAAACTGTATTTTGCAAATTATGCCGCAGACCGGTCCCTTCGTCAAACTCAAACACCTCTAACCTCTTTTACCACTTACGCAGAAGTCATGTCAAAGAGTACGGGGAGAGTCTACAGATGAGAGCCATGAAAGTACAGCAGAGCGCTCAAAAGAAACCCCAGACTGAGACACACCGTATAGCAAAGATTCACGGTCAGCAGGAGGATTCATGTTAAATAATAATAAGAAGAAGAAGAAACAGGCCTTTCCATGTGGTCATTTTATATAAAATATTTATTCATTGACATTTACAGAAAATGTGCTATATCGTGATATGTATCGTTATCAGGATATGAAATTACCTACATCATGATATGAGATTTTGGTCATATCGTCCAGCCCTTCAATATAACAGGAAGTGAGATTCTGTCTCAACTTCTCCTTTATGACAAAGTGAAGCCAGTCTTGCCTCCCCGGCTGTGTCCATAGAAACATCCATATCATTCTAAACTTCATATAGTTTATAACGTAATAAGGATGCAACTAATGATTATTTAGTCGATTCATCTCACAATTGTTTTCTCAATTGATCAATTAATCGCTTTGTCTATAAAATGTCAGAAAATAGTGAAAAATGCCTGTTAGAGTTTCTTAGAGACCAAACTGACGTCTTCAGATGATTGTTTGATGTGTGACCTCTTCACTCTTTGTTTTTAAATGCATTTACTTTAACTTTCCTTTAAAACAGCTTTTAGTTCCATTCAGATCATCTTATTCACTCAGACACACTCGACAACCTTTTCTTTATTGTTCCTCGACTCTTTAAAGAAACCGGCAGACGTAGTTTAAAGTTTAAAGCTCCATCAGACTGGAATAATCCGCCTCACTGACTCAGATCGATGACTTCTGTCCGTGACTTAAAGACTTCTTTGCTTGTTTACCTTAAATCTACTTGTTCTTGTTTTTGATTGTATTTACTTCCATTTGTAGTTTATAAGTAGACTCAGTACTCTGACATAATGTTGTTTGATCTATTCAATTTTAACTTTTACATTTTTAACTAATTTTATTGTATCCTGTTGCATTAGTGATGATGATTTTCTAACATGTCCAGCTTTATACAGCTATCCTGAATTTCCTGAGTGAGTCAGGTTGATGTTTTTATCTTCAAAAAGAGCAAATAATGTTTAAAACAGACAAACTATTTCTGTTAAATACTGACCAGCTCGTCACTGCAGGACAGAAATGAGTCAGTGAAGCTTTAATCCCTGAAGAATTTAGCAGCAGAGGTGACAAAAAACAACATGAAGATGGTGTGAAAGGTCTGAAAACATGATCTGTTTACTGTGTCGTAAAATAAATACCAGTCTCAGTCTTAATGTAGTATATTCTGTAACATAACTTCTAACTGTTCACGCTGTGTCAGAGAGGTGTCGGTCATTTTTTAGGTTGACAGCTTGTAATGTTTAAGTAGCCAAAGTACATCAGTCACTGAGTTGCAATAGATGAGAAACAAAACACAATAAATAAGTTAGTAAGTAATATATATGAGTACATTAGCAGTGCAAGTCTGATAAATACGGTACAGCAAGGTGCTGCAGTGTAATTGCAAAAACAAATATGGTCATTAAAAGGCGCCGTGTAGAGTTCTGTTTACATTCAGTGTTTCTCATCAATATGTAATATTTGTACCCTTGAGGCCTAACGAGCATGTTGTGTACATTTCCTCATAAACATTTGCAAATCGGTGTTTGAATATATTTTTGCAACATTTCTTAGTGCATTACTGTCACCAAATATCAACAGTTATACAGTATATCATGTTGCACATGTACTTGTGCACATGCATGGTGGACATTGCTCCATAGTGCTACTGGTGGTCAAAACCTCCACAAGACACCTTTAAAGCTATAATATGTAATTATTCCACATTAAAATGTCTAAAAACAACTAGACCTGTGTTATATATGTTGTTGAGTTGTGTACTTACATTATCCCAAATGTTTCCAACAATGTTCAAACCCAGAGAAATCTGTAATTTAATCAAAGTAACGGACCGTTTCATTTGGTCGCCTGTCAATGGCGTCATACCTCCTCTACCAAAGAGTAAACACGCAAGATGCATACGGCGGCGCTGTGTTTGTCCGCTACAATGGCGTCTACCAAAGAGTAACTTGCACACATACAAGATAACATCATCGGCGTTGTGTTTGTTCCACACAAACTGTTATAAATGGACTTTTATTCAGTTTTAAGCCACATTTTCATGATAAATTTAGGTGGTTTTTAACTATATCTTTTAGCCGGAAGAAGGATTTTAGTCATTGGACGTCTGGATCTTAAGTTATCAGAGAAATAAACTGGGCAAACGTTAGCAGCAGCTCGGCTAACAGCCCCTCCAGGAAGTCCGGTAGTCGCCAAACATCGTTGGAGAAACACTAATTTTTTTAGGTTTAATTAGTATTTTAACGATACGGATAATTCGGCTCCCGGTAAAAACATCCGGAACGATTAACACTGGAGTAATCCTATCCCAGTGAAGCTGGTTATTTAACAACGAAGACAACAACTCCCATGATCCCTTGCTACTTCACACCGTCATCACACTCCGTCTTTTGTTATTGTTTTGATTGAGACCCCTAGCGGCTGAAATTACATATTGTGTGTTTAAATGCAGACTGACTATACTGGTATGTAAGAATATAACAATATGAGGTTTCCTAATGTTATTGATATGAATGCAGGATAATACAGAAATGTTAGATAGTGTTAAATATAGTGCCTCCAATAAAACAACCTGCCTGTAGCACCACAAAAATCATGTCTTTGTTCTTCTGACTGGTGTTAAAATGGTGGCAAATACCCAAATCCCCAGTATGACATGTTTGTATCCGACATGAAACAGTGAAATTGCCCCCAAGGATTACAAACTGGGCCTTGAGAACAGCTTAATGAGCCAGAGGTCTAGCTGTTCCAAACCACAGCCTGCCACTAATTTGACTGCAGCCGAGGCGTACAGTTCCACCAGTCTGAAATAGCCTCATGATGATGCCTAATCTCCACAGAGTCCTTTATTCCAGTCACATACAGCCATGCGAAAGCAAGTGATCAAGTATTCTCTTGCATCAAAGTTGCATAATGAGGACGTGTTTTAAAATATATTCCACTGTAGACCCGATCGCAGCTGACAGCTACATTAAGAGAAGAGCGCTATGCATTTCCATAGTTATTAGATATGCATTGCATATGCAGACTGCCTCCATTCTGGCCCTGTGTGATTCTCATGGCCTCATATTCCCTCCCACCGTGTTCAGATCTGTACAGTAATTTGCTTTTGTTCACTCCTGTTCATGATTATGCTATCAGTGTTGGTGCAGAAATGTCCAGATTGAGGGAGTGACAGGGAGGAGGAGGAGGAGGAGGAGGAGGAGGAGGATGAGGGGGAGCAGCAGCAGCAGCAGCGGTTCATTCACTCCTCGTTCACCCACCGCTGCTGCTTCAGTCATCTGTTTAGCTTCTTTTCTGCAAAACGACGGGGCGGACTGATGAGAACAAAAAAGCGTCTTCATCCCTCTATTCTTTATCACTTGATTCTTTTGTCTGATCGAAGTTTCATCAAGTCTAGTTAATCATCTTTTCTTTCATCACCTCCATTCTTTCATCACTTTAAATTGTAATGAGAGTTGTCTGAGAGAAGGCTGGGTCTGGAATTTAAATGAATAGGTCTGCTCTTCCTCGGTCTCGCCCTCTAAATCGAGCCGCGAGGCACGACAGATATTCTGATATGTCATATTAGATTTCTCTCCACCGACCGGTGGCCAGAAAACTCTGTTCTTGATATGATCAGACTGATGGGAGTCACCCTATGCTTCCACAAATTCTATTTTTAATACAGTATGTTGAAAATATTCTGTATTTTTTAAATATATGTTTTGATTAAGCTGAGATGTGGTGCATGGCAACAAAGTTACATCAACAAATGTACACCTCACATACCGCAGCATCTCAGTCTCACTATAGAAAATGTATGCTGGCAGGAAATCATCACAGGGTTTAATCAAGCGAAACTTTAAAGCACAGTACATGTTTTTCAAAATGTATAAGCAGTGAAGAAACAACTGAAGCAGTTGAACACAAGCTTTTTCTTGCATCTGATGTTTATTTAACAAGACAGACACTCAATATTACAGTCATTACTTGACCATCTGTAAAAATGTGAGGTTTTCTAGTAAACTAGTAAATCTCCTGTATAGTTTAAATAGTCATACTCTCCTTCCTTCCTCACAATACTTTATTCACTGTAGAAAATGCAGAACAAAGTGTTTAAAGGTGGACTAATCAGTTGTTTTAGTATCTTTCAGCTCTTTGTTTTGGTTTTACAGACCACAGCTTCACTGGTTCAGGGCAGCCTCACTGTTGTCATCATTCTAATTTCCAGCAGCAAGCAGCTGTTTTTAGTGAAAAAAGGTCTGATAGTTTGTTCAGACAGGATGTGAAGCACATTTTCACCTTGCGTCCTTTGTGCTGGACCGTTTATTTGCCCCAAACAGCTGTAAGCTAGCTAGCAATGGACACACCGTCTGTTTCTGTGAGTGTTTCTGTGTTGTGTTCAATTCAGCTTTTGACTGAATTCACCAGAGACTCCAGTTCTTTCTGTTATTTCCCTCCAGTCTCTCCCCTTTTCCTTCCCTTCTTTGTACATTTATGAAGTACATTCATTAAACCTTGGGGTGCGCAAATTTCTCGCTCAAGTTGAAACATTTTTAACACTTGGACATACGAACACAAACATAGTGGAGCATCTATCAGTTAAAAAGCCTGATATTTTGCTCAGGAGTTGGTTGAGACCAAAACAGAATGAAAAAGAGAGTAAATGTTTGATTTACATTCATCAGGTGTTCAGAAACATGACGGCTAATGAATGCTAATGTTGCTCCACATCTGCAGGGTGCGATAGGCAGTTTAGAAACATGACCAGCTCCGGGTCTGAAAAGTGAAGCCAATGCAGAAGTGCCTTAAACCTGCATTCTCTCTAATGACCAGCAGGGGGCGACTCCACTGGCTCCAAAAAGAAGTCCGTTTGCATGGAAGTCTATGAGAAAATGACCCTACTTCCCACTTGATTTATCACCTCAGTAAACACTTTCCTAACGAGTTTATGGTCTCAATCGCTAGTTTCAAGTCTTCTTCAATACAGCATGATGCTAACTTTGTAAATTATGGTCCCATTTAATTTAAATTTAACGATAAAGCAGGGTATGCTTTGGGGCGTGTCTATGTTGTTATTGACAAGTTGTTACCATGGAAACAACATTGGTTGAGTAACGTAAACATGGCATAACCCCAGATTCACAGAGTATAGGCGTAGCTATTTCGGTGTGTTTGCAGTTCATGAAAGTTAATTGTAACATTTTGTTTAGCATCCGGCTGAACTAAAAGACCCTCTAAGGAGTCGAATGTTCAGTTTTTCCAGTAAGTTAATTTTGTTTTAATAGTTTTAAGTCAGTTTTTCGCTAGCAAATTAGCATTAGCATTATCACAGTTAACCATAGACTGCAAATGCTCTGTTCTAACCAAGCTAGCAGCTAGCGTTAGGGTCAGCTCCACCCTCTCATCCAAATATGGCCACTTCTGGCTCCAAAAATCCAAGATGGCGACAGTCAAAATGCCAAACTTAAGGCTTCAAAACGCAAGTCCACAAACCAATGGGTGACGTCATGTGGCTCCATCCATTACTTTATAAAGTTTATGGCTCGGCATAACAAGTTTTTCTTCTGCTGCTCCAACAAAAACAATTCATGCTGCTTTAAGTATCACTTAACTATTACAACTAAACTAACTAAACTAACAAAAAGTTATCACAGCAGGTAAAACAAAGCATTGAGTTGGTGGATCCTCCTACAGTACAACAGTCAAAGCAACATCTTGAAAGAGACCAAGGAGTTGATCAGTTTTGAGATGTCGGTCTTTAGTGTTTTAAGATAGCAAATTACTCAGAGTTCTGATTTTGCCATAAACATGTTTCACCATTATCAGCACCACAAGCAAGCAAATTAAGCAAGCTGAAGAAAAAGTCTTCAGCAAGGTCAAGGAGGCTCCGGACGAACAGTGGATCTGAGAGATCTTGCTGTGGCTTGGGTGGTAGGCAGGTACAGAACTAGCACAGTGTTGGCTTTTTTAAGGCTTGCATCAGGGTACTAAACCTGATGCAAGCAGCCACAGGGCACCAGTAGAGAGGGAGAGCAGAAGTGGGCTCATGTGGAAGTGTTTGAGGAGCTGCAGAGTGTACACTGAAGCATGTTATTGAAATTGTTTAAACTATAGATGCATTTTTGTGTCAGTCAGTTTCCGCAGTTATTATCCCACCGACAGAGAAACTTTCCTCACTGTGAAGCCCCATTCATTTTTATGGAACTGTGTCACAATAGTCAATGAACTAAATGTTTTTTCTACAGCGTTACAAACTCCAGCCTCCTGTGTAATGAATAATGGTGGCAAATTTCATTTGACATTACAGCAATTTCCCTCAGCTCTAATTGTCCTTGGAAAGCTGCAATCATTGCACACCATAACAGAAATCGTTCCCCATTCATCAGCAGACATAATAAGCTTTATCATGGTAACAATGCTGGAGCTCTTTCTCTTCTCTGTCAAGGACAATGGCATTGGTTGAAGTATTTTTAGAAATCTGCACAGATGAATGCAGTCGATATAATGTCAGACAAAGAGGAGAGAGAAGCAGGGTCGGATCTGGAAATTCTGCATTTATATGAAGTATTAGAATTTTGCGACCTACCACTGTCCTAGGCGATGATTTTTATTTCATTTGTTTAATTTACCTTGAATCAACCACACACCCACCTCCTACTGTATGTGTAACAGTGTTATTTCAGGACTTTTGTGTTATTAGATTGGACAAAATCCAAGAAAGCTTGATGTTTCATACCTTGCTTTGACCGTTACTTGACATAAAATGAACTGACTTGACCTCGCATGACATGCTTGACACAAGAGTTTAAAGTCGTATTTGGTCTGTGAGATAATCTGCTATAAAGTTAGTAGCTGAGTGAACTTGATGTTTAGTCTTGAAGATGTTTTGCCACATCAGCTCTGGTTCTGGTTTAACAGAAGTGATGAAGGCTTTTGGATAAGTAGTGACATGTCTGTAGGATCAAACAGCAAGTCCAGTTTACTTTGTCTCATTACCTTTTATGACCTGGATGACTGAGAATAATCATGCTTATGCACTGTTACTTGGTTTCTAATAAAAAATGAACGCAACTTTACTAGCGAGTGACATGTGGATCGAGGCACAAAAGAAATTTATATTTTCAGTTGACGCACTTGATGGCTTTTATGGGTTGTTTTTGACAGATTTGTGTTTTCTGACTGGTTTCTGCAGGAACTGGAGCAGCAGTTTGAGAAGGAACGCCTCTCACTGGAGGAGCAGAAGACGCTTCTCAAGCAGCAGCTGGACGAGATGAGAGAGGAGCTGACATCCAAACTCACTGCAGCCAATGAGGAGGTAGAACATTTAGAACGTAAAACGCGTTCCTGACTACATAAAATCAGTAATAGCTTTGAAATAATATGCATATTTGAAACCATTTTAAGATGTCTTACTTTATCATGCATGTAATGCCTGAAATCTAGTTTTACAAACCCAACATGCATTTAAAAATGTTAATTTTGCTTGTATCATTTGAAATGAATTAATCATTCACTATACTTTTAACCTCTTGTTGGTAATGTCACCTCCAAAACTTAGTCTGAATCCTGAATAATATTTGCGTTTTGAATGTTTAATAGTATTTACCAAGTGAGAGATGAAGTAAACAGTATTTTCTTGCCATATTAGCATCTGAAAAATGAGATGAATGTCACTTCCAAGTGTGTAGCTCCCATCTTCCTAAGAGGACACACTAAAATATACAAAATAAGCAATTTGGAAAATAAACTGTCTGAACCCAAACTGAGCCCAAGAGATATACTGTAGCTATTTAACAGTCCAAATGTGGCAGAAGACCTAATTGGCTTATAGGCCTCTAATTATGTTATTGATAACAGTTATTCCTCTGAAGCCTCAGCTGAATGAATCTGACTGGTTTTTAAACCAGACCCTGATTGTGCCTGAAAAGACAATTTTAGTAAGAACTTTCTTCTTCTTCTGTAAGAAGATAATTTAAAATGTAACCTGTTCCAACCTGCAGAATTAAGTATTCTAACTTTTGTTGTAGTTTAAAACTGAATGGGAGTCAAACTTTTTCTGTGGTCTTAGTTTTAAATGTTGAGCTTTCATTTCTCTCTTAAAACAGTGTTTTTCTGTGTATAAACCTGCTGCCACAGTGTGTTTGTTGCTGTTGATTGTGTTCTCCATGCACATATTTTCTAAGTAGTACTTTTCTTTTAAAATGAATGGTAAATGAATATCTGATGCATTGCAGAGCTATCTTGCCACGTTGGCAAAAAGTATATGGGATTGGCTCATTTAAAAATCAGAAATAGAAATGGGTATTGAATGCATTTTTGATGGAAATTCCATCTCGCTGAGCATAAAATGCTGATGTGGTTTCAAGGTTGCTGCCGCACAGCCTGAAGTGAAACAGAGCAGGGGCTGTGGGTGTAGTTTATTCTCTAACTCTGGCTGTCTGGCTGTTTGTCCCTCGTCTCTCCTCCCCTCAGGTGTCTCGGCTGCAGGAGGAGGTGCAGCAGGGCGAGCAGGACATCGGAACCGCTGAGGGACAGATCTCCACGCTGAAGGAGGCGCAGGACAAACTGCTGGAGGAGCTGGATGCTACCAGAGCCCGACTGAGAGAGACAAGCAACCTGCTGACTGCACTGCAGGTCTGCACACACAAACATTTATTTATCCCGCACTTTTGAGGACACTCGATCACATAATGCAGTTCTTATTCCTAGAACTCTAACCCCTGACCCTGACCCCAAACCCATAACCCATAACCCTAACAATAACCCCTAACCCTAACCATAACCATAACCCTAACCCCTAACCCTAACCCATAACCCTGACCCTAACCCTAACCCATAACCCTAACCCATAACCCTTACCCATAACCCTAACCCATAACCCTAACCCTAATCCTTAACCCTAACCCATAACCATAACCCTAACCCATAACCCTAACCCTGACCCTAACCCTAACCCTGACCCTTCTAACTACAGAACCCCGACTCAAACCTTTGTAATTCTAACCTAAACCCTAATCCTAAATCTTAACAGCCCATTAAAGATGTGAGGTCACTCAAAATGTTCTCTTTTTAAAAATATCCTCACTCACAAGTTCTCACATAACACACAACACCACTGCTTTATTAAGGCTGCAAATATTACATTATTAATTCATCAATTGTTTTATTACTCTATTAATTGTTTAGCCTATCAACACTTAAAGAAAGAAGTGGTAAGCCAGACATCAAGGTGACATTATTGAATTATTTTTTCCCACCAACAGTCCAAAACCAAAGATTATTTAACTTGGAATGATGCAAAACAACGAGAAGCAGCAAATCCTCACCACTGAGAAGTTGAAGCCACTGAATGTTTTGGATTTTTCCTTCCAAATCCAAATGATCATTCAGTTCTCAGAATTGGTGCCAATTCATTTTCTGTAGAAAGCAGTGAAACTATTTCTAGAATATAATGTGCCGTAGAATTGGTTTTGACCAGAGTGGGTTTCAGAAGGTCTTCTGTGTCACCACTGCTTTTGGATCAAAACATTTTGTGCTGGCTGTTAGCAATGTCAATCTAAGAGGCTTTAACCTTTTTTCACGCTACAAAAAATCCCAAAAAATGTCCAAATGTTTTCAGACTTGCCTACAGACCTGATTTGTGTCCAGCCGGAAAAGCCTATGAAGTGGCATTTAGACTGTGATAGCACACTCACACTGTCTGTCTGTCTGTCTGACTGTCTGTCTGTCTGTGTCTGTCTGTCTGTCTGTCTGTCTGTCTGTGTCTGTCTGTGTCTGTCTGTGTCTGTCTGTCTGTTTGTGTCTGTCTGTCTGTCTGTCTGTCTGTCTGTCTGTCTGTGTCTGTCTGTCTGTGTCTGTCTGTCTGTGTCTGTCTGTCTGTCTGTCTGTCTGTTTGTGTCTGTCTGTCTGTCTGTGTCTGTCTGTGTCTGTCTGTCTGTCTGTGTCTGTCTGTCTGTCTGTCTGTGTCTGTCTGTGTCTGTCTGTCTGTTTGTCTGACTGTCTGTCTGTCTGTCTGTGTCTGTCTGTCTGTCTGTCTGTCTGTGTCTGTCTGTCTGTCTGTCTGTGTCTGTCTGTGTCTGTCTGTCTGTCTGTGTCTGTCTGTCTGTTTGTCTGTCTGTCTGTCTGTCTGTCTGTCTGTCTGTCTGTCTGTGTCTGTCTGTGTCTGTCTGTGTCTGTCTGTCTTCCTGTCTGACTGTCTGTCTGTCTGTCTGTGTCTGTCTGTCTGTCTGTCTGTCTGACTGTCTGTCTGTCTGTCCGTGTCTGTCTGTCTGTCTGTCTGTCTCTCAGGGAGAGTTGGAAATCCAAAAGCGTCAGCATGAAGCAAAACTCATCTCTACCAAAGAAGAAGAGAAACTTAAAATGGACAAGATGGCTCTGGAGCTGGAGCTCAAATGGACCGAAACTCTCAGGTGTGTGTATGAGTGTGTGTGTGTGTGTGTGAGTGTATGTGTGTGTGTGTGTGTGTGAGAGTGTGTGTGAGAGAGAGAGTGAGAGTATTAGAGACAGAAAGAGCGAGTATCACCCACTCTCTTTGTCTTGTCTTTGACCAAAGACAGAGCATGAAATTGGGATTGGATGGGAAATTAAAGTCTTTCTGTTTCCCTGTTTCCGTTTCCCACACTCACTAGAATACACACACACACACGCACACACACACACACACACAGGTCATCTAGCTCATAATATTGACCGTGACAAAGCATTATCCTTGGAGAGCCCAATCTCATGTTAAAGCCCCGCAGCTCAAAGTCTCTATTTCGTCCACAGATCTTTTGAAGTGTTATTATTTAAAAACCTCAAAGAATGAAATTGACTGTTTTGAGGTGTGAGCTGATGTACTTTCACACAGTAAAGACGGCAAAATCCAAATGACTCTTATTAGATTTTATCTCAGCATTAAACAGTGTCTAAATGGTCCAAACCTCAGAAAGTTTTCCTACTTAAAAAGATTTTGTCCTTTTGATTCTGAAGAGACAGTAAACAGCACCAAATCCCTGGATACTCTAATACTGTCAGATCGTCTCTATTTATAATCTCACATGACTTCTTTTATGACAAATGATTTTATTGATTTTAGTGTGCTTACAGTACCTCTGCTTACTTTAACTTCACGTAGTGATCTCCTACGTTTGTTGCTTTCAATCACAGGGGGATGAGCAGACATATACAGTAAATATGGTCATTAATTATGCAGCTTACCAATGAAAGGGTGCAACACCGCCAAAAAACTGAGCTAGCAGTTAAAGGGTTGGTTCACCCAAATTAGAAAAAAACACTTTTGTCAGAAACACTGCCCCAGTTACTCTGGATAATCCACAGAACACACAGTCAACAATTTTTATAGGGACTATTTTTGTATCGACAGAAAGTAGTTCCAATGAAAGCTGTTCAAACTTTACTGTTTGGTTCAGTGTTATGGCTCCGATCAACCTTGTTTCCAGCAGCAGGCACCTGTTTTCACCAATAAAACCTCTGATAAAGCCACTGTAAGCTACCTGCTCAGCACCAAACAGCAGACAGACACAGTTAGCGACTATCTGGTGGACACAGCGGAGCATTTAGTCGATGAAGAGCCAGATATTTGCTGGTGGCGACCAAAACGGAGCTAAAAATGCGCTGATTGGGTGGCCAGAAACACACAACTCTGAATGAATACTAATGTTGTTCCGTGTCTGCTCGTGTAAAATACTTTCCCCCAAAGTGGCCAAAAGAATAAAGTGAATAAATCACAGATGTGAGCAACACATATGAAACTGCTGTCACCTCTAGTTATTCAGGGTGGCAGCAGACATCTCAGAAAGTGTCTCATATCCTGCTTCTTTTTTGTAGTTTTTGTGAAAAGACCCTTAAATGATTTATGGGAGAATTTAGTCCCCTGACTGCCAAAACAAACACTTCTTGTTCACGTCAAACCCACCGTTACTGTCAAAATAAAGTTGTTATATTCTCACTAATGTACTGAACGTCTGAGGCGCGGTGACTTGGTATCTTCTGACTGATATTTCTCCTCTTCTGGAGTTTTACTGGTGTAATATTTCTCTTGTTTCTGGATTAATTACTCAGTTTCTGTGTGTGCTGCTTTACAGATTCTCTTTACTGTAATATTCAACAAAGATTCTGAGCGTCTTGTGTCCTAGCGGGTTAACACACACAGACCATATTCTGTGATCGCAACGCCATCAAACACTTCTCTCCTCCACGCCATTTCCTGTCTGTAACTCTACTGTGACAGATTTCACAGAAAAGGCAAAACGTCAAGAGAGAAATCCAACAAAGATTTCATCTGTGAGCTGCTTTCTTTCATCATATGCAACAGAAAGCTAAATGTTGGTGATTCCAAGATGTCTGCTGCTGTAGTCTCCTCTCAAGCACTTGCTCATTCTCAACCGGCTCTTTTTAAAGGTCGCACTTGACGTTATTTAATGTTTTTAGCCTTTGTGCTCTGTCTGAGCCCTCAGATATCTTTGTGCCGACAAAGATCTATTTTCTATTACTTCATTCCACTTCTTGTAATCCAAACTCCAACCTCACCTTTTGTTTAAATGTAGCCGACACTTCTGGATACCGGAGTGCTTTACCCGTATCATCATATCTGTCCCACAGAGGCCACTAATGACCCATTTAGATTCACAGAAAATGGGTAAATGCAATGTGGTCAAAGCTGAAATTCAAGACAGATCAGGTCATATGTGTTTGATATAATCACTTTTCTAAGTTTAAAAAGGCACAACAGCAACAGAAAGCCAATAAGTATCAATAAGTCCTGCATGAAATAATGAAAGAATTGATGTTAAAACACCAGGAAGCAGTTTAGGAACCTCGAGCTTCCTTCTCCTCTTATCTCCAGATTCATCGCAACCTAAATCTGTCAGCAGCTGCTCTCCAGACAGTTTTTATCTTTTTATACCTCCCAGAAGTATGACTTTTTTTTAACCCAAGTATTTGTGGAGACAAGCTTCCTTTTACCAGGGACCTACATCACCAATCATGTAAATTTCACCTGCTCTACACAAACTGTTTCAAGCAGTAGGAAACAGAGCTTCTAGCCTCACACCGTCCACTATTTTAGCAAATAAAAAGTGACAAAAGCCAAACACAAAGGGAAATGATATCACACGCAGCGATGGAAACAATAGTGTGACATTAATGACTCGAAACAGCAGCTTCAAAGACAGATTAGAAATGTCTGTTCTCATTTATTTGTCTGCTGTGCTGACAAACTGACTGTGGCCAGTTGGGTTTAATCACTAATAAATCTCAAGAGTCATAATAAAAGTGGTTCTTAAAAGTTTGTGGCTACTGTAGAAATAACAAAAAAAATAAGAAATATGATCCTCACGCAGCTCTCTGTCCTCTTCATTAGCTTTCATTCACCTTCTTTTGTCCTTTTGCGCAGAGCTCTTTATTCTCTGGAGAACGTCTGTTCATTTGGTGGTTGGGGTGAGTACACTGTGTGAACCGCCTGAATTAAGGAGGCTGGCTTTAATCCCTGTTTCACAGTGGAAACAGACGGTTTCTCTGTGATAGCATAATCATGGAAAGAGCTCTCAGGATTACCAAATGAACAGAAGAGGTTCAGCGGATCAGCAGACTAAGGCTCAAACTGTATCATGTTAGTTTGTCCTGGTCACACAGGAGGTCTTGTAGAACATATAAAGGACGTCTTTTACCCACTGATCCGGTCAGACTATGGATTTGATTTTTAATTGTATGTCTAGTAGTGAACATGTCAGTATTTACCAAGCGGCAACCTCCGGGGCTGAAAAATAATACAATGAGGAAGTGCCAAAAACTGCAGTTCCTTGAACGACCACTTGAGGCTCCAAAAGCGAGTCAATCCCCATAGACCCCCATGTTAAAATACCCAACTTTACAGCAGAAATAAACATGTTTACAGCCTGGTACAAAAGAAATGGTTTTGGTCTCTAAAGCTAATTTCTCCTTTCATGACAACTGTACGGGGGGTGAATTTTTTTATAACTCACCCGTTTAAATTTTATTAAACTGAAACTGAAAATACAGGCTGTAATAACTGCAGATAATGTAATAAAAGCTGATAAGTTAATGCAATAACAATATTTAGTCCATAACATAACATTTTTGAGTATATTGTGATCATTTATTACATTATGACTTAGTAAGTATTTTAAATTTGTATTTTTGATAAGCATTTTAATGCTTCAATCCAGCAACGACACATACAAACATGGGTTTATACACCTAAAACCATGTTTGTGTCCTTCAGGGTTCAGTCCAGATCATAGACTGTATAAAAATATGGACGTAGTTACCGTGACGTCACCCGTTGGTTTCTGAAGAGCGGTTTTGAAGCTCAAAGCGAGCCACTCCGGCCGTCGCCATCTTGGCAGTGCGTGACTCCGCCAAACTCCCAGCCAATCAAAAATGGGCAAAGAGGCGGGCCGAATGGCTGAAACAAGCCACCTAGCGGCTGGCGGACCTGTCACTCAAAGCAGCCATGTCCTTCATTATGCATAACTTTACAGCTTAATAAAATTTAAACGGGTGAGTTATAAAAAAATTCACCCCCGTACAGTTGTCATGAAAGAGGAAATTAGCTACAGAGACCAAAACCGTTGTTTGTACCAGACTGTAAACATGTTTATTTCTGCTGTAAAGTTGGACATTTTAACATGGGGGTCTATGAGGATTGACTCGCTTTTGGAGCCTCAAGTGGTCGTTCAGGGAACTGCAGTTTTTGGCTTCATTTTTCAGCCCCGGAGGTCGCTGCTTGGTCCAATCAGTACAGGAGGTGGATGGGAAGCCAGTGAGGGATGATGTGCTGCCTTTAGCACTATGCTAACTCACAGTGAGGTTCCTAACCAGGAGGATACAGCCAAGGGAAAAAAAGAACAAACTTCATTATCTTTTGACGCTCACTTTAAAAGCTTTCAAGAGACATCATTACATCTTTTTCTAGTTTCTCTGTTATGCAGCTGTACCTGCCGACAATAACATCTGCAAATCCCTCCATCCATTATCTATACGCGCTTATCCCGCACCGTAATGTACTGGAATAAACCGTATTGAATATTGATGAATAAGGTATGTCAGATTAGTTGCAAACAGTTTATTTTAACCCGTAGTGAAACACGTTTTAAAGTTCAACTGAAACACAGTTTGTCGTCTCTTTCTGCCGTCAAAAATAATATCAAAGTGATTTTAAAGTATTGTCAGTAGAAAGGAAGGAAACATAAATGCGGCTTGTTGTTGGAGGTCTGTAGCTTGTGTTGTGTTTGCAGGCTGCTATGATAGGAAGATTATTTTACTGCTTCATGCAACACAGTTTAAAATGAACCATTTGATTGGTGTTATTGACCCAAGTAGACAGAAAATAAATGTCAAAGATAGCAAGTGTATATACTGTATATATATATATATATATATATGTATATTCTGAGGCCAATAAATTCACATGTATTTTAGATTAATTTTATATAATCCAGATACTCTGAAGACACTAACGACTGGCTTTTATCTGTGGCATAGGGACACACATATACATGTACACTCTTTATCTCAGTCCGTATGCATAATTACACACACAGATACACACCTGAACTGACCATGTGTGCTTCAGAACGTAACATATGTCATCGCGCAGGCCAATTATCCCACATTTTATCTGGATATTCCTTCTATTTGACAGTTCCTTCAATTCTCTGCTCATCCATCCGCTCTCCGTCTGCCCTCATCTCTCTTTCTGCTGCCCAGCAGATGCTATAGAACAACGCTTATTAGGAAGACCAGAGACTCTTTGAAGCCCAAGGCCTCTGTGTGTGTGTGTGTGTGTGTGTGTGTATGTGTGTGTGTATGTGTGTGTGTGTGTGTGTGCGTGTGTGTGTGTGCGTGTGTGTGTGAGAAAGAGAGAGAGAGCACAAGTGATGTCTGTGACTGTGAGTTTTAAACTGAACGAGGACATGAATGATGGCACGTGTCAAGTGTGCTGCATGATGAACGTGACTGTCTGGTGTGTGTGACTGCGTGGCTATGTGTGAGTGTGTGTGTGTCTGTGTGAGTGTGTGTGTGTGTGTGTGTGTGTGTGTGTGTTTGTGTGTGTGTGTGTGTGTGTGTGTGTGTTTGTGTGTGTGTGTGTGTGTGTGTGAGCCCTCCGCCTTCAGTCTGGCACTTGCTGGCTCTCAAAATGACAAGAAAAAAAAAAAGTGTTTTCCTGGATACTTCATTTAACAGCTGCCATTTCAACTCCCACACAGCTATTACATTGGCTGCACACACACACACACACACACACACACACACACACACATACACAGCCATGCAAAGAGCTGTTAGCGGCGGTGTTAAAGAGCGGCGGTCGCTCAATAGATGCGGTGTTGAGGTCTGATAAAGGACCTTTATTGTTCCCATAAAGCCGATAATGAGAGTTCTGAAGCAGCTTTACCTTTACAGCAATGTTCTGTCTGTCGTGCTTGTGAGTCATAATAAATACACAATAAGAGTATAAAAGTTGCCTAAAAAGAAACACATATGTTTTATTTATATTATCCAAAGCATACATAATGTTTTTAATTGATTTCTTCCAAGTAGCCAATGGATTCAGGTAACAGCAGCATTCAGTTTATGTTATTATATGATGAAGTTGCAGAAAACATTGTGAGAAGAAACAAGTACTTTCAAAATAAACTGAAAATAATGCTTTTAATGTGACATCCTACTGCAGATAAGCTAACCAGAAGGAAAATATGCTGCTGTGACTGAACCTGTTTAACACTCAGTTTCAGATTAACAAAAAAAAAAAAAAAAAACATCTTTTGCACATTTATACTTTTATCAGTAACCATGCACAGCTTCTCTTCCAACGGTACTTTGCAAAAGGAAGGATGTCTCAAATTCTGCCTCCTAAAATAAAAAAAGAAGAAGCTTCCTGATAAGATATTAAAGATGTAGAAAGGTGTTTCTGGGGTTTTACAGCAGCTTTATACAGAAAAACTGACAATAAGCTGTTTTAAAAGCGCTCAGAAGATAGTGGGAAATGGAAAATTCTGTACAACTGAAAGCCTTGTTGATTATCTGAAATACACCAAATAAAGATAAGCTATATATAGTTATTAAATTTTTTTTGAATTAGAGTCTACAGGCCTTGCAGTAAATCCAGAAACCTTATTATTTTGGATAATATAAGCAGCCTAATGTGACTCATTCTCTGGTCCCGAGTATAAAGGCATTGACCTTCACTCTTCTTCCTGTTGGACATTTTTTTTGGAAAGTTTGCAGCTTCAAATGCATTAATCATGCAAACAAATATGTGTCATGTGGTGTCATGTTGTAGGCAGGAGTGTAAGAAGCTACGTGAGGAGCTGAGAGAGGACCACGAGGAGGACAAGGCCTCCGCGTTATCTCAGCTGGCACAAAGCAAGGAGCAGGAACTGAGCAACGCCAGGGAGAGCTGGCAGAGGAAAGTGGAGGACCTGCTGGAACAGGTAGGACTGTTGCCAGTGAGTGTGTGTTTACATGTGTACTGTGTGTGTGTGTGTGTGTGTGTGTGTATGTGTGTATGCTGAATGCCTGGGTGTCGTCCAGCCTGCCTCCATGATGTGAAAAAGAATAAAAACGACACTGTGCTTTGTGTATTTTGACGCCTTTAGAAGTTAGAAAATCTGGATCATGAGTGTAGTTTTTCCCCCCATTTACAGGTTAAAGATAGTTTTAATGAACTTGGGCTGCTTATCTCTCTGAACATAAGATACCAGACGCCTGCAGCTTGTAGTCGAATGATACCAGGAGTAAAAGAAGTCAACAGGGAGCGAGAGAGAGGATGAGAAGGGCAATAAGAGCAACCGCCTCCCTTCAAAGCCTCATGTCGCCGCTGCAAGACCTCCTGTCGATGCCAGACTGACTTATTTCCTCCTCACACTGGTGCACAAACTCATTCACATTCTCATTATTCGAGCCGGAGCGAGGGCCGCTGTCGCTAATGACGGCTCCGGTAATATTAATGCAGCGTGACTAAGCTCTAGCTGTGGTCATCGTACACACACAGACAAACACTGTCAGTCGCTTTATTTATATTCGTTTCCCCCCCACGCACGCCGCCTGTACATCAGCTGGTGTTTGCCTTCGTGCTCGCTCTTGTCTCGTGGTCCGTCAGCTCACATTCAGTGATTAATGTGTCTGCTTCACGCCTCGCAATCAGCTGAAACATATTTATTTACTCTAATGTCAAATCAGAGCAGCAGTCGATCTCTCGACTGATGCGCACTGACAGAAAAAATGTTGCTTGGGAATCAAATGATGGCGCAGAGGATTTTTTTAATGGTCTGTATTTTAATAGATTATTATGTCAGTGCCTCTGATGCCTCTGATGCCTTGATGCCTTGATGCGTGAGCAGATAAAAATCAAACTCTTTGCTCTCAGACGAGACACGTCACAGGATGTTTTTAAGAAGTAAAGCTACACATGTGAGTATCAGCAGGGTAAATATAAGTGTTATTTCACTGATATGTTAAGTAATGAAATATGAGAGTGATGTTATGGAACCAGACTGTATATGAAGATGGACGTAGCGAGGTGTGACGTCACCTGTTGGTTTCAAGCTCAGAGTTGCAGCTTCTAGTCGGCGCCATCTGTGCCGGGGTGAAACGTAATCAAGTAACATTAAACTTAGTGAAATATTGTGACATCAGTCCGAGTCAGTGTGAGTCTGGAGCCAACTGAACCAACCACATGACAGACATCAAAGCTACTATACGTCTTCAAATCTTATTAATGGAGCAATAATTTCCAAAATGACCACCAGCTCACTTATTAAAGGGTCTGAATATAGAGATTGAGACCAGAATGACTCGTTAAAAACAATGATTGACTCAGTATTTCTAGAGAGAAGTTGAGGCTTTATGAACGGGAGTCAGTTGGAGCATCTAGTTGCCACTTGGATGCAACTTCTTTATGTCTTAAATTAGCATCTCTGTATCAACTGTTATTGAAAAAGAAACAAGAGTATGTTTCTGGTGTCAAGCTGAGTCACAGTACGTTCAAAAAGGGTCAACGGAGAGTTAAAGTTGCACCAATAAATATCACAATGCGAGACACTTAGAGCTGAGTACTGGACGGACGAGCCCCCACTTGTCACAAACCGGCTCAATGAATGCGACAAACAGGGGAAGCGAGTCAGGTTCAGGTGCCACTTAGTTGTTTTTATTTGAAACTAAAACAAACAGTCATGTATGTAGTGTGTGGATGAGTGAGATGTGTAAATGCTTCATTTGAAAAATACCAAAACAAACCAAAACCGGGAGAGATGTGGATCCTAGGAGAGGATGAGAGTGGTATTTATAGCCTTGGTGTCCCTGCATCGGAAAAAATCACTACATGTAATGTGAAAAGAAATTATAAAGGCTCACATTCCTCTAAACTTTTATCTCTTTCATAAGGCTCCCAGTTGTCTCCCACAGCAACACTGGTCTCAGTAATAATAGACCACAACAGCCCCACCATCCTTCATTAACCATCCTACAGTTATATCAGCAACATGATGATATTGGGACTAAGTGTTAATGAATCTATCCCACTATATGATGCCATGTGTGACTCGTGTCTTAGTCATAATACAGCTTTCATATTTGGGACGCTGCTGTTGAGACTGAACTGCATCAGCTGTTCTTTTTCTTTATTGTACAGTGTGTTAATACCATGTATGATGATGTGCAAGTTGATCCAAAGAGTGATTAATTTATCAGCACTTATTCCAACTGTATGTCAAAGTTAAAACATGAATAATTTAGGGTCCATTAAAGAATTAATGTCAGTTTGCTCTCAGTGACAACATGAGAGGTTTTCACACATTAATTGTTTGACCTTTCGGTTGCACATCATAGTTTTACCCAAATAATGGATGTAGTCGTCTATACTTTATCTTAATTAATTCCAGTTGCCTTTTTTGGCGTAATCACAGTTAACTGCAGCTTTGCCAAAGCAGCTTGTACAAGGTTGAACTTCATTATTTCTACACTTTCCCCCCAAAAAATCATTATCTTAATTTGTCCAGACAGACTCATTTGGTGCATCTTGCTGCTTCTTCCTGACAGTGAATTCTAGTGTTAACTCCACTTTATTATGTACTGTCTTCAATTACAAACAATTTATTTACAATAAGTACTAAACTTTATCGCTGGAGGCTTTTAATATGATGATGTTTGTTCAAGTCTAATTGACCGCCTTCCTTCCTTCACCTCTTGTTATAACTGTCTTCCTCACTAGTACATGTCAGTCAGGGTCCTCCTAGTCCAACGTTTAGATTTTGTTTGTCCTGTTCTAGATCTCCTTGTTGAAGCAGAGTCTGGAGATGCAGCTGTCCCAGTCGCAGTCGTCGCTGCAGCAGCTGCAGCACCAGTTCAGCCAGGAGAGGGAGCACCTGAGGATGCAGCTGGACGAGCTGCAGACGGAGCACCAGAGGCGACAGCAGCGTCTGCAGGAGGCTCAATGCTGCGCCATGCAGGACCTGGAGCACGCCAGGCAGCGGGACCTGAAGGTAGATGGGTGGTGGGAGGAGGGAACCGACACACACACACACACACACACACACACTCAAACACGCTGTACACGTATAAAGCAGATGTTAAAGATACTGTGGAATTCATGCAAACAAACACAGTTTCATTTACTTTGTTATTCTTAACAAAATGTGAAACCTGCATCATTTACATCCGTGTTTTCCAGGTCGATCACATGTATTCGATCAGATACATGTGTACTGTGTTATCAATAAGTATACTGGTGTCCTTGTGTGTTTGTGTGTCTCAGTAGAGCATCAGATACAAACGAAACAAGAATCACAGCTCACCAGACAACAAAAAACACTACAGAGTGTCTTTAATAGTGATGAAGGTTAAGATACGTCTCTGTTTTGTATCCAGCAACAACGATACACATACATCAATACACAGGTGATAAAGCCTGACAGAAATACTGCAGATAGACTGATCAATCTGAACATTAAACAGTCAGATCGCTGGGACATTCGGATAAATCGCTCAGACTCAGTAGTTTACTCTACAGCCAGCAGTAAACTGATTTGTCAGACATTTACGGCATCTCACACAAGAAGAGCAGCTTTACACACCTTGATAAATAGAGAACTTCAAGGCCCAACAATTACTGTCTGACCATCATACGAGCGTGTTCACGCTAGTTCTTGACATGAAATTTAGAGGCGTATCAATCTTCTCATTTAACTCTCTGCAAGAAAGGAGACAGACGAGGTTCAGTTTCAACCCCTGTAATAAAACTTGCCGGTAGAAAGTAGATTTTCAGATTGTTCATCACTTAATGTTTAATGTGACTGGATCCAGAAGACGCCTGTCGCAGAGTGATTCCTTCCACAGACGCCAGTTCAGTGAAAGGAATAACCAGTATAACTAGAAATAATGTGGCTAGATGGAAAAAAAAATGAATGTTTTGTGTGATTATCAACTGAACTGATCATAATTAAAAATATGAACCTGTGTCTTGCTACATAATGAAAACTAGGAAGAGCAGGATTTATTGAGGAAAAAGGCTCATTTCAATTAACCTACGTGACCGTCTTTAACTTTTTAGCCTCTCAGAACTAACAGCTGAGAAATGAATGAAGGAAAGAAACGTATTTTTAGGGTCAATGTGTGTGTGGTTGTATTTTTCTTACTGTTCTTAGACGGGATACAAATAGCGGTTGTTAAGCAGGCAGCATCACTGAGAAGAAAATAATTAATAACCTGTAATAAAAATTTATAAAAAGTGCAAGAAGGTTTCTTGAATTTATCCTGGAACATTTAATTATTAACAAAAACAGACTGTAGAAATATGAGACCATAAAGATTTGCATCCCTGACAACTGACGAATCTTCTAATTACATGAAAATAATGTTTACATTTTTAAGGAGCTTTGTGAACTCTGAGCTGAAGCTCCTCGGGAGAAGCCATCCGTGACATTTTAATCCCGTAGAGTCTCGTCAAGGTTAGAGCGGCGGTAAGTCATCGCCACCGTTACTCACTCTCACTGACAGCAGCTTCTATATCAAGCAGGTGTGCACTGACAGCTCTGTGTTTCCTCTTTATGATATCAAAATATGCAACACAACATACACACACAATATCCTCAAGGTGCCAAGAAAATGTTCTTCAACGCTAATCCTTCCATTTCACAGTCAAGGTCGATTTGGATTGGCTATACATCATAATTCCAAATCCCTTCTTGGGTCTTGGTAGCTGTAATTGTATTAATGCTTCAGGCAGAATAGAGGTCAGGAAACTGCGTCCTTATCATGTGTTTTTTGGCAACTCTGTGAGTGTGTGTGGAGAAAAAATATCACCTCTGAGTCACACAACACTTATGAAATCGGAAGTCTTTATTATTTTAAACCAAACTAAAAACATGTCCCTCCTCCTCCTCCTCCTCCTCTTCCTCCTCTTATTGCAGAAACACACACAGTTGATCCAGTAGTTAACATTAACACAGAGCTGACCAAGTAATCCAAGTATTGTTTCTACCGTCGCCGTCTTAGTTAATAAGCAGCAGAAACAGGAAGTGTTAAAAGCTTCACAGAGAGGCTTTCATGGTGGCAGGGTGTTTATATTTCTGTCAGCAGTGCAGGGAAGGAAAACTCAATTATCCAGAGTGGAAGCATTAGAGGGATGATGTGTGTGTGTGTGTGTGTGTGTGTGTGTGTGTGTGTGTGTGTGTGTGTGCGTGTGTTTGTGTGTGTGTGTGTGTGTGTGTGTGTGTGTGTGTGTGTGTGTTCGGGGGGTAGATGAGAGGTACATTCAAATTTCTCCGGCGTTATCTGTTCACACTTCGCAGACAGTTATATCCAGGGAGTAATAAAGTTGTTACAAATCCAGGCTACACACACACACACACACACACACACACACACACACACATTTACATTCACACACACACATTCACATAACCTAATTTAGCTCCCCGACTTGCCGCTACAGAAAGCTGCAAATAGAAGCAGCGAGTGTTCACGGAGCAAGTGACATGTGATTATCATCTTCTGTCTTACTTACCTCGTTTCTCAGACTCAGACGTTCTCCTCCTGCACAGACGAAGGACGAGTCTGTATTAACAAGAATTTATGTACAAATGTACAAGTAAAAAGATGCAAAATCATTTTATCTCTTCAGGTCTATAAAAAAAATATTAAAATGTATCTGAGGAGGGAAATATTCTGTCTGTCTGGAGCCACTAACAACTCGCTGACGTACGCAAGGTGAGACGACGGGTTGCAAATAAACATTTCTTCATTTTAAGGGGTCAAAGCTTTAAAAGGCTGGAGAGCACGACCCTAAACCGTCACAACAAGTGTTTGTAAAAGGTAATTAACTGTAACGAGTAAAATGGAATTAAAAGGTGAAAAAAAGGTCGCTGGTAGAAAAAAGGAAGGAAGGCATCAGAATGACTTTTTTCAGTCTTTTTAAAATAATTTTATTTAATTTTCTTATCTTTATTTAATTTAAAAAAGTCATCATTATATTCCAGATGGTCTCACTTGGAATCTTTTGGAAGATCTCAGAGCTCAGGTCAGTTAACAAAATAAAATTAATTAAATTCTGATGCTTTATTGAAAGATTTAAATGATTAATTAAGGTATCTATGGTTTTCATTTTTACTTACAGACGTGTGTGAATCTTTGTCTCTACTGGAGGTGACTCATATATCTGCATTATGTACTGAAGCCCTGCTCAGCTCTCCTTCCTGTTTGCTTCTGATCTGATCTGAATTTTAAAGCCCACATTAAAAAATATCATCTCTGGGATCATGTCAGAAACTGAAAAGGTTATATATGCCTTTATCTCTACTCTCTCTCTGCCCAAGAAAGCTTTGAATAAACTGAAGATCATCACAGTGCAGCAGCAGCAGCAGCTGTGAGTGCTGACTCAGACCAGACGCAGAGACACATTACACATGTTTTAAAGTCCCTGTGTCGGCTGCAGGTTAGTTTAAGCATTAAGATTCTGCTCTTGGGTTTTAAATCACTTGACAGTCTATCACCTGAATACATATCAGACACACTTTGAAGCTGCATCCTTTTATTAAATGCCTCAGTTCCTCCGACTGGGGGTCTTTAAGTTGTCCTCGGGGGGGGTCGGGATTAAGACCTGCGCTGAAGCAGCTGGATCAAGTCTGTCAGAGAAACCTGAGGGCCGGAGTCTGAGTTCACGTCTTTGTGTGTTTATCCCTCCATCTCTCTCCTTCTTGTTCATCAGTATATCACCCGCTTTTACTTCACCCACCAGCTAAGTAATACACATCGACTGTTCAGTAATGGAATGAAGATTGAACAAGCAGGCAGAAGCACAAACAGCACCGAGAGGAGAGGAAGAGGAGGAGGAGGAGGAGGAGGAGGAGGAGGAGGAGGGTGAAACAATATCTCGGTCAATTTGTAATTATAGGATTCACAGTGATTAGAGTAATTAATGTGCCGCCTTTAATTAAAGGGATAAAAGTTATGGATTTTACTGACCCACAGCACTAAAGGACCATTGGTCAATAGCAATAAATAAGAGATTAGTGGCTTTTTAAAACACTGTGACAAAACCTGCTGCTGTAGTTTCAACACATCCGCTTGTTTGTTTTACCTGCTCAGTGTTAAAGACACAAAACACATTTCAGCTGTCAAAACTAAAAATCATCTCAAGCCAGAAAAGCTCTTGTGGCGCTTTGAACGCTTTTAAGCATCAGCATATATTTCTATGTAATTGTGATAATTACCTGTAAACAGGTAAACTGGTGGTTTATGGTTTGGACTGAAGCTCTTGACTCATACAGCGTCAGGGTAGCGTATTTCACAGCTACGAACATATCGCAAAATTGTAAAGCAAATTCATTAACGTATTATAACTTGATATGACTTCAGAAACAGGTTCAACACAAGTATGATAATTTAAAGCAACAATGAAAGCAACAAGATGTGCTGCAAACAAGAGTAATGCCTGAACAGGAAACAGCTATTGCATGTCTGTCCAGAGGGATCCTTCCTCTGTTGCTCTTCCTGAGGTTTCTTGCACTTTTTTCCCCATTAAAGGGTTTTTTGGGGGAAGTTTTTCCTTATTGGAATCGAGGGTCTAACAATAGAGGATGTTGTACAGATTGTAAAGCCTCCCTGAGGCAAATTTGTGATTTGTGATATTTGGCTATACCAAATAAAATGTACTTGACTTGAACACAAAGATGTGCTTACAAAGTAAATAAAAGCAGCAGAAAGATCACTGATTGTGTAATGGGCTGAGAGAAGCAGGTACCCTAACCCTAACCCTAACCCCTAACCCCTAACCCCTAACCCTAACCCTAGCCATAACCCTAACCCTAACCCTGGCCCTAACCCTAACCCCTAACCCTAACCCTAACCCCTAACCCTAACCCTGGCCCTAACCCTAACCCCTAACCCTAACCCTGGCCATAACCCTAACCCTAACCCTGGCCCTAACCCTAACCCTAACCCTAACCCTGGCCATAACCCTAACCCCTAACCGTAACCCCTAACCCTAACCCCTAACCCTAACCCCTAACCCTAACCCTGGCCCTAACCCTAACCCTAACCCGACCCAAAGACAGACAGGATGTTGCCTTTCACACTCTGGAAACACTAAACTGTGCTAACAGGGCAGGTATTGTAATCAAGTAACATTAAACTTAGTGAAATATTGCGACAACAGTCCAACTCAGTGTGATTCCCGGAGCCAACTGTCAATCACAGCTGTCAATCAACGCCCACACAGGTTATGGATTGGACTGAAGCTCTTGACTCATACAGCATCAAACTAATGTGTTTCACAGCTACGAACATATTGCAAATTGTAAAGCAAATTCATTAACTTACTATAACTTCAGAAGCAGGTTCAACACATGTATGTTAATTTAAAGCAACAATGAAAGCAACAACATGTGCTGCAAATAAAAGTAGTGCCTGAACAGGAAACAGCTATTGCATGTCTTCAGATGGCCCTGAAGTCTTCAGGTCTTCAGCAACTCAGAAATTAATTTACCACTTATTATGAAAAAGACTCAAATGAATACACTGGGAGCTGAAAGAGTTCAATGTGAACAGGTTTACTCTGCATAAAGAGCAACATAAAGCAAACCGAGGCTTTGACCTGGGACAAATAACCTAATGAAAAATCATAAAACATTAAATTATATACCTCTCATAACCCCTCCTAACGTGGGGCTTAATTGCTAAACCCCACCTCGCTTGATCTTAACACTTTGGTAATAATCCAGACATGACTCATCTACAGAAAACAAAGGTGTCAGTTGTACTTGGCCTCTTCCACATTTCTCCCAATACACATGGCCTGGCAGCCTTCACTCATCACACAGATTAGAATATGACATTGCTGATTCTCCCCTTCCGTATTCCCCTGGAAACTATCTCTTATAGATGTTAATGTTTACTGGTCTATTCATCAGTTTTTCACCACAGGGTTTCCTTATTGGAATCGAGGGTCTAACAATAGAGGATGTTGTACAGATTGTAAAGCCTCCCTGAGGCAAATTTGTGATTTGTGATATTTGGCTATACCAAATAAAATGTACTTGACTTGAACACAAAGATGTGCTTACAAAGTAAATAAAAGCAGCAGAAAGATCACTGAGTGTGTAATGGGCTCAGAGAAGCTGGTACCCTAACCCTAATCCTAACCCTAACCCTAACCCTAACCTTAACCCCTAACCCTAACCCTAACCCTAACAGTCCGACTCAGAGTTCTGGAGCCAACTGTCAATCACAGCTGTCAATCGACGTCCACACAGCAGACATCAAAGCTACTATAAGTCTTCAAATCTTATTAACGGAGCAACAATTTCCAAAATGACCACCAGCACACTTATTAGAGGGTCTGAATTTAGAGATTGAGACCAGAATGAATGTTGAAAACAATGATTGACTCAGTATTTATAGAGAGAAGTTGAGGCTAGCTGCTAGCGGCTGTCGGTGGGACGTTAAGGGATTCACTGCTCGGTACGTGCACAGGGAGCTGATTAAGGCTTTGGGAGCAGGTGCACAGGTGGGTGTGGAGGTTGGATCTGAATGGTGTGAAACACAGGAGACTATTGCAAGACAGGGAGGGAATATCAGGCTCTGAAATGAGAAGGAGAATCAGTGATTAGCAGACTGACAACAGGCAAAGTGATGCAAAATATTCAGCTGCTTTTTGACAGGATAGAGAGAGGAGAGAAGAGGCTTGTTGCAATATTTGGTATTAACATAACTGTATTTAATGAACTGAATACACCCGCTCACAATGATCTTGTAGTTAATAAACTGTAACACTTTTGTCTTAAGTGTTACCATAAAAACAGCATGGGTGCTCTTTCAAACACTGGAAATCTGAGACTGCAATCAGGCAGCGTTTTACAGCCGAACTCGAGGTTCATTTGAATGTTCACTGCTCCTTTTTTTTTTATGAATCATCTCCCAAAGGCATTACATATTGGCAAATTAAAATGCCACAGATGTTGCTGTCAACCTTCTATGAATATCATTTTCCACGTACTGTGTTGATAGTTATAAATAGCAAAAATGGCATCTTCATATTTTACTGACGAAAGAAAATCAGTTAAACTCAGTGTGAACGTCAGTTTTCTTGTTTGTTTTTCAGGCTTTGTGTAATAATGAAAATGAGATTTGAACCCATCAGAAACAGCAGCGATTCTCTCGTCGATATTAAACATTCTCTTCATTTTACATATAACTCCGCAAAGGCAGATATTACCTGATAGTAGCCTCCACTGAACTGAATCCCATTATTGAAAATATTATAGCAGGTTATAAAAACATATATATCATTTATGGTACAATATAAAGTCACAAGGTGATAACTCGTCAATAATGTGCACAGCGCAGCATGAAATTGTTTTTTAAAGATATTTTTTTGTTATTGACATATTTAAATTCCAGTGTTTTTTATGTAGACCTGTAGGGGAACCAGCTAATTACAAAATATGGTAATCAGGTGAAAACGACTGTTTTTACAATTATAATAATGAAACAGGATATTGTTATGAGTGTTGTCTGTCAGGATTTTTAAAGATAAACAAAGACAGTTTGAATATTTCCTGCAAATGAAAGATGTATCTTGGGAGCAAACACACCTGATCTGATTGGCAGGTGTAGATAAAGATATGCAAGGAGAACCAAAAGTAAACAACTTAAATTTACAACAATTTCAGCCACAAAACTCTCAGATTTAACTAAAATAATATATCTCAGCGGAACCTGGATTATTATCATCTGTTTCTCTGCCGTGACCATAGACTGTATAAAAATATGGACGTAGTTACCGTGACGTCACCCGTTGGTTTCTGAAGAGCGGTTTTGAAGCTCAAAGTGAGCCGCTCCGGCCGTCGCCATCTTGGCAGTGCGTGACGCTGCCTAACTCCCAGCCAATCAAAAATGGGCAAAGAGGCGGGCCGAACGGCTGAAACAAGTCACCTAGCGGCTGGCAGACCTGTCACTCAAAGCAGCCATGTCCTTCATTATTCATAATTAGCTACAGAGACCAAAACCGTGTTTTGTACCAGACTGTAAACATGTTTATTTCTGCTGTAAAGTTGGGCATTTTAACATGGGGGTCTATGGGGATTGACTCGCTTTTGGAGCCTCTAGTGGTCATTCAAGGAACTGCAGTTTTTGGCTTCATTTTACAGCCCTGGAGGTTGCTGCTTGGCCGTTACATTGGTAGTAAAATAGTTAAAATAGTTAGTTGTGGTCGTCTGTCGTTTTGATCATTATTTCTCTGCCAACAGGCGAACTGAAGGCCAAGTTTGTAAGACTGATGAGCTTAATAGACGTTTAGACACAAACAATGTCTGTTCAATTGAAACCGAGTTTACAGCAACATCAGTGAGTTATCGTGTTTCTAAAGAAGCAAAACCATATTTCCCATAAATCCACTGTTACACACACACACACACAAACTGTGGATCCTCACACAGCATCAACAGCTTTTTCTGCCAGAGTAAACTGTGTGTGTGTGTGTGTGTGTGTGTGTGTGTGTGTGTGTGTGTGTGTGTGTGTGTGTGTGTGTGTGTGTGTTTCATGGCAGCTCTCCAGTCAGCAGTACTAATGCCTGATGATAATACTGTGTATAGAAGTGTTTGTCAGTTCTCTTGGCTAATATTCTAATATCTTGTTCTGTTTGTTAAATTATTGTTATGAAGCTGTGATCAACAACAGCTGGATGAAACTAACTGGACACAATGTAATTAATAAAACAACAGTGGAGACATGTTTTATTCAGCAGTTGTAGGTCTTGTTATGTGAAGTCTGTGGACTCTGTGTTTACAGACAAGTGAAGACGCCAACGTTCACATCCATGAAACTGTGACTTCACTTCAATCTTAATGATGATGTAGCGTCTTGTGCATCAAGTCACTTTTGACATTTTCATTCAGAGATGTTTTGCTTTGGATAAACTAAGAACATCATCTCTCCTTTTGTTGGAAAACACATCAAAAATATCTGTCAACACTCTGTTTCCTCATGATGTTGTTATCATATCCGTTATCCACCTTGCATAACGTTTCCTTCAAAACTTATTTGCTTTTGGTTTGTCTGTAATTTGTAGAAGATGGGGGTTGCATGCCTTCATTTTCAGAAAATATGGTTCAGAGAATAATTTGAATTTCACTGCAGTGGTCTCATTTTTATACAGACATCATAAAACGCCAGCAAATCTATTTAATGCAAATATAATGAGATGAATATTCTACATTTCGATGTTTCAAGCAAACTTTAAAAACAATTATTTAGCATGAGTTCAAAGCAAAAGTCACATTCACAGAAGAAGAGAACTTTGGGAGTCACATTTTCCTTCTGGAGGATTTTAAATGTTACTTAAGTATGTCCTTATCTCTCTCCACCTCACTTTTTCCATTTCTCCTCTTACCTTTTCCTCCCACTCCCTCATCTCCTCCTACGCTGTTCACTTTCTTAAACTCTTCATCATCATATTCACCTTTCCCTCTCCCTCTTCTCTGCCCCGTTTCCTCCTCCATTTCCCTCACACTCTCTCCCTCCGGCCCTCCCACACTCGCTGTTTTCCTGCCCTCTCTTTGTTCCTTTCTGTCATCCTCTCTCACCCCCCCCCTTCCTCCCCCTCTATTCCCCCCCGCCATCCTTTCCCCACCTCATCTCTCCATCAGGACTTGGAGGAGCGTCTCCGCCACCATCACCATGCGGAGCTGCAGTCTCTCAGAGAGGCTCACCGTCATAGCATCGAGACACTCAAACAGCAGTCAGAACAAGAGCTGCAAACGCTCCGCTTTGAGCTGGAGGACGAGGGCAAAGCCATGCTGGGTAAGCTCTCAGAGTGTGTTCGTGTGTGTGTGTGTGTGTGTGTGTGTGTGTGTGTGTGTGTGTGTGGGTGCATGCATAAAATAAGATTCACCCTCACATGACACTTTTTATTTTACAACTAAATGTCTTATGAATGCACTGATTTGAGGGTTTTTGGTCACAGATTGCAACTAACACTAAAACACATCGTTTAATGAAGTAAATAGTCTTATAAAAGTGATATAAGAATGTTAATTTAAGATCCATAAGTACATGTTTTTCTGTCCAAATGTAGTTGGAATTTAAAAACAGTTCTAAAGTTTTACATCACAGTGTCTCATCCTTATCATTCAGTCAGTAATGCTATTCCACCTCACTTCTCTTTGCATAACGGGGGATTTCTAACTAAAACCATAAGTTAGTGTAATTTTAAACTTTTGTTTTCCTCATAAAAGTCCAACTTTATGTAATAAATTGCTTGAAAATATGATTGGATCAAACTGTGTGTGTGTGTAGGAACGGGATCTCCGTTGATGTCAAATTTCAGATTCACATATTACAGACAGACTGACGCTATTGTGACATATGTCGGATTAAAGCTGCCAATAGTCAGTATTTTATATTAATAATAGATCAAGTGACTACATGTAATGTCAGAGGGGTCCTTCATACCGACGTGCACGTAGTGAATCATCATCTGACGCTGCAGTTCTCTTCAGCTCTGTGTTGTACGTAGCGTCTTATTTTAGCATCTTTCAGCTCATTGTTGTGGTTTTACTGTTTGGTTCAGTCTCATTGCTCTCATCTTCCTCGTTTCCAGTAGTATCAGGCAGCTGTTTTCAATGATAAACCCTCTGTACACGACCTGTCCAGCACCAAACAGCAGCTAGATGAAGTTAGCGACTAGCTGGTGAACATAGTGGAACATTTAGTGGCTCAAAAGCCAAATATTCCCCTCAGGAGGGCAAATGAATACTAATGTTACTCCATTTCTGTATGTGTGAATGTGTAATTAGGTGATTGTTTGCTAACACGTTCACCATAATGACTTTACACAGTGATAATATGTCAGTGTTGTTGTTGTTGCAGGTTGTTAAGCTGCTTCACAGTGGCCCAAAACAATCTAATAACAACTGCTTAAAGCTTTCACATGTATTTATTCCTCGTCCCTACACACTGACTGTCAACTAATCATAGAATTTCTGCCATACAGAAAATTACAATCATTGCATTTTTTAAGCCGTAAGGAACATCAATAATAAAAAATGAACAGAACATTTGACATCAGGGCCACAGTGGAAGCCATGTCCCTCTGTAATAATGAGGGATTTACAGTCATCTCTTTATATAATTGCCTATAATTTTACATTTGGATTTACAGTCCCTCCAACATTTGCTTCTACAGCACAGTATGATGTTCTTTTTGTGTTTCTGCAGAGACAAAAATCACAGATTACACTATTACTGCTCTCTCTTTTACATCAATGTAGAAATATGACAATATGAAAATATTAAAAAGAGAAGTTTGTATTTTTTACATATTATCTGGTATAAGGAGGGTTTGTGAAGTAAAATGAGTACTAAAATACAGTAGACCAACACAACTGGGAAGTGCAGGAAGAACACAATCTTAACCAGTTTTTAGTGCAAACTCACCAGTACTGTGTTGTGATAAATGTTCCTCCATTAACCTTCATGACACGGTCCTGACTCCAGAGAGCTGCTTCCATCTATCTCTCACTTCCCACATCCTGACATCCTGCATGTGAATCTATTCAGTACACGTGTGTGCTCAAGTGGGAGCGTTATATATATATATATATATATATATATATATATATATATATATTAGGGGTGTGCCAGAATACAAATACATTATTCAGCAAAGCACAAGTAGTGGTTTTATACGAATATTTGTTTTATACAAATATTTTAAAAATGATTTGTTTTCGGGGAAAAAACCCAAAACATGTCAAATACCAGCGTGCAGGTCGGTTACATCACTATCTCAGTATCTCTCCTCTGCTCCGCTGTGACGTCTATCAGCAGGTCTCAACGAGGGGAGTCACATCCACCTGCTACATGACGCACATTTCCTGATTTGGACATCAGTCCTGGAGTTGGGGGTGTTCCCCAGAGATAAAGCTGAACTACTGACACAAGCAAAGTGCTCTCAAGAGACTCTCCATAACCTGTTGTTCCTCTTCTCCTTTCCACAAAGTTAGGTTGTAAAAAATAGGCAATAAATGAAAAGTGCAAAGCAAGAATCACCTCTGAAGTTCTAGTACATGTTACACGGTGTGCTGTCTCTGTGTTATGGGTGTATAAACAGGTAGAGGTCTGTCTGTAATGAGTCGATGAGTAAAGTTTTATCTCAGTAGTCAGCGCAGTCGTCTATGATCTGGGAGACTCCAGTTAGAGACCCGGTGTGGGGACCTCCTTCATAAGGTAGTTTATTCATGAACACTTATTGTAACACTTTAATTTTCTAAAATTAACAGCGTAATAAAAACAAAAATAGGATTTTTAAGCCTCTTTACACTTTTATTTGAATATAAATACAGATAATTTTGCTGCCTCAACAAATACAGATACAAATACAAATACTGGGCCCTCTGCACATCCCTAATGTATATATATATATATATATATATATATATATATATATATATATATATACTGTGTATTACATGTATATTATTGTACCTGTTCATAATGTGAGATCTGCAGCGGTCAGTTAGAAACAGTCTGAGCTTCGGCAGCTGTATTTCTTTATTCTGACGTTTTAAATGGGTCTTATATTCAAGTGGAGAGGGGCTAGCAGTGTGTGTTCCCTCTTTATGCTTCTCTAAACCATTAGACTGAAATAAAAGGTGCTCATTGGAGTGAGGATTAAAGGCCACTTGGGTAAAAGCAGCGGAGGCATTCCTCTCTATGTGCAAAGTAAAAAAAAAAAATACTTTATTTATTTATTTTGTAGTAAAAAAATCCTTTCGCATCACATGAGCACTATCTCGCAAGAAGAATCTGAAACTTGAAGACGCGCTTTGTTTTACTCATGTGTGACTCGTGTTCTCCTTTAACGTTATTTTCTTTTCCTACGTTACGTTTTTTTCCCCGTCAGCCTCTCTGCGATCAGAGTTGAACCACATCCACGCGTCAGCCATCGAGCACCTGAGACAAACCCACCAACAGGAGTCAGCCGCTGCCAAGCTGGAGCTGGAGAAAACCCTGGAGAACAACCGGCTACAGGTACAGAAATATTTACATCTAAACATGTCGAGTTATCTGCTGCAGCTTTATTATTATAATTCTGTAGATATCTGCAGACTCGGGTCATATATGTTTAAAGATGTACTGCTTGTTGGAAACAAAACCACTGTGACACACTACTCAAACACTTTCAGCGTGTTTTCTCTCTGTTTCATGGCCGGAGTAACGATGGTGTGATTGGAGCAGATCCACACTGTGTAGCACCTCCGAACAAGCGTTCAGGGTTTCACACAATGAAAAACACTCACAGTCTCCAGGGAAACTATTCTAGACAGCAAGAGACATATTTTTACTTCTGTGTATTAAACACTCAGGATTTGCTGTGTTTTATCCATATTTAGTAGCTTAAAGTTTTACAGTTTGCCAGAGGTCGTGCTGAAATGAGTAATAAAATAACAACAAAAAGTTAATTAACAACAAGTTTCATAATTGATTTATCCTTTAAGACATTCATCAAGGAAAAAATGCCAAATATTCTCCACTTCCAGCTTCTTAAATGTGAGGATTTTTTTCCTGTTTTTTTAATATCATTGTAATTTGAACACATTTGGGTATTGAACAGCAGGTTGAACAAAGCAGAACATTTTAAGACATTTTAAGACATGATCTTTTGCTCTGGGAAACATTTTTTCACTGTTTTCACGATTTATAGACTATTGATTAACTGAAAAAATAACAGATTACTCAGTAAAAATAATGACATTAATTTTTTGTTGAGTCAAGAGCAACTTGAGAACTTGTTGTTCTTGAATCAACACTTTTTGGATTTTGGATATATCGTGACTGGGATGACTGGGAATCTTCACAGTTAACATTCATTCTTAGCCCTAGTTAGAAATACTTTACTCATAAATTATTTAGAATTATGATTTCTAACCCAACTTCACTCCTCAAGTTATTCAAACTACAAACACACATACTTCACATTGGTAATATAAATGAGATATCGTTCATGGACGCTACTCTTTTAGGTCCATGTTGGAATTTTTGAGCGTGGATGGATTAATACACTCAAAATTTGAACACTCTAATAAGATAGTGGGGGATAATATAATGTGCTATACAGTAAAAAGGGAGAGTCTCTGATCTCATGCATCAATTACTTACATTTTTTATGTTTCTTGCCTTTGTTGTTATTGTCCTGCTGGCAGGAATTAGATGAGGATGGAGACAGTGTTAGATGACGTAGCCAGAATACCTCCCATAACATCTGCTGCAGACACACACACATATACACACACACCACCCGGCGTGCTACCCTCTTACCATCGCTTGTAAATCTTACTAACTACCCCGAACACCGCGGGTTCCTCTTTCATCACCTTGTGATACAAATGTTCTAGGAGAGCGGCACAGCTGGTTGTCTTTAATGCTCTCCACATCCCGCCATCAGTCCCTCTCATCTTTAGTTGCCAAGGCGATAGAGAGTCAATGAAGGCTAACGGTCCGGTGTTAGAGCCTGAACTGTTGTTTGTCAGTCATAACTCTGCAGCGGATGCAGTGGAAACTGGGGGGTCACATGTCAATCGCTTCCTCAATATCCCGCAGTAGACACACACAGTGGACTCACATCAGGTCTCAAGTCTTCAGATTTAGTCCCAAGAAGGTGAAACTGTCTACGCTGAAACCTGTGATGAGTTGGCATTTTTACAAATTCTCTCACTGGGATAAAATAATAGTTAAATTTCAAGTACCACTGCCTGCAGATCATATGTTTACCTTCTGTGAGTCACTCAATAAATTCTGACATGATATTTGACATAAAAAAATCAGAACACGTCTCTACTGTATCTCTGTCCTCTGTCATATTGTAAAGACTCAAAATTACTTTTTATTTCTAAACAAAATGAGCTTTTAGGGTTTTAGTGCTTATATCTGAAACAGTTCTCAAGTCCAATCATACACACTTCTGGTTACTTCTGGTTCTTTTTAGGATTTTTAGGCATTTATAACTTAATTTGATGGGGTAACATCGTGGTTATGTCATTTGTATTGGTCATTATTTAGCCATCGTAATTTGTAAAGTGACTTTACTCATTCTGTCCTTTCACCATCTGCTGCTGCGAGCTCTGTTTGTCTCCGTAATGCAGTACATTTCATGTCACAGACTGTAACCTCCAACCAAATCAATTTCCCTTTTTTTTGGATAATGAATTGAACTTGAACGTGTAAAATACAGCAGAGAAACCGTTTCTCTTGGTAAAGGTCATTGCTGGAGTTTTGACCCCCTATAGACTATTTCTCTTCTCCGTGCACAGATAGAAATCCCTCCTCTGCTAATTTGTTTTATTAACATGGAAAGAACCTTTAAATTCAGAGACATTGTTTACTATGCAGGAGCCCTAATGGCACATAAACTGAAACTTCCTGAGTCGAATCATCGGAGTAGAAGAGCTCAGCGGCAGCCAGTTGTCACGCTGTGTTAAATAATGTTTTTATACCTCCAATTACTTAACAGATGGGGAGGAAGAAACCGATGAAGTGAGGCGACGTATGTGTGTGTACACAATGTCATCTGTCTCCGTGGAGACACTTTAACGTGTTAGTTTCTGACAGAGAGCTGTCGGATCAATTATCTCATCATCAGTATCTCTTGCCATCTGATATCTATTTTTTATATTGTTTGTTGAGTTCATGGCAGATTTTGCTGATTTTCTGAACTCTTATTTTCTCTTATATTTGTTCTTATACAAAGTGATAAGAGAAAAACTCCTAAACTCTCTTAACTGCTCGTTTCAGGCTGATGAACGTCAGCTGTTCATGAGATGTGATCATTATTAGCATGTCCTGCTCTGTTTGTGGATGAGTTTCATTCATATAAAGTTCCCAAAGAGTAAAAAACAGCAGCTTCGAGTCCTGCTTTCAGAAATCAGAAGATAAACACAAGACAAAAAGTCGAATTATCACCTTTCTGACAACAAGAACTGAAAATGTAAAAGCTTCATAAAAGTCAAATTTATTTCAGAGCTGTTGTATTAGATTGACCGATTAATACTCAACCTTCACCTTTTTAAAGTAAAAGTAAATTTTCCCGTTTTCAGTAAAGCTGGAAATCACACCCTAGTTCAGTCTGGAGATCCAGCCGGCTAATGTCCTCACTTGATAAATATTTAAGAGCCTTATTTATTTTTAAAGACATAAAAATGAGAATAGAAATAGACTGATATAAAAATATATCACACATTTGCTTATTTTAGCTGTTTGGAGTGAATGTGAACAGGAATATCTGCTGTAATTCAACCAGATTATATCCAGAAAAAAAAAGTATTTAAATTCAAGCTTATTCAGGTGTATTTTCTTTCTTTATCTTTGCTCCTTTTTTTGACCAGGAGTTTGAGGAGATGGAGAGTAAAAAACACTAAATGAGTCATTAAAGATTCATCTGCCCTGTCCCCTACTGTGCTTAATTGTGCCACAAGGTTTATGAACAGCAAAATCAGCCAATTACATTAAATGAAGATGCTGAGGGAGAGTCAGACAGTTGGGAAAGATTTTGTGACGATGAGGCTATTATACAAGATTATGGCTTTGTGGATATATATGGCGCACTGTCCTTGGCACTAATTGTTATGGAGGCAAGTTGAATGAGAGTTTTTTTGCAGAGTGGAGAATCATTAGCAGACAATAACTTAACAATATTTAATCTAATTCTGATGGAGTTAAGCGGCTGTCTACTGGGAGTCTTCAGATCACATCTTTGCCTTTCTCTGCCTCTTCATTCAACTCTCTAATCATAACGATCAATTAGGCAAACGAGACTCACTCAGTCTCCTTTAATGATGTGGATTTTAACACTGAACCTGCAGGTTGACGGCTGGTTGGATGGAAACGACAGTAAGATGAGACCTTTATGTCAAACTTTCAATTCCTTCTCTACTTCAGGCAAACTTCCTACATTTCTTACAGTGTAAACCATAATGTCAAACAAAGTCACGAATGGACTCATTGTACAGTAAAGGAAAGCATTGATCACTTGTTCATTTTCACATTTACGACTGAAACGAGACAGTTTTTGTGTCTGAAGAAAAGAGCAGCTCTGCGGGTGGCCGTGAGTAATGCGGAGAGTCGGTTATTGTTTACATGAAGTCAGTCAGTGAATCTGAGAACAATGATCATTCATGAGCTAAATGAGTGATTCACACAAGCTACTGAACAGAGATGATCCTGGGTCTCTGCAACAATCCCTTTTTTTTTTATGTCGGTTTAAAAAAAAAGAAAAAGAAGTGTTGCCACTATTCTTGTGGGTCTTAGAGGTGTCACAACACATGTATTTTTGTTCTATTTAAGCATTTTCTAAAGTGGTCCTTCAGTAATAAAGTCAAGTACACTACAGAACCACACAGAGCACTCATGGTATGGAGTAGTAACAGAGAGAGAGAGGCCAGGTGAATGGTAATGAATATTAATATTCACAGTTAGTTTACCAGCATTTAACAGTCAGTGAACAACTTTGACTGTGACTCACTAATTGTATATTAATCATATCTGTCTGTTAATTATGGGCCCAGTTTCTGTTACAAACACTCTACCTAAGAACTCTGTCTTTAATGCGGCTATAGTCGATATTTTCCATAATAACAATATATGAAATCACAGTGTGTAATGTGTTGGTAGTGACTCTGCAGCTCCTCTTGGCTTTACGGAGCTTTATAGTGAGTTTCAGCTCATTGTTTATCTGTCCGGCTGCAACTTTACTGTTCTAGTTCACTCTCAGTGCTCTCATAGCAGCTGTAAAAAGCCGCTGTACACTACCTGCTCAGCACCAAACAGCAAACAGACACAGTTAGCTGTAGACTAGCTGGTGAACATAGTGGAGCATTTAGCAGCTAAAGAGCCAGATATTTCCCTCAGGAGTTGGTAGAGAGTAAAAACAGAGCTAAAAGAGAGAGAATATTGGACTTACATTCACCAGATGGACAGAAACACGACTCCACATGAATGATAATGTTGCTCCGTAACTGCTGGATGTGGAAATAAGCAACTGTTTGCTAACAAGTTCAGTGTTGAGTCAGTGTTGTGTTCACTACTTGTTTCTGCCCCAAGTAGCCAAAAAATTATTTAATGTAGGTTAACGTTCAGAAAAATGTGCCCAGTATAATCCAATGCAAACAAAATAAACAGCCCTGCAAAAAACTACTTTTATGAAGCTTCTTATATTCAGCTTCCGTTGACATCATAACAGATTCAACCTCATGGTCGTGTTTAGGTTTTAGTTTCTGATGCTATTAAATATTATGAATTATATTGAAAAGGGTTTCTAATAAAGCCCAACATGTAAATTGAATACTTTAATATATCAGCTGTTATTAGCTTATTGCGCATCCTGTATATCGGTATCAACGTATATGTCAGCTGATAAATGACAAGAAATAGAAGTACAGAGATGCCAAAGATATGTTTTGAAACAGTATCACGGGTCTGTAGTTTGTCCACCAGAGAGTAAAACGTCCTGCCCTAACCCCAACCCTGACCCTGACCCTAAACCTGACCATAACCCTGATCCGAACCCTGGCCCTAAACCTGACCCTAACCCTAATCCAGACCCTGGCCCTAACCCTAAACCTGACCCTGACCCTAAACCTGACCCTAACCCTAAACCTAACCCTGACCCTAACCCTGACCATAACCCTGACCCGAACCCTGGCCCTAAACCTAAACCTGACCCTAACCCTGACCCTAACCCCAACCCTGACCCTAACCCTGACCATAACCCTGACCCGAACCCTGGCCCTAAACCTAAACCTGACCCTAACCCCAACCCTGACCCTAAACCTGACCATAACCCTGATCCGAACCCTGGCCCTAAACCTAAACCTGACCCTAGCCCTAATCCAGACCCTGGCCCTAACTCTAAACCTGACCCTAACCCTAACCCTGACCCTAAACCTGACCATAACCCTAACCCTGACCCTAAACCTGACCATAACCCTGACCGGAACCCTGGCCCTAAACCTAAACCTGACCCTAACCCTAATCCAGACCCTGACCCTAACCCTAAACCTGACCCTAACCCTGACCCTGACCCTAACCCTGACCCTGACCCTAAACCTGACCCTAACCCTGACCCTGACCCTAACCCTAACCCTGACCCTAACCCTGACCCTGATCCTAACCCTAACCTTTTCAGAAATATTTAAAATGTTATGTAACGCTTCTTTTGTTTCCTGACCCTTTCGTAGGAGCGTGAGCTGTTGGGTCGGATCACCGAGCTGCAGGAGGAGGTGTCCAGGAGGAAGAGCCACATCGCTCAGCTGGACCACCAGATCCACACGCTCAACGAGAATATCAGCACTCTGACCAAGGAGCTGGAGCTCAAGGGCAAGGAGGTGCTCAAGATCCGCAGTGAAGCTAATCAGCAGATCAGGTATGAGTCAGTGTTCAGAGGGGAACAGACGATACAACACAACACAATACAGTGAAATAAGGAAATTAAAACCTTAGTTCAAGTTTTAGTTCATGCTTCTCTTTTTACTCTTTAAGGGTAAAGATTTGGCTTCAGGGTTGATGTTAGAGCTCCATCAGGTTAAAGTTAGAATAAGGATAAAAATGTGTGTCTGTGTGTGTATTCAATATGTTCATCTATGTGTTTCCTCAGTACTTTTTGACTTCTGTATCCTGCATGTGGCACTCAGACACCTGGGCACTGTACATGTTTGTCAACGTTACTCAAACAGGAGTAAATAGTGAATTTTCAGGGCACTTTTATTCAGCTGCAGGTTAAAATGCACTACAGTAATGAGCATTTATGGCAGCAGGGTAGTGTATGTGGTTTGACTGAGAAAGTTACAGCCCTTCCATGTTTATTGTAATAAAAGATTATGTCACCGAGTGCAGCTCACTAATGTGTTTTAATCATTTATGAACAGTGGAGCTCTATGGCACTAATTATTTTAAGAACATGGATCAAACTAATATTTACAATACGAGAGCCAGTGAAGCAAATTTAAATCAACTGTCTCCTATGATGTGATGTTATGTGAGTCTATGTTGTCTTTTGTCTTGAGTACATCCTGAAAACATATTTATTTGACTGCTTGTTCCTGGGATTCAGTCGTCTATGTTTAGTTCTTGAATATTTCTTCATGTCAGACGATGAACTCTCGTCCCCGTCTTGCTGAACGGTTGATGATCCGTGAAATCAGCAGGGACAGTGATGGAAATAAGTCTTTATAAGACTTTATCGTTCTGCCTCTGACAAAGTCTGATATGCTGTGTTTTCAGATATAATGGAGTGTTGTCAACAAACCTGCGTCTAAAAGAAATAAGTCACATCAGGCTTTGGATACATAGAAAATACTTGTTGGTAGGATCAGTTCATTGATCTTTTCATGGGATTTGTTTCTTTGCAAATTAAACAAAGTAGATACATTTTTTTTTAATTTGTGAGCTTAAAGGACCAGTATGTAGGATTTAGTGGTACCTAGCAGTAAGGTTACGGATTTGGTGCTGAGCAAAACGTGTTGCCGTGTGTAAAGGTGTTGCCGGTGTTACACGGTGTTCAGGCACCAATTACTTTACCTGTAATAAAACATGAAAACCCCACATTCATCAAACAAACAAACTCTGATTTGTAAAATACTAAGCATGTTATGACAGATGCTACAATTATAAACTGAAAGCGTCTGCAGCAGCAGCAGCAGCAGCAGCAGCGTCGCAGCACGGAGCAGCAGAGTGAGACGTCTGTCCTCCCTCCTGCTCTCTGCTGTAAACACACGGAGCTGTTAGTGAGCAGCTGCTCTCGTGTCTCCGCGGGTCTCTGTGTTTGTTTTCGGCAGAAACTCTCCCGCTCTCTGCCTGCTCAGCCTGCTCTCGGATGGTCGGCGGGTCGCTCTGGTAGCTACAACCTCACCGCCACACACACTCTCTCTGTCCCTCTCTCTCTCGACCACACACTACTCACTACGCACTGAGCTATTCCTTATAGGAGCTACGCTAGTTGTATAACAAATCTTAGTTTAGAAAACATCTTAAAATACCTTTTTGATTTAAAAATCCCTGATGCTTAGGCCCAGCAGGGGGTCAACACACTTGCAATACACTTGCAGAAACCCTGATATTATATAGCTAGCTGCTAACTGTTTCCTTCTGCTTCCACTTGATTTAGCTTATTAGGCTAAACCAAGCTAATAAGCTCTTGAATTGAGCTGAGTACTTAATGTACAGATATGAGAGTGGCATCGATCTTGGCATTGCACTTTTAGAAAGAAAGCAAAGTGTATTTGATTCCTTTGAGTCGTAGCAATGAACAGTACAGGGAACCTTAACAACACATTATCGCTGATGTTTCAGAGTAGTCTTGACAACTGCACCACATCCCCCGTCTCACACACACACACACACACACACACACACACACATTCAGCTCTCTGTGGTCTCGGTGTCCTCTGTCATCACTGCATGTTGCCGAATTTGACTCCACGGATGACGATAGTTTCTGCAATCCTGCTCTGTAACAGTCCCAGTGAAAATACAACTAGATGAATGAGAGAGAAAGAAAAACCCAAATGAAGTGAATCTGTCTCTCTCTCTCTCTCTCTCTCACACACACACACACACTGTCTTTGTCTCTCGCTCTCTCCATCAGTGTCAGGAGCCCATTGATTAGGAGATGTGAAGGTTATTTAGGGTAAAAACAAAATGGAATCTATAATCATGTTGTTCCCTGCGGCATGTTCTGAATTTTTAAAAGTGCAGTATGGCTGATGTGGTTCCAGCTCCTCATTAGAATCAATCTGTAGCTGCTGATATATGTGTCTGTGTGTGTTTGAAGTTTTTTTTTCTGCATGTGTGTATGTTTTACAGCCTCTCCCATGGTCCTTTATTATCTGCTATGAATTCATGTGCTGTTTGCCTTTATGTATATGCATCCTCTCTCTCTCTCTCTCTCTCTATCTCGGCGGGCAGGCTCATGCGCAGCGCATCCCTCCCTCCCTCCCTCCGTTACGTAACTCTCTGTCTGAATCCTGGTCACAGGGATAAAAATAGGCTGATAAATAAATAAAGAGGAAGCAGAGAGAGATAAGATGTGCACCCCTCGGGGAGAGTTGGCCCAGTCAGAGTGAGAGGCAGACAGACATCCGTGTTTCTCCTCCATCCTCCTTCTCTCCCTCTCATCTCTTTCATTAGTCTTTTTCTTCACCTCATTTTTTATTATTATCCTCCTTTATTCCCATTTTCCATCACCCTCCTCTTCCTTTAGTCTCCTTTCATCTGTACCAAAAACATCTACATCATCTTCTACATTTGAATATATTTCGTAATATGAATAATTTATTACACCATCTACACACTTTCTGTACATATGTTTATATTAAGTATACAAACGTGTCATATTTGGTGCATTTTCATATCGTCTCATTATGCTTTTCTGTTATTTTGTGAGGCTTATTTCTGTCATGATTATATTCATAGTATGTTTTCATGCAGTTATGTTCTTGGAATTCATTCACTGCATCTCTCTCTCTCTCCGTTAATCTCACCAACATTTCCTCCATGGATCAATCCATTATGTTCGCTTTCTCCTGAGAGAGAAGGAGAGTCTGCAGGTCCTGATTAAGTCTTAAAGGGGAATGCCCCCCCCCCATTTAGAAAAAAGTCTGGAGTTATGATTTTAGTGATATGAACAGTCAACCACAAAGCTACAACACATGTTCTGATGTGTAAAACTTTGATACGATGATCTTTGTGATTTTGTTGGTCATCATTTACAGTCGTGATGTAAAATCTGTAACAACATTCAGTCTGTTCTGTGTCAGGTGTATTATTACACCTGAGCAGCTACTTATCTGTGTTTAAAATGTTGTTAATTTAAAGATGTTTTCTTCATGACAAAGATTGTTTGTAACTTGTGGTAAAGTTTCTTTTCTAGAGATATTCTATATTTTTCTTATTTCCAATATTTAAAATGTCCAACCAACAATTCAAACACTTATTCTTGACTGGATAGTTTTTTGTTTTTATATTTTGATGAGCTCTTGACAATTTGAATTTCCCTTCAGGGATCAATAAAGTAATATCTATCTATCTATCTCCAAATACTTTTCAACTGAAGCCCATTTGTTCCCGCTGAGGACATAAATCTTTAAAAATGGGTCATAAATATATTGTTGTTGTTGTTTTTTTTTTTTTTAAAAAAAAGGGCTCCGATCACTGTGACAGAAACAGAGTGAAACTGTCACCTGACTCATCCTTTTACTAGTAACGTGGCACAAATCAGAAGCACTGTTGCTATGGTTACGTGCAGTTTAACATACCTTTGATATGGATTTTGAGCTTGTTAAATGGTTTTAATAGATACCTGCCACCCAATTAGGAACAGTTGGCAATTGTATAATATAAACCAGCAGCTTTAATTAAAAAGATCGGCATTAAATAAGATTCTTCTTTTCTCTCAGAAACTCAACTGTCCGTTCTCCTCTGCTCTCTCTCTCTCCTCAGGGCTCATGAGCAGGAGTTGATAAAGAGGCACGAGAGGGAGCTGGCCGAGCTGAGCGCCGTCCACAGCAGAGAGACGCAGAACATGCTGTCAGACTTCAACAAAGCCCAGGAAGTGCTCAAAGACAAGATCTCCGCCCTTCAGATACTGTATGTACATACTGTGAATACAACATCACTCAAAAGATTCACTTATGGTTCATTTTATTCATTCTCAACTCATGAACCGTCGTCACCTTCGACACCCACGTCACCTCCGTCGCGCCTGGTCAAAGCGTTCGTCCCAGATAATGTAATTGCGTGTCGTCAGGTGCCAAGAGGAAGAAGCATAAAACAAGCGACTCTTTCTCTCTAGGGGGGAATAACAGGAGAGGAATTCACACCTGCCTGAACACTCATGTTTTTTCTTCTTCTTCTGCACTCTTTTTAATCCTCATCGGCTACACCTGTACTGTTATATATGGAAGTTAAAAACGGGGCTTTTTTTCTGTCTGTCCATACATCGTCTAGACAATTAGGGTGTTTCTAAATATACTGTGTATTCATATTTGAGCAGGCATGCTCATATGCGTCAGGTGAAGTGGAGTATAAATAGGACGGGGCCTGTGATGAATTATTTTCTTCTCAGCTAATCATATCTCTCGTTTCGTACGTTATAAACAGCTGAGGCAAGCACGACGGCCGTGCATGACGAAACCGGCTCACCATGAAAAGCAGCACCGAGAGAGAGAGATTTACTGCAGTCTGGAGACGGCGGTGCACACCCCTCAGTCTGTACCTGCGCTGCATTCTTCTGGACATAATGTATTCTGTTCTGCAAAACGAAGCTCGACGTTCGTACAAAAGACACGATTACACCATGAAATCAAGGATTAAAACAGGACAAAAACATATGCCAGCGTCGTATACTGCTGCTGATTACGTCTCACATATGGAGTCTCTGATTAAAAAGCAGCGTCCAGACATGTCTGACATGTAAAGGCATGAGGGCCACATCAGCATAATCGCACACACATCAGCATAAATGTAACTACTCCTTAATGTTAAATAACTCTGAATGTGTTACTTATTCAAGTTACAAATATTATATATATATATTTGCATAGATGTAAAAAAAATATGTTTGCTTGTTGCTTTGTAATTATAATATAAATCTTTTTAATTTGTCAGGTTATGAAACCCACATTACTCCATCAATCAACCATCAAACTATCCAAGAGAATAAAGAAAAATAACATCAAACACAAGTTATGACATTAACTTTGTTCAAAACTTTTTTGTCATAGTTGAGAGGGGCAGAATATTTTTTGGCATCCTCAGCTCCGTGTTTGGTAGATCGTTCTCTTTGACCACAGACGCCTCATAACACAAAAGACAAACCGGTTTTTCTCCTTGAAGCACAAACATGTTTTCTTCTTCCCGTCTTTCTTGGAACTGCCTTCCGTCTGCATCAGTTTTTTTCTTTCTGGACATTTTGGCGTCATTATTTATATTTCTCAATTCCACTTGTTGAGAAAATCGCATTGATGTGGACACATTGCAGTCTAGCGGCGGGATACCGTCACTTCCTGGGTAACATAATCGGCGTGCATTGTGGGAAATGTAGTTTTCGGTCAATGCCCGCTTTACAATCAGACCTTTTTCTCTGGCGGGCCACATAAAATGACGTGGCGGGCCACATTTGGCCCACAGGCCTTGAGTTTGACACATATGATGTAAAGTGTTGAAAGATTGAATGTCAAAAGTTTTCAAATCCCAGAATCTGCGTGCGCCTCGGCGACCGTGCCGTCCTGATGTGCATCAACATGTGTCACATACTGTTTTCATACATTAAGCAAGGCTTGCTTTCCTCTTTTGATGCTCTGATGCTGATCTCACTGTAATTATAACTGAAGTATGAACCAGAAGTGCAGCAGACTTGGAACTGAACTGTTTTTTACAGAAGATTTAGTTCGTTAGATTAAGCAGGAAAGCACAAAAAGACATTAAGAATTCAATTAAAAAAAAACCTCCATAAAATGTCAAAGTCAAATTATGGCTTAGTTCTTAAATCCAAGTAGTTCCACCAAAACCCCAAAGAAAAACCACTGACATTTTCTAATTATTTTTATTTATTTATTTAGTTTCATTTTATTAATTAATTCAATCTGTACATCTCGTCTCTTTAATTACTGTTTCAAAGTTGTCTCCACACTGCCAGCACCAGATATAAACTTGTTTTAATGTAAGTTTATGCATATTTATTTCTAAAAACAATCAATTTTAAAGATCTTTAGTCTAAAACCCACAATGTTTAATAAATATGTATGTAAAACTCCTCTTCAGGTCTATAAAAAACCTCAGACACAACCCTGAGGACGTGTTCTCAGTGGTATCTTGTTGTAAACGATGGCTTCTCATGAACCAGTTTCATCGTTCTGCTGGGCTGACTGGTCTGCTCTCGAGCCCCGTTCGCTTCACTGCCTCCGATGTGGGATGATACTCGAGGCGCCGTTTAAACCGGATATGGAGGCATTTATTGTAACGTCATACATCCTTATGAAGTTAACTGAAAGCAATTTGAGTAGTTTAATGGATCCTCAGTATGTTTATTAAGATGTTAATGGTTTCTATAAATAGCGTAGCACCCTCGGTGTGTTATTGTGTTATGATTGGCTCTGCTTTAATGATTTTGTTATTCCAATCACCCTCGAAAGACACTATTTGAAACGAGTGGACTCCAAAATGAGAGACAACTATATAACCACATGAACTAGCTCCAATCTAAATCTTCAAACATAGTCTTATAAAACCATAAGTTTAACCGAAGTTCAGCGATATTGGATGCTTGGACTTCCTGTAGCTTTGAAACATTCATATCAGTCGAACCATACATCCATCAGCAAGAGGAAGAGTAACCTCAGTTCACCTATCAAATATTAGTTAGAACTTCCTTAGTGGAAGAACTTGCACAGATCAAAGGAAATGTATAGACTCACATGAAATGGGGATCAAAGGCATTATCTTACAAGTAATGATACTGGAATCTAAGAATCCAATTAGAGGAAGGAAAGTGTCTTTCAGTACTTCAGATAGGAGAAGAACATGTATATTATTTATGGCATTCAGATGACATGCAGTGAGAATATGAAGAAATGTCAGGTTATGTGTCAAATGAAGCAGAAGTGGAAGTGATGTGTGTGTGAACTGTGGAGTGAAAGAAGAAAAGAGAAAGCTGTGAGGATGCAGTAGATGTGGAGGTTAAAGAGAAAGAAAAGAGCGGCGTGTACGGGGGGGATATGACACAAAAGAAGTGAAGACAGCAAAGAAGATGCAGCAAGAAAAAAAATGAAAGAAGTGAGTTTAAAGGTGAATTTTAGCTGGTGGGCAGTGGATGATGCCAAAGCATGAGGGAGGCGGACGAAGCCAAACCTCGAGAGAGAGAATTATGGAGTTAGAGATAGTCAGAGACAGACAAAAAAAAAAAACAGAGAGAGATAAAGAAACTGCAGCTCATGCCGTGGTGTGTGTGTGTGTGTGTGTGTGTGTGTGTGTGTGTGTGTGTGTGAGTCAGGAGACGTGCAGCAAGCTCGCATCCTCTTCAGAGCTGACCTCCTTTTAGACGGACTCAGCTGAGAGCAAAGCGCCACCTGCTGGACAACAGAACAATTACATCCAAACACAACGTGTGAATGAATCACATGCACTTTTTACTGGTCATTAATAAATCTACAAAGACCTGTCACATTTAAACACAGTGTTACAGACAATATTATGAAAGACTGATAGTTAAACAGGGCCTCATGTACAATGAAAGGACAGCTGGACAGATGTTGGTATGATGGATGGAGAGATTTTAAGATTTTTTTGTATCTTTGTTTGTCTACAAAAAGAGACATTTTGCTAAAATGTATTTTCTCCGTTGCTCTGTTTTGAAGGCATTTCCCCTTCTTTCCATTCTATATTTGCATAAAAACAGTGCAAATATGTCTAGGAGTCTACAGCCATGTAGTAGCTCTGTGAGGCTGTACTGGGCTCAATGCTAACATTAGCATACTAACATGCTCACAATGACAATGCTTGTTGATGCTTAGTAGGTATAATGTTCACTGTGTTCACTATTTTAGTTTAGTGGTTAGGGACAAAAAAATAAATGTGAACACTGTTATGGAATTTTCCATCTTTAGGGGTTACAGGTTGGAGTGACATTGGGTCAAGACGAAGCCTCGAGACGCTGTAATTCTTAATCTCTCCTCGAGACGTCGGTTGTCTGTGATGTTTTGGTGAAAGCAGAAACCTCTCTGATAGAGGGTATATCAGCATTTCCATGGTTACCAAGGTCAGAGGAGGCTTCCCTAAACAATACAGATGGGTGGATGACAGTCAGATGCTCAAACCAAAACTGCTGATATTACACACGTGACACTGTCCCTTGTTTAGAAACTAGTGAACCAATCAGACTAATTTCTCATATTGTAGGCTGATAAAGACGAGGACTCTGACCTTCAGAGGGTAGAACGGAAAGAGACAGCATCAGAGCAAAACACTCTGGTGTTTACTGTTTTTGGTTCTCCACTTGGCCGAGTGCTTTCAATAAACATTTTCAGCATTAAGACATCAAAAGTCTTGTTTGCGCCTTTCTCCACTGCTGACCATCGCTCAAAATATCCACAACAAACACATAACAGTGTTAGATAAAAAGTCAGGTGTACAAAGTGATTACAGTTCATCCTTTTTGGGTCATGAATGTCTGTATCAAATTTAATGGCAATCCATCCAATAGTTGTTGAGGCGTCACACAAAACCACCAATGTCTCATGGTGGCGCTAAAGAACCAAAAAGACACCAAAGTCATTAGAATTCATCCTCTGAGGAGAACAAATGTCTGTAAGAAAACGTATTTCAATTGACCCAATAGTTTGGACCAAAGTAACAGATCAACAGGCAGACCAAGGTTTCCATCCATAGAGCCGTGCCGCTAGTGCTGCTAAATGAAAAAAGTTAAAACCTAAAAGAAGCCATAGTCCTTACAAACAATACTAGTTTTATGTGCAATTTATTGTTTTACAGTTTATGGAGCTAATTTAAGCTCATAGCTAAGATCCAAGATACATGAATGAATGAACGAATACATGAAATTTAGCCACATTACATCAGTGCTAATAGCATGAGAACACTTAGCACTTTCAAGTGGTTTACCAAAACTATCTTTAAAAAAACAATAAAATCTAAGAAAGAATTTAGGTGGGGGGGGGGGGGGGGTGTTAAACTAAAATGTATAATTTAACGTATTATGAGTTTTCCGATGAAAGAGTCACACAATAATATAAGAAAAAATACGATTTCTAATCATTATATTTCATGGTGAAATGTAGTGTTAGAGAGTGGGAACGGGCAAAATCCTATTTTTTCAGTGTTCTAGGTGGTTTTTATTAAGGTTTTACATGATGTATCTGCAAATTGCAGAGTGGACGAAGTGCAAGACACTTTGTTTTATAATATAAAGTATTATACAGATACTTTTCATGCATATTTATGCATATAATGTCCTGGGGACGGGAAAGGCACTGATTCAGCGGAATGGCCCTTATATGTGGTAAATTGCTTGAGTGTGACAGGAGTGAAAACTTTCATCTAAACCTCAATATGAGAGCTGCCTAAATGTCAAGTTGGTAGAAGCTTTAAAAGCACTACCTAGAGTTCAGTACGTCTAATCCACCTTTGTATAAAATCCATCAAATCAGGCAGAGACGTCACCTGTGAGCTCTCTCAGTCTGAGAGGTTCAGCCTGTACTCGACCAAAGAGGCCGAACTTAAAACTAAACTGCAGTGATACAGACTGAACAAGCAGTCAACTAGTTTAGTTTCTGTGTTATTTTGACCAGTTTTCTTAGACAAATCTACTTTAAATGTTCAGAAGTTTTCAGTTTCTGGCAGTTTCTTCACTTTAAAAGAAGCATCTCCGTGACTTCCCCAAGAGATGATCCATTTTATCCCATCTAATTAACTAAAACACAGATCTATCTCAACCATCAGCTCTGTCCTTCCTAATTAATCACTGCAGTGACGCCAGCCAGCCTCATCCCCTCCTCTAAACCCCTCTCCCTAAACAGCCACTGAAAATGCTCCACAGGGATACGAGATATTTTGTATCTGTGTCTTACTGGTTGGTCCTCTGGGACTTAGAAAGCTTGTCTTTGAGTTACAGTTTGTGTTTGTTTGTGTTTTGGTCATTATGCTAACAAAAGACGCAATTTGTATACACATCAGCAATATTTTAGCTTGTACTATGACCACAGAAAATACTTGTGCAGGTGTCTCTTAAAATTGTGAAATATAATTATTGTCAACAGTTTAATCATCACTCTACATCAGTTCACAAAGCATATGAAACTGCAGGTAACCATAGCAACAATACCAGTTCAATCTCACATGGGAAACATCTGCAAGATTAAACATGACTCTCCCCTCAAAGACTCAAAACACCAGTTTCTTCTCGATGGCGCAACCGGAGAGTCAAAATTCATCACGACAAAGAAAATGATGAAAAGTTGGACCTCTGTGTTTAAAAAATTATTGAAACTTAATGTGCCTCCTCCCTGCGGTTTGGAGGAATCTCATACGGATGGAGTACTGTGCCAATGTGTACTGTGCACAAATCACACGGCTCTTTAAAAGATGGAGCCGTCTCTGGAGTGAGTAGATAATACTGTGCTGCTTGGCGGTAACAGTCTTTATACCAATAGTAAATTCTTGTTAAAGTGTGTGTCTTGTTGTTAATATAGGACATACAGTATCAAAGCTTCTTTATAGTCACTGTGATCTTTTTCAACTTCCTTTCTTTTTCCTTCTAGCTGTCTTCTTTTGACTTCCACCACTTTTTTTCTTTGATAATTATCCCCAAATGGATTATGTGCATGATCATGCAATATAAGTTTTCTATGATAAGAGAACTAATATCTTATCAGGGGACAGTTCCACATTCAGTATTGTCCATTATTTATATACCTCAGTTTGCTTCATCATACTTATAAGATAGCAATTTAATCACAGGAAAAAAGGGGAAAGTGTTTTTAAATCTTCATACATATTTGATGTAAACGGTAAATGGACTGCACTTATATGGCGCCTTTCTAGTCTTCCGACCACTCAAAGCGCTTTACACTGAATGCCAACATTCACCCATTCACACTGATGGCAGGAGCTGCTATGCAAGGTGCCAAACTGCTCATCAGGAGGAGAATCTAATGCATTCACACACAAATACACACACACACAGGTACACACAGGGACGGAGAGCAGCCCCGAGTCCGAGGACCGCAGGCTTCGGGAAGGTGTGTGTTGGTGGAGGAGGCCCGAAAGGTACTGGGGGGGCCAGGGAGTGGAGGGATTTGTAGGTGAGGAGGAGGAGGAGGTGTTTGTAGGAGATGCGGTATTTCACAGGGAGCCAGTGTAGGTGAATGAGAGTGGGGGTGATGTGCTGCCAGGGTTTGGTGTGGGTAAGAACCCTGGCAGCTGAGTTCTGGACATATTGGAGCCTGTCCAGGGTTTTACTGGGTATCCCGAACAGGACTCCATCGCAGTAGTCCAGATGATTTGAGATGAAGCCATGGATCAAGGTCTCGGCAACAATGTTTGAGAGTGACGGCCGGAGTCACATGTTCTTGAGGTGGAAAAAGGCAGATTTGGTGACGGATTTGATGTGTGACTGGAACGAGAGGGTAGAGTCCAGAGTGACGCCCAGGTTCTTGCCCAAGGACACTCCGACATCTGGACTGGAGGAGCCGGGGATCAAACTGCTGATCTTCCAATTAGTGGACGACCTGCTCTTCCTCCTGATCCACTGCCGCCCAACAATGATGATGTTTATTTGTTGTCTTTAAGTCATGGTTAGGTCATGGTTGACAAGAAGTAAAATAAAGAAAATTGCCATACTGATCCTTTAAGCTACGACCCTTTACATGTGGCTACACGATGAGATGAGAGTAGGTGGATAACAGCGGTCTGTAGTGTGTGGTACAGGTTGTTAGTAGGATCAGAGGTAGTCTGTAGCAGGGGTGACGAAGATGCTGTCGCCCATTAAAAATACTGAAAACCAACCTCTAAAAGTACCTTTGAGGTCAGTGTTCTGGGTGCAAAAGGGGACAGTTATTTTTTAAAGTAAAACAGTGAACCTGCTCATTCTGCCAGTAACAGCAGCATCAGTAATGAGAGAAAATGTCAAGACACAACCACAAGGTAGTGAAGATAACAGAAGCTTTGACCCAACATTTTCTCTCAACCATCGGTCATTGTCAGTTTTTGATATTATGGGATTTTAGCGCCTCACAGTCCAACTATAAGTCATCATCTTTTTACAACTGCCTCCTTTACCAAAGGTGAATTACTTCCAGAAAAAAACACATTAACACCTTGTTGTAGCTTTACTGCTGACATTTGGAGCCATAGTGTCTGTCTTCTTATCAGCTTAACCATGCAGTGGACAGCTGTAGACTTTTCTCATCTGCAGGTTTTTCTTTGAAAACACAATTGACTGAGCAACTTCAAACTTTAGTTATTCTGAAACACTCTGCTGTTGTGATCATTGTGAAACCCCAGAATATGATAAAGACCAGGGGTGACACTGCACTCCCTTTGCTTCTCATGTGTCACTGACACTCCAGCTGGCCGTGACGGAGGATATTCCTGCTCAGTGAAGGGTTGCTGATGCTGTGGCAGTGAGGCGTAAAAATGTTGGGCACCCAAACATTTGGCCTCAGCATGCTCCTGCCCAGAGGACGTTCAGCTACAGTTCAACCAGACACTGCTAAGACTATAAGGGATGAGAATTGATAAGATTTTATTGATACCAATGCCGTTATCGATTCTGCTTATCGGTCCGATTCTTTATCGATTCCTGATCAGTTTTTTTGTGTGGAAAGAAGTAGGCCTAAACAAGTTTTCAGTGTCAACACATCTGTTTTATCATACCTTTGCTCAATTTTAGGAGTGAACTCAACAAGATGCTTTTTCCTACTGTCACTGTATGACTGACTGTTAAAGGACGGGTTCACGGTTGTCCAAGTCTGTCCTAAACCAACAGTCACGTGCTCAAATGAACATTAACACACGTTTTTCTTGCTGTAATCATTCCTCCTGAAAAATCCACAGTCCTCCTTCTGTGCCAAAAAATATATTTAAAAAGTTATTTGAAGATAATTTTAGGCTACAGCCATCCAAATAACTCAAATCAATTCAACATCTTTTAAAGTTACAGTGTTTTTAGTGCCAAAGTGCCTCTTTTTCTTATTAGCTTTCCACAGCGACTGAACAGGAAAAAACTGTCTGTCGAGACATACAGAGGAATCTTTTTGCTAAAAAGACTAACTGTGGACGGTATCCACTTTATTTGACTAGCTCAGACTGCTTCAGCCTTATAATAAACTTCAAAATACACTTTTCCTCAGCACTTTCATCAACCTTGTTCTCCAGCCGCAGCAGGAAGCTTTTTATTTATTTATTTTTTTCAGTGAAAAAATGTGTTCTAACCGTCCAGCACCAAACAGCAGGCAAAGTTAGCAACAAGCTGGTGAACATAGTGGAGCCTTTAGTGGCTAATGAGCCAGATATTTCCCTCAGGACGTGGTGAGACCAACACAAGGATAAAAAGAAAGAAAATATTGGACTTATGAACTCATTAATGTTGCTTTAAATAAATAATTATATATAATAATAAATAATTATTGTACATATACTGTAGCATAGCAGCCATAATTAAGCTAAAGTATTCCCTTATCTTTGCCATGTAACAACCGTTCCTTGTCAAACAGCGACACTGCCAGAGCTGCAGAAAATCTTTGACAAACAGGTGCATGAGGTACATAACAAATCAGCTATCAGAAGCTCACAGCAGCAGACAGTATATCTGATGAAACTGCAGATCAGCATGTATCAGTATGACTGAGCAGAGCTCCAGCAGCTGCTGCCGTCCAGCAGCAGACATTCCTCGGAGAAACCTCCGTTTATCATGACGACAAGCTGCTCTGGTACTTTAACAAAAGTGTGATTTCACACTGTGGCATAAAAGTCACAAAGAAACCTCTCAGTGCCGCCTTGCGCTGCGGCAGTGTGAGAAGTGAAAGGCTGTTTAGCTCACTGTCCCGTAAGGTATTGATTAAACTACAAACAGGCTCACAGCTGAACATGCAGAGAATTGTTTGACCAAAAGAACCACTTAGATTTCCTGAGAAAGCCTTGTCTGTACAGCCTGTTTCATGTTTAATTGTACAGTATTTTGTGTTTTATGGAAACATTGTTACAGAGGACATTTTTGCCTGTTGTTGTTTGATTTGAACTCTCATGTTGTAATTCTTAAGACAGAGGAGTGAATACAACAATTTCTTAAAATAAATTAAAGCTGGGGACCTCGCACTCTGGCCCGTCGGGATCAGATCATTTTGCTTTTTAAAAATGATAGAGATAGTGTTTGTTCGGGGTCCAAAATTGGGGCAAAGTCTCATTTTGAAAGGCTGATTGCGAACTTCCTGTTGGATTTAGGTCAGGGGTGTCAGCATATTGTTCATAGGTCTTGATGAGACAAAAATTGAGTTTTGGTTTGATCTCTCTACGACATTCCTACAGGCTGTGACGACCATTTTTGTTACATAGGTGGTGCTAGAGAGCACATTTTGGCACTTTAGGGGTTAATTTTTACATTTTATCAAATTTTTCACCAGACCTGATGTGGTGAGTTTTTGAACATGTTTAGGGGGTCAAATTTAGGGTTTAAGTGGCGGATTAATAAAGAAAGAAGAAAGAAAGAAAGAAACAGAACGGATACAAGAGGGTTTTCACCCCTTTAAGGCTCAGGCCCTAAAAAAACTTGTGCAGTAGTGCAATAGTTGTGCTACTGTCACAGAATGGAGGCTTTTAAGGGCTTTTTTGTTTGAAAATGAGTCATTTTCCAGCCAACAGTGTCATTACTGAACGATTGGTTGTTTTGCTCTGAAGAATATTTCACTCAGCTAAAGTCATTCTGCTCCTGAATGTTTCACGTGTTGCATGAGGTAAAATGTCACAGGATGTAAAATGAATCCAAGGTTTTTACACAAGTGGTGATTTCTCTAAAGGCCAGTAGGAAAATAACAAAAATTCATTATAACGTTGTGAAAGTTCTCATAACTCACAGAGCCGAAACAACCTCCGGAGGAACTGGGCCGCTCTGTTTTTGATTTGAACGTACAAACTTGTTAATGGTTTTTGTGATGAGAAGTGGAGAGGAGGAGACCGGAGGACAATTACTGTTTTATTGATCAAAAGCTAATGAAAACGGAAAGCCTATGAATCACTCATCTTTTTACTCCTTGTGATACTCGCGTTTAATTCTCTTAACTCATGTATTTGTCCATCAAAACTGATCCAATGAGTTTACTGTACTTGGCTCAACTCCTGCTCTTTTTTGATGTTTAATTGGTGTTTGATGTTGTATATTTGACAGTGATGAAACTGTACAAACGACCTGGTTGGATCATGTTTCAAAGTTCAACAACTTTTTTTCCTCAGGAAGAAGTTTTGAGTGCTTGACTATCACATTTATATGTCTAAGCCTGAATGGTGGTCAGCGGATCTCTTGTACAGTTGAAAAAGCAGAATATTTATGGGTTGTTTTTTTTTGTCTCTCATCACACAGGCTGGAAGGAACAGAAGAGAAGTTCAGGAACAGGGAGAGTCGTCCTGAAGATCTGCAGATCATCGCTGAGCTGAAGGACATGGTCTCTGAGAGAGAATCTCTAGTCAAGAAACTGGTGGTAAGTAATGCTAAACTATAGGAAGTGTAAAAGAAACTACTCTCAGATGTAGTAACCAGATTGGGAAGATACAACCTTTTGTCACGTTTGTATCCTGCCAAATAGTTGTTCAGTTAGAGTTTCCCAAGTCAAACAGATTTTCATGTTTGTCTATTCATTGGAATGATCGATGCAACGAAACTAAAGCATCTTCTCGAGATCCACGAAAGAGATAAATGGCCTTATGTCATAATCTGTTTGAAATGATAAAAAGAGTATTGAAGAATTTAATTTAATCTTTATGATATCAGGTACTGTCATTGTGATTGAGATTCTTTGTCAAGAGAGACCTGATAACAAAAAAACATTCATATTCAGACAAATACAAAACCAGCAAACAGAAACAATACAACTACTGTGAGGCCGGACAGGCACAATCAACAATGAATAAATAAAAACAGTTGCAAGAGTCATAAAAAACATCAGATATAAAGCTTTAAAATATCCAATAGGTATGAAATACTCTAGTTTGAGGGGAGTTTGCAGTTCTGAAACCTGTTCTGCCATCATCAGTGTGTACATAAGGTGTATCTAAGGTTAAGTAGTTATTGGATTGTGTGCTGTAGATACGAGATTAAAATTGAAGAGATGTGAGGTAGTGTGGAAGCTTTGTAGATGAACAACATGAGATGGTTATTTATTCTTGTCTGTAAGGAAGTCCATCCAACCTTGTGATACAGAGAACAATGAGAAGGGTGAAATTTGTCATTAGTGATAAAGCGTAATGATGAACAGAGTTTAGCCGCTGAAGTGATGATGGCGCAGCAGGACAGTACAGAACATCTCTATAATCAGGTGCAGACATTAAAGTCGACTGTGCAATAGTTTTACGTTTTGAAAAAGTGAGCAGGAGAAACAACCACAACATGTTTTTACATCTCCATCCAGGCTAGCTGTTTCCTCCTGCTTTATGCTAAGCTAGGCTAAGCTAATCACCTCCTGGCTGTAGCTCTGTACTTAACAAACAGACATGAGAGTGGTATTGATCTTCACATCTAACCTCCAGCAAGAAAGCACATTTCCTAATATGTCAAACTATTCCTTTAACCTTTACAGACAGACTTGGAATAACTTCAGAGAATTGACCGAGTTCAATAGTTTAAAATGTTTAAGAATCTGATAGTATTCTTGTGACATACAAATTTTAGTGTCATCCATTTATTCACTCAAAGTCTCTAAGATGTTTGGGAATATTTGATGTTTCCAGGTGTTAGAATAATACAGTAGATTGAGATACTTCATTAATGATGCAACCAGAGGAAGAGATGCTATTGAGAATAAGACAGGACCCAGGATACAGCCTTGAGGCACACCGCATTTGTTCAGGGTGTTTCATAAAGGCAACAGGAGAAAATGTAATGACCAACCAATTTTAAATCACTCAATTAATTAGAGATCAAGGATGCAATCAGTCCAACAACCAGTAACATCTCAAACTATGCTATTTACTTGTCCAAAGGATACTTAGATATAGATGACATTTATTGTTATTTGCCTTTCAGGGCTTCTGTGTGCTATCTGCAACTGTGTATGGATCAATAAAATGGAGAAAGACTATAGAATTTCAAGTTTGTAATTACATATCATTAAAAGCCTTATTTAAAGGCTTGTTCCGTTGGACAAGGTATGGCGTACTCTCTGTCTTTCAGACAGGTTGAGATCCAATGTGCCTCACCTCATTAACGCAGTGATTTTCATTGGGTTTGTCAGGGACACAGCTGACAATAACACAAGGCTACAGCAGTTCCACTACACTAATCACATGAAGGTGACTTTATAAATCAGCTTATATTTTCCATGGTGTAGTGAGTTTGCCATTGAGGTTTCTGAGTCATGAGTCTGTGTCTGAGATCCACCGTCTGCAGCCATTATGAGGTAAAAAGTTGACACCAGAGGGCTAAAAAGGTGATTCACTAGTCCAGAATCTGTATAGAAAGAATAATTTAAGAGGTATATGACGGGTAAAATGGTTAGAATTAATGTTTTGAAGCAGTATTCAATGACAGCTTGAAAGTGCGGTGTCAAGTACGAGCCTCTAAAATAGTTCTAAAACTCATTAAATGTGTAATATTGAGTCTTTTCACAGCCCGACTGTCTGTCAGTTAATTGTTTTTTTTTCCACCAGGACGATAAGAAGTTCTACCAGCTGGAACTGGTCAACAGAGAGACCAACTTCAACAAAGTGTTCAACGCCAGTCCTAATGTAGGAGTTATCAACCCGCTTATAAAGGTAGGACCTGATATCCTGATATCCACCACACACAGGGGTCCTCTAACAAAGCAAAGATGATATCCACTCCATCTCATTTCATATCTATCGGAGGAACAATCAGTACTGAAGTTCAGAGTTTTAAAAAAAGGTACTGTTGAATTGTAACAGCCATAAATCATAACCACAGTCATTTTCAAATATTACTTTAATTGCTGTTAACAAATGAGACCATTTCTGAGGAGACTGTCAGCTTTTTACTTTTCAAGGTTGAACTGAGCAGGAAGTCTGCTGCACTCTTTAATGCCTCAACGAGACAGAAGGAAGTTGTTTTACAGAAAAAGACAGTAATAAAGTAAAAGGTCGATGGAAAAATCTATTTTAACAAGTTTATTCTCTTCTGTAAAAAGGACGTCAAGGACAGTGAAAAGTGTTTTTTGTTTTTTGAAAAATAATAGCGCCACTGGTACTGTAGGAGATGGAGGCTGCAGCTGTACCCACCAAGGTCTCACTTGTTTATAGCAATTAAACAATTAAAACAGTTCAAAAAACTCAGTGCACCTCCAAATTATAATCATAAGTTACTTTAACTGCTGTTATAATGTTTGTAGAAGTGAAATGAGCTTCAACTTTCATGAAAAGGACCTACAAGTGAAGGCAACATCGATGCATTACAGGGACCAAATCCATTGACCGCATACTGTAAAATCAACTTTAATCCATGAATTTATATTTAATTAGAGAGTTACAGTATCCCATAGAGTGCTGTGGGTCACTGAAATTATGACATTTCATCTCAAAAGCAAAAGGGCACTACTGCTTTTTTGTAAGTCAACCAAATCGGAAAGTTTAATTCCAAAAATATGTAATTTTATATGCTTTAAAGCCCCTGAAAATCTGAATTATAGTGAGGTATTTCTCTACAACCGAATATTACATATTTATGATGAAATAAGGAATAATCAAAGTTTAAATTCAGCAAAAAAATCTCATAAGTTATTATTTAATAAAACTCAGCTAATCTAATTTATCAGGACTTGGATGTAGTTTGGTGAGACATGATTGACAGTCATCAGATCTGGATTCAATTATTATTAAATCCAGATTGGTGCAGGGAAGGAAGTGACATCGTGTTTTTGCCAGCTGAGTTCCACCCACTTCAAACCAGTGATAAGAGGATAGAAAAAACAAAAAATACAGGAAAATCCCTCAAGAGAAAAAAAAAAACAAAACAGTTGCAACTCTTCATCACTCACAATAAGATTTCAGGGCCTTTAAAGCTGCGAGTGCACCTGGATAACATGATATTTCATCTCTCACAGTATGTCTGGTCCCCGCTGCATGGTCAATATATACCTGTTCATCGGGTTCTATAACTTCCAGTATTTTTGTTGTTGCTGTTATATGTATTTTTCCACATACAGTATCTGTGTATGTGATGTGTTTCACCGTGTACTGTGTGGTTTTTTTTGTTTGTTTGTTTTATTCGTAAATATCGAGTGATTCTTCCACCCTGTTCGATTTGTTCTTCCTGACTTTTTTTCTCCAGCTTTCCTTTGCTTTCCAAGCCATTTGTTAGTGTGAGATGTTTCCTGCTTTGACACATCTCTTCTCATCTGAACTTCCATGCTGCTCAGAGTGACTGAGTGATGCCAGTCTTCAGATATGATGAGTCCATGATGATCCAGTTAGCACGCTGATCTTTTTCTGTCTCTCACCGGCTGGACTGTTAAAACCTTTAGAGCTCTCCCTGTACTCCATCCTTTTTTTCCTCCATTCCTTCTTATCTTTTGTTATTATTTTGTTTTAAACTTCCCTTTTTTCTCCTTTTTTGACCCCCGTGCCCCTCCTTTTCCCTCTTTTTTTTTCTGTATAGCAAAAGAGAAAGAATGAGAAAACAGCAGCCAGCAGATTCAGCAGCTCTCCCAATCTCAGGGCTCTGGAGGCAGCAGGCATGGGCGTGGCGGGTACAGGAAGTGGGCATCCCCCACAGCCGCCCCCACCCCCAGCCCAGCCCAGCCGCCTAGAGCCCATCCCCAACTCCCCCCTCCACCACCTTGAGCTCAACTCCAACAAACCTCTTCCCCCGCCGACCCCTCCCACCGAACCCAAGAAATTCATGAGGTGAGACCTTTTCAGCCCCAACGGGCAGCAGCTGGTCAATCCACGCATCAGTCATCCAATCACAGACCTCTGATTAATTGGAAAATCCTGCGGGTTAAAGAGGTTTAAAGCACTTTTACTTATTCGACTCATATTTGAGTCAAACCTTGAATGTAAAAGCTATATTTTAGGCGGTGTGTTCTTTCACAAAAGCCTCAAAATAGAAATAAAAAAAAAACAAAGCCAAGTCTCGCCCTTTCATAAACCATAAGGAGCATGAAATCATCATCATCACGAGCTGCAGAGTGTAAAATAAGACGCTCTAATGTGTTGTAATTGACCGTTCGCTAATCCCACCGTTGTTACGCCTGTCAAGCTTTCCGTTCTCGCACAGTACAAATGCAGTTTACTAGGATAATATTGGAAAATTTAGCACTCAAAATTAAGCTAGCTTCTTATTTCCTGCTGTTGATTCTGTTTGCTAAAATCTCAACTGTTAAAAGCAAAGTTGATCAGCTTGAGCTAACTGGCTAATTAAGCTAACATTAGCCCCATATGTTGGTTGAAATAAAGGAGCAGCATTGTTCTTACACTGCAGTATAGAGCTAGTTAGTCCTGGTGTTATAAATGTGATCAGGAAGACTGTATCCGACTGTTCTGTCAGAATGAAATAATTGTCTGTTTCCATTTTAAAGAATAAAGGCTTTCAGGATGAAGACTAACCAGTGTCTAGCTGAGGTAGTAGCAGTATAAACTGAGCTGCTTGTGGATAAGGCTTTAACATAATCCCACAAAAATACAGAGTATGAAATTCCTTTGGGAGTGACGCTAGGTTTTTAACTTCATTGTGGAGTGAGGCAAAAAGAAGAAACCACCGTTCACTACTCTTTAAATGTAGAGTATTGATCTTACTAAAGTCCCAAACACACTGAAATGTGGAGAAATCCAAAGCTTGACAGGTCGGTCATACAGTCGCTAAACTGTTACTGCAGCACACTTGAACTCCGAGACATCAGCGGCATCACAGGTCTTTTAATTAAAGTGATAAATACCTAGAAATTAACATTATAACCAGAACATTAACAGACGAGTCCCATATGCGACTGAAGCTTCAAAGAATGGCCTTGGAATGCAAAAGAGGCATGTTTTTTTTTTTAATTTTTAATTTTTAATTTTTTTTTTTTCCTTACCACGACTGTGTGTCCGTCAGTCTGAACATGTGAACAGTGTGCATGTCGACAGCTGTCCGTCTTTTCTGTTCTCATGGATTTAAAGGTTATCTTCTGTTCAGGAAGTTATACGACTCGTTGTGTTAATATCTGTCGTGGTTGTGTAGTGTTCGTCATTTTGGTGATTCTGTTTCTTCCGTTCTCATCTTCATCTAAATCTCAGCATGTTTGCACAAGCTGCACTTTTTTTTCCTCAACTTGAAATGGGATTGACTATTTTTGTACAAAGTAAATACTGTAAACTGTTGTGTCGTGAATTTCTAATGAAGTAGATATTGTCTTTTGCTATCATGGACTGTCTCCTCTGTGTGTGGTGCTGTTTACTACTTACTCTATGGTCCAATAAAATGCTTCTCTTGTTTCTCGATCATGGCTGTGATTGCTCACTGTGGCGTGAACAGATATGATGATAAATTATGTAACATGCCTATCACATGGATACATGCGATGTGTGTGTTTGCATGCCAAGAAATGTGTTTTAAAAGCACTCATATTCAGGTTTATAGCATGTGTGAGTGTGCGGGTGTGTGTGAGCATGTTATTTTTTTATCCATCTTCCTGCATGCTCTGCTGCTGTTCATGTAAAGAATGAGATGGAGGGGGAGGGGGGGGGGGGCTGCTATGTAAAAGCTTGGGGTAACCCTCTATTATCATGGGACCCACCACTTGCTGTTACAAAATGCACACACACAGGTTGTCTTTGAGGTGATTGTGACTTTCTGCCGAATCAAAAACACACCTCAAGGAGCACCAGCAGTACACAAACACACACAACAGAGCTGAGCACTGACAGTATGAGGTCAGATATTATAGATGTGCTTTGAAATGTTTCCAGACTCCTTTAAACGATTTGTCTCTGCTCTCCCGGCACACTCTTTGTTCTTGACAAGCGCTGATTCTTCTGATCAACAAAATTGTACATTTGACCCCTTTTTTAAATCTTTGGGTCTTATAAATATGCACATATTTAACCCTTGAAGAGAGACTTTCCTTAGAAAACAAACCTTCAAGCCAAACTGAATAATATACTTAATAGTGAGGAACCCAATAAAATCATTATTAGACTGTTAATCTTTGACTTGCACCTTTTTGACATGTTTAAACACTGATGAAACTGGTGAACATGAGGACTGATGACAATATGATTGATCATGCAGACAGAAAAGATGAATGTATGAAACAGGAAAAATAGCTTCAAAAACATCTTGTCATGGTGTTGAACAGAGCTCATGATGGGAACTAGTAAAGACTCGTTTTAATGTACAATTTAAACATTGTGCATAAATATTGAGATTTGTATGGACATGGTCACTATATTATGGTAAGAAAACACTAGTTTTATACACCTTTCTGTTTGCAATGTCTAGACAAACCTTTTTTTGTTTCCTGTGAATTAAATCAGAACATTTATACAAACTATTAAGATCAACCTTTAAAGGAATGTACTCTGATCGTTGACGTTGGTGCTAAAATATCACCTATAGATGGTTTGTTCTGGTGCTTCGTGTCAACACTTTAGTATCCACTATGTTGAATGACCTGCAGGGCTGGATGTAGGATCTCCATACTTCTTGAGAACCGACTGAAATGTGTTTGTTGCACGGTGCATCAAAAACCATCAAGTATCAGAAAGCTGCCGTTGAATATCTGGTCAGACTTCTGTTTAACACTCTGTTAGAAAGATCAGGTTTAGGTTTAAAACATATCAGACTTCGTCAGGAACAGAACAATAGAGTCCTGATCTTATTCCCATCATTGTCAGTGGAGTTTTCACAGACCATCAACCATTCAACAAATTGGGGACAAGAGTTCACTGACATGAAGAAATATCACAACACAAGCAACGAATGTAGACAAATGGATCCCAAGAACAAGGAGTCAACAAAATGTTCTTATGAGAGACATGAAAAACAAATCAAGATGCCGTTAGATATTTAAATGACTGTAAATCACTATCATGAGCAACACGTACTCATACCGAAACGACAGAACATGTATATTTCCAATGACTCCCAAAATGAGCTATATGAGAGTTTTTAGCGTCCTCTAGAGGACAGATGGGGGGTTAAGTTTAGGCATAAAAACCACTTGGTTAAAGTCGGGGAAAGATCACGGTTTGGACACCTGAGCTGCGGCGTCTTTCGGAGGGAAAGACACTTGTTTGGAATTTTTGCTTTTTTGCTATCTTGATAACTACCCATCCATCCCTCCTACCCGCCTCCTCCTGATAACGAAGTCACCGTACATTGACGTCACCTGAACTGCGTCATTTCCCCAGGTCATAATTACAACGGCCGCTAGATGGCTTAAACGTAACCATAAGTCGTTTTTGCCGACCTGAATTTTCAACCTATACTGTTGTTTTTTCTTGTGAGGACAAGATTTTAGATATAATATTTTATATATTGTGTATTTTATATTTTAGAGTAAAATCATTTTGGGTACAAACTTAAGATTGATGCCTGTGAGAATTTGACTTCTTTTCTTAAATATAAAAAGGAAAAAAAATCTATATTCCTAAAAGAGAGGAATCAAAAAAAGTATTGTTTTGGTATGAAAACTTATAGAGAAACTTCAAATGATAGCAGGCCATTAAAAGTCTGAAAATTAGAACTTTTAGTGACTAATGCTACATTCTCATTGTACATGAGATGCTGATACAGGTCTTATGTAAAGGATTGAAGAAGGTGAAGTTTAGCACCAGCATCAACTACTTTTATTTAGTTTTTTACTCATGACGATGCAAATTTGCTGGAATCATTCAACACAATTTAATCTGTCTAATGTTATCATGGAGCACCAGAGTTGATGATCTACTAGAAATTCTTTTGGCATCTGTGATTTGATGGCTAAACTGGTCAGATGACCAGAACAATGAAAGAAAAAAGGTTCTGTACTGGTCCTGTAATGGAGCTTTTGAATGAGACTGTTCATCTCTCCCTCACAAAACTCCAAGATCTCTGTTGATGCAAAGAGTGAGGAGATGTCACATCATGATGGAAGAATTATTTCCTTCTTTCCTCATCTCTCACCTTTTAGCTTCTTCATCTCACCTCAGATTCATCATCTCATCCTCTGACAACCTCCTTTCATTCCCTTCCTCTCTTTTAAATTTCCTTCTTGTGGACAGAGAGGAATCCAAATCTGCTACTTCTGCACATAAATACCAAAAAAATAATATTTTATAGACTAAAAATACTTTGAGTCTGAGTTACGACCATGTACAGTATAAACATGATTTATCAGGCTGAACAAATATAAGGGAAGCTTGACTTCTTCAAGCAAAACAACTGAAAAATTAACCTCCCTCCCCCTAAATTTAAATATCACCCTGGGGTTATGGAATTGTTTGTTTAAGAAGTAGCCAATTAAGAAAGCAGAAATACCTCCAGTAGGTGTTTGTTTTGATAGATGCACAAACTCAACCTAATTAGTTAAAACTTAGGGGGAACAACTCGCTCTTCCCCCAAGGACATGAGTCAGGAAGTAACTACTGCAGCTGTCTGGTCAGTCACACCCCACAGATGATTCAGATGATTGACATTTTCCCGTAAAATATATATTTCAGTAGCTGATGAGGGTTATAGGAGAGCGTGAGATTGGATACAAACACCGTATCACCCATCTGTCATGCTAAAACACTGTTATAGGCTCAGAAATATTATCATCTAAATGTTATAATGTGAGAAAAACACTTAGAAATGAATTACAACACAATTTTTATACATCCAAACAAGTGTCCCACGTTCAAATCCAAGCTCACTCTTGAAAACAGTAGTTTGACTAACAGGTCCAGTCTTTTTCCTGAGCTTTCAACCACGTCTTGTCCATTGAAACTACAAGGCGAGGCTGCTTTACATAAAACAGAAACAGCATTAAGAAATGAAACACAATGCAATTTAAAAAGGCCATAAAACACACACATAAAAATAGGTTTTAAAAGGAGTAAAGTGAGATGGGAGATAAAAGAAGGTAAAATAAAACAGATTAAACAGGAGAGTAAAAGTGCAGCTAGTGAAGTGCGAGATATGAATAAATTGTCCCAAATTGAATTTAATAAAAGGCAGTGGTGCTTCAGACTGTGAGGTGAGGTTAACAGCTCAGAACAAAGCTAGTAAGTGGAGCTTCAGATGAAGTTTAAGGGGGAGATCAAATTCTAGACAGGTTGTAAGTGTTAATGTTCTACTCAGAGACTCTCAATACTTACTGACTTCCCTGTTTGTCAAACGCAGTCCCAAGTCCATTAGTCCCCAATGAAGTCATACATCTTTTTAAAAAGCTCACAAATATAAAGTTTTTGTTTTTTTAAGAGCTCAGTGATTTCCTAAAACAGCTGGGCCCTGCAGTTTCTAGCAAACTTTACTCAAACAGAAGTAAATAGTGTATTTATTTGGGGCCGATTAAAACACACTCGGTGAGTTTTTACAACTGAAGCTTGTGGAATCGGCTCTAAGAAGCAGAATCACGTAGATCTGCAACAATGAGTCGATATGCAGAAATTAACCTGCAATTATTTTCATAATGTAATAATCATTTTAGTAATTTTTTAAGGAAAATTGCGAAACAGTTGATGGTTGCAGCTTCTCAAATGTGAGAATTTGAAGCTTTTTATGTATTATAGAGTACATGATGGTAAATGGAACATATATTCTGGATAATTTTTGACTGTTGATTAGACAAAAAACAAAACGTGAGATTATAACAGGCAATTTTCACTTTTTTTGACATTTTATACACAAAATGAGTAATCAATTTAACAAGAAAATAATCAGCAGATTAATAGATAATAGATATACTCGCTAGTTGAAGCTCTAGTATCAGACAATACTAAGTTATATTGTACTAATACAATAGGATTAATGTATTGTTGGTTGTGGTCTTTTCGTGGGATTTGTGGTCAATAAGTGAAATGTCGAATCTCACCAGCCTTAACCTTTACATATTTTGGAAGAACATTTTACTTTCTCTTTGTAAAGTTTAATTAGCAGTGGTTTGGCAAGTTGTGGTTTGACTGACATGAATCTGTGTGTGTATTGCATAATTCCCTGTCAGTGCAAAATGGTAAAACATGCTGGTTTATCCTGCAGATGTCTTCCTACACATAAATACAAACAGCAGGAAAATAAAATAAAACTGTGCTCATTGACAACACAATAATAAAAAGATAATATAAAGATATGACAATGTCAAGTTAATTTATTTTTATACTAACGGTAAAACAATATATTATGACAACTAGTGCATACAGTTAATTATGGGTATGTAGCATTGAACTGAGACGCAGCACTCACTAGTCTTTACAATGGCTTTGCTGCCACCCTGTGGACAGAAAAGCATATTACAGCTTTAAAACAAGCTTACTGATGCTTGTTCTGCTGCACTATGTGTCAGACCAAAATGAAGTCCAAACATAGATTAGCATCTTTTTTCAGTTCTTTGTTTGATTCACGTCGGTTTAGTAAGAAAAATGACACGTAGCACATAAAGAGAGCAGGTCTGGTATGCAGAACGTATGCAGTGATGGCATAAAAATAGACTGTGGTTGAAATGGTACAAATATTGTTTCTTTACTAAGTTTTAAGGCAAAAATACTGATGAAAAATGATATCCAGACACTGCCCCTACCTTTTAGGAAGGTACAAGACTAATTATGCTGAAATAACATCTTTTTTCTTCCCTGATTTGTCTTTTTTTTTGTCTGTAATTGTGTTTTTGTTGTGGTGGTTTTGTGCTGGTGTCCTGAAGCCCTCCTGAAACAAAGGACTCTACCATCGACTCCCCGGACGCCCAGCGCCAGGAGTGGTTCGCTCAATACTTTTCCTTTTGATTGACCACAAACCTGCAAACACAAGGATTCAGCATGTCAACCAAACTTAAAAAAAGAAACAAAAAACACAGAAAAAAAAGAGAAAAATTGTTAAAACTATTTGTTATTTATTGTCATTGATAGGTTCGGGGATCAATTCACTTTAGATTCAGTCAACGGAAACTGTAATTCAAGGTTTGAGAATGAATTCTCATTGATGTGTCAATGAAACGCACAACGAACTTGATGTCATTAGTTTTCACTTTGGTAAAAATGTAATGATTATCTACTTGCTGTTGTTGACTGAAGGGAAACTGAATTGAACCTGATCCTGATCGTCAAATGTCATCACTCTGATCTGATTTGATTGTTTGATTATCTTTGATTGTTTCACTGTGGATGAGTTTCTCTCTTAGTACAGTGACAACGATCATCAGTATGTTTGATGTTTATTTGATTTCTTTACTTCCTAACTTATTTTGCAGTTTCTTGGAACTAGAAAAAATGAGTGGTGCATTATCATGCTGCTAATTGCCATTGTTGGACTACAGTAAGAAATATATATATAAAGAAATATCTGGTAGGTTATTGTGCTCTCTCTGTACGTGGGCCCACTGCATAAAGCATCTTAGACTAGGAGGGCTGATCTAAGACCAGTCTGCCTCCTCATTTATGGTGACATTTACAAAGACCTGATCCTAGATCAGTTACACTTCTCTGATATGCTCCATGAATACAGGCTCTGATTTTAGGACGGCACCATCATGGCAAGTTTGTTACAGCTGCATAGAAGTTTCAGCAGATTTTGGTAGAATATTAAAACCTGTTTGTATGGTTGTCTGTCTCAACACAGATATAATGATGTCTCACCAATTTTAAAAACAAAAATAGCATATTTTATATTTATATTATAATGTGTATGCTTAATAAATAATTATTGTGACATTTATTTCTGTTTTCTTGTCATTTTTTTCCAAGTGGATTCATTTACATTTCATGCAATATTTCAGGAGATGCAAGATTATGGAAGTTCATTGGCGACAAAAATATTGAGATACAACAAATTTCAACCACATGCAGATCAAGTTTAAATTTACACTCCACTACATTCTCAGAGTATTTAAGATTGTGAGCACTTACCAACAGACATCGTCAGATCAGCTAAACTCTTATATACAAATTAATGAGCTGATTAAACATTTAGACAAGTCTAACAGGGTTGGAGCTTCACTTTCAAGACATAATTTACAGTAATTTATTATCAAGACAGAGACCATGGTGTTCTGTTCAAACTGCAACTAATATTTAAAAAGAAGAAGGATTGTTTTATGTCCTTGTCGTGTTTACCTGTAGGAGCACATGTCCCACATCTGGGAAACTCTTTCAGGAAAAGAGAAATGGTCTGAAAGAGGTGGATATGATATGTGAAACAGTGGTGGAAAGTAACTAAGTACATTTACTCAAATACTGTACCTAAGTACAAATTAGAGGTACTTATACTTTACTTAGGTATTTCCATGTGATGCTACTTTATACTTCCACTCCACTACATTTCAGAGGGAAATATTGTACTTTCTACTCCACAACATTTATTTGACAGCTTTAGTTACTTTTCAGATGAAGATTTGACTCAATGGATAATATAACAAGCTTTTAAAATACAACACATTGTTAAAGATCAAACCAGTGGTTTCCAACCTTTTTGGCTTTTGACGTCTTACAAAAAGCAGTGTGTAGTTGGGGTCACATTTCACATGTCTATGAGTTGTTAACAGCTCCACCAAATAGTGATTTTTCCCTCTAAACTTCTCACATGCTTTCATTTCAGTAAATGTTCAAATGATCCAATATTTCACCAAAAGTCCAAAAGCTGAAAACAGATTTGTGTATCAGAACTTTGTTTTTTCTTCTTTCCTCTCCCATTAATCATCTCACGACACCTCAGATTTATCTTGTGACCCTTTGGAGGGGCCCGACCCCTAGGTTTGGAACCACTGGACTAAACTAGCTAACTGTATATAAAGTAGTTGAAACTAGCTCCACCTCCAGCAGCTACAACAGTAACATGTTGCTCTAACACTGATGCTTCAGTATTAATAATGTAATGATCTCATATATAATAATATATCAGTTATTGCAGGATGAGTACTTTTAATTTAATACTTTGAGTACATTTTGCTGCTAATACTTATGTACTTTGCTTAAGTAGGATTTTTCATGCAGGACTTTTACTTGTAATAGAGTATCTTTACATTGCTGTGTTGGTACTTTTACTTTAGTAAAGGATCTAAATACCTCTCCCGCTACTGCTTCATCCACACAATCAGTTAGTTTAACACAGAATGGCAGCTTACATTTAGAAAAGACGTTTATATTTTCATCTGAAGAAACATCAGTGAAGGTAAAAGACATTATCATCAGCAGTGATAGCCTCCATGGATAAAAACACACAGGAAAAAGTGACATTTAAAGAAACTGAAAACATCAACAGAACAACAAATGGAAAGAAAAAAGTGTTGACAATCCCAGTTTGATCGACAGCTGATCTCTGTGCAGCTCAGAAACACCACAGCAACGAGCTCTCAGAAACAATGGAGACAAAAACATGAAGAATTACAACAGAATCTGACACATGAAGTCTGAAATGACTTCTGTCTATTTGAGTTTACACAACTCAGCTGTGTCTCCATCATAATAAAGACAAAGTCCGGCATAGAGAGGCTGAGTGAATGTGGTCTGGACTCTGTGGAGGAGAGTCATGGTTTCAGAGATGCTGTAGAAGGACAGAATACCTGCTGTGTGATCCAGGTACACTCCTACTCTGGAGGAACCAGGACCTGAGACGGGAGTTGACATATTGTCAAACCAAAATGAATAACTATCAGTGTCACAATCTAAAGACCAAGATTTGTCATTGTATCCAAATCTACATTCATCCAAGTCTCCTGCTCTGCTGATATTCTTGTATGCGACTGCTACATCAACTCCATCCCCTCTCCACTCCACCTCCCAGTAACAACGTTCAGTCAGACTCTCTCTACTCAGGACCTGAGTATAATAAGTAAATCTGTCTGGGTGACTAGAATAAGACTGTTCTTCACTCATTCGTTCTGCCTTTCTGTTCCCCTCAGACAATAACAGATGTTTGTTTGCTGTGTTTGGATCCAGAGTGATTTCATGTGAATATTTTAAGAACTCAGCTCTAGTCTTGGGTTCTGGTTCTGGCAGTAAAACGTCCACTTCAGTCCCTGTCAGTGAGATGTTTGTCCATTTCTCCCTCAGGATGTCCTGTAGTTGATCTCTGAGCTCTGACACAGCTGCTGTCACATCCTCAAAGTATCTCAGAGGACGGATATTGATGCTGGATGAGTCTGTAGGTTCACTGAGTTGTGACAGTGAGGGGTAGTTGAGTAGAAACTGGGTGTGATCCTCTGTGTGTGAGAGCTGCTTCATTTCAGCGTCTTTCCTCTTCAGCTCAGTGATCTCCTGCTCCAATTTCTCCTGAAGCTCTTTGACTTGACTCACCTCAGTTTCCTGCTGGGATCTGATCTGCTGCTTCACATCAGAGCTTCTTTTCTGGAGGAGACGGATCAGCTCAGTGAAGATCTTCTCACTGTCCTCTACTGCTTTATCAGCAGAGCGACTGACGGCCTTCACCTCCTGTTGAAGCAGCTTCACATCTTTCTCTCTGTCCTGGATTCTCTGCTGGATTTGTTGTCGACTCACCTCGAGCCCTCTCTGCCTCTCAGTCCTTTCTGCTGCAGCTGAGACTGTGTCGTGGCCTTTATGTTCATCCAAAGAGCAGAGATAACAGATACTCTGCTGATCAGTACGGCAGAATATCTTCATCACCTCATCATGACGAGAGCAGATGTTCTCCTGAAGCTTCTCCGAAGGGTTGACCAGCTTGTGTTTTTTAAATTGACCGACATGGTAGTGAGGCTGGAGGTGATTCTCACAGTAAGAGATCAGACAAGTCAGACAGGACTTGAAGGCTTTCAGCTTCCTCCCAGTGCAGACATCACAGGCCACATCTTCAGGTCCAGCATAGCAGTGATCAGCAGGAGCAGCTTGGAGTCCAGTCTTCTTCAGCTGCTCCACTAAAGCTGCTAACATTGTGCTTTTCATCAGGACAGGCCTCGGTGTGAAGGTCTGTCTGCACTGAGGGCAGCTGTAGATCTTCCTCTGATCATCTTCATCCCAGTATCCTTTAATACAGTTCATGCAGTAGCTGTGTCCACAGGGAATAGTCACCGGATCCTTCAGTAGATCCAGACAGATCGAACAAGAGAAGGTTTCTCGATCCAGCTGATCTCCTTTCTGCTCCATTTCAGCTCTCAGTGGCAATGACTGTCTGAGTTTCACTTCCTTAGAGAGTGACACAAATTTGAGCTTTCATCTGAACAACATGTGTTTCTGCAGTGGATGGGGACTGACAGCTCTTGTACTATATTACATATTGGTTACACCCATCTGCAAACTGTAGATCTGAAGGGGAGGGAACAAGGAGATATGAGCACAGCGTGGAGCTTGTTGTGTTTGAGAGGAGGAAGAGGAGGGAGGGCTTATCAAGTGCTGATTCATTCCAGGAAGAGGAGCAATTTTAAAGGGATACTGGCTGCTTTTCATTTGGCTAACGTGGCTCCTTGCTTCCCTCACTCACGTCACAGCTCCTCCCAGCAAAGACAGAGGAATCTAATTCATCAAAAGGGACGTCCTCACTCACTCCACAACAATGATGTACAGAAGTCAGCTGTCCATATGTAGAAATTATTAAGTAACGGCTTAAAACACTTAAAATCCATGTACAAACAATTTTATACATATTGATAGCTGGAAGGAAAACACCTAATAACTGCTCCAATGTTTTATCATTTGATTATAGATCAAATGATAATATATAGCAGCGTCTGTCTGTCACAGATTAAGACACAAATACACAGTTTAAATCTGTTAATTAATGAAAGAACAAAAGCAACATAAAGGAGCAATAAAATAGCTGAGAGAGAAATGAATCACTGTTGTAGAAATTATGAAAATCCAGCAACGTAATAAAAAATATCATGAAATTACTTCATTTGATAACATTATTTAAGTATCTGTGGAAAAATTCAGAATGTAAATTTGAATAAAAGGTTCATTTTTAATTTAAGATGCGTTTAAACAAATCAATAGTTATTTGTTGCAGCTCTGAGTCCCACAGAACATAAATGCACCAGATTATTTGGATCTGTGGTTTGGTTGGTTTTGGTGAATCTGGAATAATTGTTTTTTTATACATTATAATTTTCTAACTTTTGTCAACAACATGTGATTATCTCCACATACTTCTCCTTAATGAAATCATATATTCTATATGTGAATTACTGCAGCTCTGTCCTTTCACTGCTCACGTCTTTACAAATGTCCACAATTGATTTAGTCCAGCATGATTTTGTTGGAGTGATATATGACTTATAGATCAAATCAGATCATAGATTTTACTAAACCATAAACAGTCTAGTTGATGCAGGTTGTCTGTTTTACTGACAGAAATATTTCTACTTGTATTGAAGGATCAGAGTTCATGTTGCATCACTTCTTATGGACAGCAGAGGGAGTCTGGCTGCTAAAGACCAGTTAATACAACTCCAAACTCCTGAATGTGTTCAGTTTTCATGTCTGGAGATGTTTGCTTACATGTAAAATTAATAAAACACTCAATGTACTCACAGTACTATTACTTCAATACTTTAAGTAGACTTTGCTGATAATACTTATGTACTTTTACTGAAGTAGGATTTTTCATGCAGGACTTTTACCTGTAATGGAGTATTTTTACATTTTCATATTGGTTACTTTTGAAGTAAAGTATCTGGAGTAAAATTGTTCATCTCTAACTTATTTTACTTCCTGCGTTATCCATCTGTTCCCTCTGCCAAGGACAAGAAGCAAGAGAGGAATCAAAATAAGAAGAAAACATAACAAAGTGTGGCAAAAAACTTGAAAGAGAACTGCTTCAGCCTCTGCATGAAGAGAGTTTTGAACATGACAGTTATCTGAGCCAAGAGGAGGAGTCTCCACCCCCCTCACCAACTTCCACCTTTGAGGATTCACCCCTTTCACCTCCCCAAACCCCATCCAGGTCACTCTCCTCTCCAGTCACCCTTTCCCCCTCCTGTTTTTAACTGAAACTTTGTCAGACCAAGATAACAGTGCAGCTGTTCTTATTGAGTCAATCCCTCCCTACTTCAGTTGTATGAGTGAAGCTAGAGTGCATAAAAAAGGAGTTGGAGTTGCCATTTTGTTCAATGATTCCCTCCAATTCAAGCAGATGTCTTATGGAAATTTTGATTCTTTTGGATATGTGGCTCTTCAGTGGAATTCCTCCTCTCAAGCTATATTTCTAAATATCTACAGGCCACCTAAATACTGCGTTACCTTTTTTGATGACTTTGCTGAACTGCTGTCTATTATCTGTATTGACATTGAATATGTAGTTACTGTTGATGATTTTAACATCCATATTGATAACCCGCAGGACAGAGGCACTAAGGAACTGTGTTATGTTCTTGATAATTATGGACTGACTCAGCATGTAACGGAGCCCACACACAACAAGGGGCACATTCTGGACTTCATCATCTCTAAGGGACTGAACATTTCTCAGGTTGTGCTGACTGATGTTGCTCTCTCTGATCATTCCTATGTTTTCTTTGAGAGTGCTATCTCCGTGCACACAAATGTTCAAACAGAGGTAATCACAAAACGGTATATTACTGAAAACACTAGTGAAATTATTCATAATTGACAGTTAAATTTCATCAAGACAGACCATCATGTTCTGTTCAAACTCCAACAAATATTTTTTTTAAAAAAGGATTGTTTTATGTCCGCGTTGTGATTACCTGTAGGAGCACATGTCCCACATCTTGGAAACTATTTTGGGAAAGGAGAAATGATCTGAAAGAGGTGGATATGACATTTTATTACTATTACTAATTCTTATTAATAATTCTTCTACTGATTTTAGTAATTAATAATAATAATTGATAATCATTAATTATTGCTGATAGCCAAACTTGTAGACAACCCCCAACAAAATGGTGCCCCGTGTGAGGCGGAGTATTGTTGGCAATTATTCAGAATTGTGCAATAATAAATTCAGCATAATTTTGGCCTGCACCAAAATTTTGGAGTTTCAAACTTTTAGACTATCCAAAAGCCTTTATATTCAAAACAACTAGTCTGCCACAGGAATAGATATATAGCTGTACTTACAAACAAGTGCAGTGTGGTGAGATTTGATTTTTCAAAGCAATTTTAGCTAAAGCAATTGGTAACCCAAATCTTGAGTTATTGATAACTAACATTGTAGGTGTTTACAGTGTTCCTCATAGAGAACACTAAGACCTTGCTGATGCTGCTAGCCACTCAAGTTGTACCTATACTGTGCGAATTATAAAAATTTTGGTTCAGCATTCGAATACCACATATTCAATGCAATCAAGTGAAACTCTAAGAATTGGCTGTTGATTGAAGTGCTCCCCTTTTTAATTAAAACACCGTGTGCCACCAGCCCTGTGACACATAGAGAGCGTGTACCCGGCTGTTACTGCCATGCATTCCAGCCAGAGTAAGAAATAGAGCCTGTGAGATAGAGCACAGCATGCTACCAACCCTGTGAAACTTAGAAGTTATCCTCTAGCTGTTAATGCCATGCATTCCAGTCTGAATCAACTTCAAGAAACAATCCTCTGACTGTTACTGCCCTTCATCTCAGTTAGTGCATGTTAAAATCTGTTGTACCCACTTTCATTAATGAAAAATCAGCTCCCTCTACATTCAGGAGATGGGAACAATTCCTAATTGACCCTTAGTTCTTGGGAATAAAGTCAGCTTCTCAACCTCCACTGAGAGACAGAGCTAACATCTACCTGACTTCCCATCTCTCTGAAATAGACACTGAGGAGACAAACAAGAAGCATTATTATCAATTTTTCCAACAGAGAACAAGAGCAGCATACTAAGGAAAAAGTCTGAGGCTACTGGAAAGAAGCAGAGGGATGTTTATCCATAGCTGAGGTACTCAATAGAGTACTAACCCCATTTGTTCTTGTTCTGTGCCATTTTGCTGATATGATTGTTGTTGTTTTATGATGTTATTCAGTTGTTTAAATAATCAGACCTGCAGTAGTCAAATAAAATAACCAGGTCAAAGGGCCACAAGGGTTTTGGTAGGGGGGGTTTGGTGTCCTCCGTCAAGAAAATTTGATGAGAGAGAGATATGCAAATTACAGAATGAAATGCTCAAGGTCCTTGTTGTGTTTACCTTTAGGAGCACATGTTCCGCATCTTGTTTCAGGAAAGGAGAAATGTTCTGAAAGAGATGGATATGACATGTGAAACAGGCAGTGGTGGAAAGTAATTAAGTACATTTACTGTGCTTAGGTACAATTTTGAGGTACTTGTATTTTGCTTGAGTATTTCAATGTGATGCTACTTTATGCTTCCACTCCACTACATTTATTTGACAGCTTTAGTCACCTATAAGATCAATATTTTACACATAAAAACATTTGATCAGTTTGTTATATATGTATTGTTATAGATTAGACTATTCAACAGTATAGTCTGTTAAAATTAAATTAAATTAAAATGCTTTAGTGAAGAAAGCTGAAAGTTCAGAGACTGACTGACAAACATTTGTCTGCTCTGAACATGAACTCTGTACTTTGTGGTGTTTCAGGAGGAAAACTGCCTCAAATAAACTCTCATTTTAGTTTCACATTTTCTCCAGAAGTTTTGAATGAGATTCTGAGATGAAGACAGAAGAAAAAACTTTGCTCACTGTTGAAAAAAACATCTTTATTGATTATGTAAAGCTTCAGATTGTTCACACATCCAATCAGTGAAGTCTGTTAAATGACTCTTGTTCAATGATTTCATGTTCAGATTCACTTCATCCACACAATCAGTTAGTTTAACCCAGAATGTACAAGAACATAATAAATGATTATTATCATGATGATTACAGTTTTATGAATTTAGTGGTGAGAACAAAATATCTATGATGAAGGAAGTTCTGCTGTTTTCTCTGTTTACGCTGAAGTAGAGAAACAACAGCAAACAAATACATCAATACAAACATGAAACTAACATTTAGAACAAAGAGAAGTTTATATTTTCATGTGAGGAAACATCAGTGAAGGTTAAAAACATCATCATGAGCAGTGATAGCCTCCATGGATAAAAACACACAGGAAAAAGTGACATTTAAAGAAACTGAAAACATCAACAGAACAACAAATGAAAGGAAAAAAAGTGTTGACAATCCCAGTTTGATTGACAGCTGATCTCTGTGCAGTTCAGAAACACCACAGCAACAAGCTCTCAGAAACAATGGAGACAAAAACATGAAGAATTAGAACAGAATCTGACACATGAAGTCTGAAATGACTTCTGTCTATTTGAGTTTACACAACTCAGCTGTGTCTCCAACAAAACAAAGATAAAGTCCAGCATAGAGAGGCTGAGTGAATGTGGTCTGGACTCTGTGGAGGAGAGTCATGGTTTCAGAGACGCTGTAGAAGGACAGAATACCTGCTCTGTGATCCAGGTACACTCCTACTCTGGAGGAAACAGGACCTGAGACGGAAGTTGAGATGTTGTTGAACCAAAATGTATAACTGTTAGTGTCACAATATAACATCCAAGATTTGTCATTATGTCCAAATCTACATTCCTTCGAGCTTCCTGCTCTGTTGATATTCTTGTATACGACTGCTACCTCAACTCCTCCCCATTCCCCTCTCCACTCCACCTCCCAGTAACAACGTCCAGTCAGACTCTCTCTACTCAGGACCTGAGTATAATAAGTAAATCTCTCTGGGTGACTAGAATAAGACTGTTCTTCACTCATTAGTTCTGCTTTTCTGTTCCCCTCAGATAATAATAGATATGTGTAAGCTGTGTTTGGATCCAGAGTGATTCCACGTGAATATTTTAAGAACTCAGCTCTGGTCTTGGGTTCTGGTTCTGACAGTAAAACGTCCACTTCAGTCACTGTCAGTGAGATGTTTGTCCATTTCTCCCTCAGGATGTCCTGTAGTTGATCTCTGAGCTCTGACACAGCTGCTGTCACATCCTCAAAGTATCTCAGAGGACGGATATTGATGCTGGATGAGTCTGTAGATGCACTGAGTTGTGACAGTGAGGGGTAGTTGAGTAGAAGCTGGTTGTGATCCTCTGTGTGTGAGAGCTGCTTCATTTCAGCGTCTTTCCTCTTCAGCTCAGTGATCTCCTGCTTCAGCTTCTCCTGAAGCTCTTTGACTCGACTCACTTCAGTTTCCTGCTGGGATCTGATCTGCTGCTTCACATCAGAGCTTCTTTTCTGGATGAGACGGATCAGCTCAGTGAAGATCTTCTCACTGTCCTCCATTGCTTTATCAGCAGAGCGACTGACGGCCTCCACCTCCTGTTGAAGCAGCTTCACATCTTTCTCTCTGTCCTGGATTCTCTGCTGGATTTGTTGTCGACTCACCTCGAGCCCTCTCTGCCTCTCAGTCCTTTCTGCTGCAGCTGAGACTGTGTCGTGGCCTTTATGTTCATCCACAGAGCAGAGATAACAGATACTCTGCTGATCAGTACGGCAGAATATCTTCATCACCTCATCATGACGAGAGCAGATGTTCTCCTGGAGCTTCTCTGAAGGGTCGACCAGCTTGTGTTTTTGAAATTGTCCGACATGGTAGTGAGGCTGAAGATGATTCTCACAGTAAGAGATCAGACACTGCAAACAGGACTTGAGGGCTTTCCGCTTCCTCCCAGTGCAGACATCACAGGCCACATCTTCAGGTCCAGCATAGCAGTGATCAGCAGGAGCAGCTTGGAGTCCAGTCTTCTTCAGCTGCTCCACTAAAGCTGCTAACATGGTGTTTTTCCCCAGGACAGGCCTCGGTGTGAAGGTCTGTCTGCACTGAGGGCAGCTGTAGATCTTCCTCTGATCCTCTCCATTCCAGTGTGTTTTAATACAGTTCATACAGTAGCTGTGTCCACAGGGAATAGTCACTGGATCCTGCAGAAGATCCAGACAGATCGAACAAGAGAAGGTTTCTAGGTCCAGCTGATCTCCTCTCTGCGCCATTTCAGCTCTCAGTGGCAACGACTGTCTGAGTTTCACTTCCAGAGAGGTGAAACAATTTTGAGCTCTGATCTGAACAACATGTGTTTCTGCAGCCTGACAGCTCTTGTACTACATTACATGTTGGTTACACCCATCTGCAAACTGTAGATCTGAAGGGGAGGGAACAAGGAGATATGAGCACAGAGTGGAGCTTGTTGTGTTTGAGAGCAGGAAGAGGAGGGAGGGCTTATCAAGTGCTGATTCATTCCAGACAGAGGAGCAGTTTTAAAGGGATACTGGCTGCTTTTCATTTGGCTTTCACTCACGTCTCAGCTCCTCCCAGTGAGGACGGAGGAATTCAATTCACCAAAACGGACGTCCTTACTCACTCCGGCCTTATTTTGAGGAGAAGACAATGATGCACAACATCACCACTGTCAAATATGAAGAAGTCAGCTATCAATATGTAGAAATTATTAAGTAAAATTCATGTATAAATAATGAACTGTTTAAACAGTTACTTGATAATTTCTACATATTGATAGTTGGAGGGAAAACACCTGATAACTATAGCAGCATCTGTCTGTCACAGAATAAGAAACAAATACACAATTTAAATCTGGTAATTACGGAAAGAACAGAACTGACATAAAGGAGTGTTGGGACTGGAGGAGTGCGTTTGGTTATTAGCAATAATTCATAACTATCTATGATAGTTATGAATTATTGCATGAAATTGAAATGAAGATATTGTTAACATTAATCAATAGTTCAGGCACCAACTGTTAAAGAATCTCACATGAGAAGGCAAAACTGTCAGATCTGTGAGGAGCACAGTTGGTTATTAGCAATAATTAACCATTATCATTGATAATTAATTATATAAATTAATAGAAATATTAATATGAATTAACAATTACAGGGTACCACCCAGAAACCAGGACCAATAACCAAACAAGGTAGTCTCATAAAAGGAGTTCACCTAGAATGTTAATATTTGAAAGATATCAATATTCACAGGTGAACAAAGGAGGCTTGAATTTGAGCTCTGACTCCCTCAATCAGCCACTTTTCACAATATATTATACACAATAATGACAAAAGAACTTCTCTTTAAGGATACAGCTGTATTTATTAAACTTAGCAAGATTAACAGTTAACAAAGTTAACAAATGCTTAATTCAATAAACAACTGTCCTAAAATCTAATTCTACTTAGGCAAAACACAAACAGCTATGTACCGGGTTAAACACATTTCAGGTGAATGCATGTGTGTGTGTGTGTGTGTGTGTGAGACAAGATGGCGACGTGGGCTGACGTGATGGCGTCGTTGTTCTGGGACGCGGACGTGACTATGAGAGGAAGTCACGTCAAGCGAGAACCGAATGTCTTGGTTAGACAATAGCAAGATGGCGCCGCCTGGTGGTCGGTGTCTTGTACTCACCAAATTCCATTTGACACACATGTCTGATGGCGGATAACAGCGAATAGAGCGACGCTTTATCCGGCGTTATCTAACAATCAGATGTGTAAAAAGATGTCGGTGCGTGTAAATGTGTACGCACGGATGTGTGTGCGTGTAATTTGCAAGAGAGGGAAGAGGGAGAGGAAGCAATCGTGAGAGTGAGAGAAGCGGCCCCTTTGTCCACAGACAGCACGCGTACGGACGGCAGTCTGTAACATTCACACATTTACTGGTTTCTGATCAACAAAGCAACTTACTTTCTCAGTCATGGTGGCACAAACCAGTCACGAGCGGAACAAACACATAACAGTCTAGCATGGTGAACACAACTAAACAGGCAGGAAACTTTAAATACTCCTCAGAATAAGGCAAAGCAAATGGACTTGGCTGTCCATCAATCTACACAACAAAACAATAGCAATAAAGCTGAACATAAATGTATATACTCAAATGTATATAGTAACATGATAAAAAAAAAGGTAATGAAATTAACTTATTTGATAACATTCTTTCAGTATTTGTGAAAAAATCAGGTCAAATTCAGGATGTAAATTTGAGCAAAAGGTTCATTTTTAATGTTAGATATATTTAAACAAATCAATATAAATCTGGTTTTGGTAAATCTGGAATAATTTGGGTTTTTTAATATTATAATTTTCGAACGTTTGCCAACATGTGATAATCTCCATATCCTTCTTCCTTAATGAAATCAGTCATTCTATGTGTGAATTACTGCAGCTCTGTTCTTTCACTGCTCAAGTCTTTACAAATGTCCACAATTTATTTAGTCCAGCATGATTTTGTTGGAGTGATATATGACATATAGATCAAATCAGATTTGAGAGTGTACTTAACCATAACAGTCTAGTTGATGAAGATTGTCTGTTTTACTGACAGAAATATTTCTGCTTGTATTGAAGGATCAGAGTTTGCATTGGCAAAGTGTATTGGCACTTTTACTGAAGTATAAAGGATCAGAGTATTTCTTCCACCTCATCAGCCACTCTGAGGATAGCTGACAGAACCTGATTCTGCATTTTCTAAATGTCTTTAACAGAATGTAAACACATACTTTATGTTTCTAAATGATCTGACACCTAGAAGAATAATAGTACAGATTGTTCCTTCTCATAATCATAATCACTGCAGACCCCTCCTACCCTGGACATAAGCTGTTCCAACTTCTCCCCTCAAATGACTGTGGTTCAAGACACCACATGGTCTGGCCTTTTGTCTCTGTAGTTCTCTCTCAGCCATATTGTCTGCATGCTGTGGGCTCAGTCACCAGGTGACTTTGGCCATCTTGACATCGCCGCCGCCGCCGCCCTTTGGTAAACTTTGACACTGAATTGGCTATCTTTTTCCTTGACTCCAGGGTGGTGCCCTGTTATCATTAATTGTTACTGATAATTCTCCCATGTATTTTAATAATCAATAATTATCTTTGATAAACATTAATTATTGCTTATAACCAAACTTGTAGCCAAGGCCTTGCAAAATGGTGCCCTGTGTGAGGCAGGGTGTTGTTGGCAATTATTCATAATTGTGCAATATTAATTTCAGCATAAATTTGGCCAGGACCAAAATTTTGGAATTTCAAACTTTTAGACTATCCAAAAGCCTTTATATTCAACACAACTAGTCCTAGAAGAATAATAGTACAGATTGTTCCTTCTCATAATCATAATCACTGCAGACCCCTCACACCCTGGACATAGGCTGTTCAAACTTTTCCCCTCTGGTAGGCGCTACAGAACACTGTACACCAAAACCACCAGACACAGGAACAGTTTCATCCTCTCGCTGTCACACATATGAACAGTTAACTCACTGTGCAATAACCCTGGACACTATAATACCAACTGCACTTATAATATATATATATATCTGTTTTAGTTTAAAACACAAATGTGCAATACATTCCACTCACTACAGTATAAGTGAACAGGCTGTATATAGTGTACATCAGTGGTTCTCAAACTTTTTCACATCAAAACTGACACAAATTCGACCACAGACCCCCATCTAATAAGATTTTTTAAAGTTTCAGAAACATTCAGAAAGTTTGCATAAAGGGCTCAAAAAGTCTGTTGGAGAGCCTTCATGCACTTAACTATTAGACAGTGGGACAGCCCTGAACTGTTGTGGATTTAACGGGAACATGCTTTAAAGTCCATCAGTCTGTGAGTGTGGACATTGCAATTGGGCTTATATCTATAGTTGCTGCATCTTAATATTTACCTCCTGAAAATGCTATGTCAGTAACTTATGTCATCATGTTAGAGGGCTTGTCCAGTCTATGTGCATGTGCATGATATGTCAATATCATATGACAAGCAAAGCAAGTGTTCCCGGTAAAGATTATAATGAATCTTGAATTTAATATTCAATCAAATCTTGTAGCACAAAGTCTCACATGTACAGATTTGTAATTACTTGCTGTCAAAACTATTTCTGCATAAAGAAATCTGTCCATTGTTGCTCTAAAATATCTTGATTTACAGATTGACTTAAGTTTGGATTTGTTTTGTACTCAAAGCTCAGTAGTTCTGTCACTAATAAACTTCCATGCATCATTATAAGGTATTCTGGAAAGAGCTACGACTAATGTCAATACACTATAATACTACAATACAAACAGGACACTGAACAAGATTTTCTGAGTCACTTTTTGTCAGTTAACCTTTTTCATTTGTGTCATTTCCTGAACAAACAGCCCATGTTTTTGTTTTACTGGTCTTACACCGGAGTCACTGGTGTTTACATTTAAACCAAAATATCTGATACTGAATATATGCATTTTTTAGGATATCTTCTCTGCTGGTATAAGAAACAATAACAGGCTTAAAATACAATATAATTATAATATAATATATTTCATTTCATTTTATTTTTTCTTTTTCTTCATTTTTACAGAGACAGTGCACTATTAAAAGTAATTGCACCAGAGTTAGCTAGTAGCTAATTTACATCTGTTGTCCCCGGGTAGGGAGACAAAAAACAACCACAGAACAACAATTACACTACATAAAACAACACAATACATAAGAAGCCATCAGTGTGAGATAATAAATATAATCATTGTGATAAATATAATAAATAAAAGGCAATCATTGGTGGTGACACTTTTGTGCTGACTTTAGCCAGTCCTTGAGGCTGGTTTTAAACACTGCAGAGCTTCCTGAGTCTCTCTCTCTATATATCCAATATTTGTGGGTATGGAATTCCACTTCCCCACTACTTTAACAGAGGAATCGGATTGAGCAAAGGTTGTCTTTTTCGAACTGCGGTACCCAGTCACCCCCAGTAGATGCTCTAGTCCTACCGGCACTGCCACTGCCAGGATAGGCCAGGCATTCTCTAAGAGGAGGAGATGCAAGATTATGAATAATTTTAAACATCAGGAAAACATCAGAGTAAAAGAAGAAGTTATCGAAATTGAGAAAAATTACATTTTTTGCCTGCAACCAGGTTGTTATGCAGTAAGACAAATGAAGAAAAATCATAGTGTGTTTTATAGTTGTTTTTTGAAGAATATATTTGTATAAATTATAATGCCTAAATATTTAACATATGTCACAGGTTTAATGACTTCACTATTCATTAAAATATTGGGATTAATTGAATTATTGATCTTCGCTGTGAAATACATGCAAACTGTTTTGCTAACATTAACAGTCAAGCAGGAACCAGCTAGCCACTCCAACACCTTGCTCATTGCAGCTGTCAATTTGGCTGCAGCATGTTCTTCAGATCTTGCATGAGTAAAAATCACAGTATTATCAGTATACATTTGGATGTTAACATCTAGGCATACTTGAGGAAGATCATTAATATATATACTAAATAAAATTGGTCCTGTATGGTTTTCATGTAGCTTTAACTGTTTCTACAAGGACAACATAAGAGAGAGGTATGAAGAATATGTGTGTGCATGAGTGTGTCTTTTATCCCATTTTAAGTTAATGTACCTTTTATGCAAGTTCTCAAAATGTTAAAAATATATAGAGCCAAACTGGGAAAAGTCAGTTACTGTTGAAAAGAAAGATGGTAAAGTCATTGAGACAGAAACACCAACAGATGAAGAGTCTGCAAAAACAAAACAAAAACTAACAGAAGAGAAACATACAGTAGACAAAAGAAGAAGAAGAGAAAAAAGGTAAAAGAAGCAATTTGTAGCCATTTTCTTATCAAGACAGAGACCATGGTGTTCTGTTCAACCTGCAACTAATATTTAAAAAGAAGAAGGATTGTTTTATGTCCTTGTCGTGTTTACCTGTAGGAGCACATGTCCCACATCTGGGAAACTCTTTCAGGAAAAGAGAAATGGTCTGAAAGAGGTGGATATGATATGTGAAACAGTGGTGGAAAGTAACTAAGTACATTTACTCAAGTACTGTACTTAAGTACAAATTAGAGGTACTTGTATTTTACTTGAGTATTTCCATGTGATGCTACTTTATACTTCCACTCCACTATATTTCAGAGGGAAATATTGTACTTTCCACTCCACTACATTTATCTGAGAGCTTTAGTTACCTATCAGATCAATATTTTACACATAAAACATTTGATCAGTTTGCTATTTATTTTTTGTGGTGTTTTAGGAGGAAAACTGCCTCAAATAAACTCTCATTTTAGTTTCACACTTTCTGCAGAAGCTTTGAATGAGATCCTGAGATGAAGACAGAAGAAAATACTTTGCTCACTGTTGAAAAAAACATCTTTATTGATTATGTAAAGCTTCAGATTGTTCACACATCCAATCAGTAAAGTCTGATAAATGACTCTTGTTCAATGATTTCATGTTCAGATTCACTTCATCCACACAATCAGTTAGTTTAACCCAGAATGTACAAGAACATAATAAATGATTATTATCATGATAATTACAGTTTGATTATACATTTCTTTATCAATTTACAAAGTGAGAATAAAATATCTATGATGAAGGAAGTTCTGCTGTTTTCTCTGTTAAAGACGCTGAAGTGGAGAAACAACAGCAAACAAATACATCAATACAAACATGAAACTAACATTTAGAACAAAGAGAAGTTTATATTTTCATCTGAAGAAATGTCAGTGAAGCTTAAAAACATCATCATGAGCAGCGATAGCCTCCATGGATAAAAACACACAGGAAAAAGTGACATTTAAAGAAACTGAAAACATCAACAGAACAACAAATGAAAAGAAAAAAGTGTTGACAATCCCAGTTTGATTGACAGCTGATCTCTGTGCAGTTCAGAAACACCACAGCAACGAGCTCTCAGACACAATGGAGACAAAAACATGAAGAATTACAACAGAATCTGACACATGAAGTCTGAAATGACTTCTGTCTATTTGAGTTTACACAACTCAGCTGTGTCTCCAGCATTACGATGAAGACAAAGTCCAGCATAGAGAGGCTGAGTGAATGTGGTCTGGACTCTGTGGATGAGAGTAATTTTTTTAGAGATGCTGTAGAAGGACAGAATACCTGCTCTGTGATCCAGGTACACTCCTACTCTGGAGGAACGACGACCTGAGATGAAAGTTGACATATTGTTGAACCAAAATTCACAACTGTTAGTGTCACAATATAACATCCAAGATTTGTCATTGTGTCCAAATCTACATTCATCCGAGTCTCCTGCTCTGCTGATATTCTTGTATGCGACTGCTATACCAACTCCCAATCCCCATTCCCCTCTACACTTCACCTCCCAGTAACAACGTCCTGTCAGACTCTCTCTACTCAAGACCTGCTGCTGTTCAGTGAATCTGTCTGGGTGGCGAGAATAAGACTGGACTATATAAATTAGTTCTACTTTTCTGTTCCCCTTAAATAACAGCCGTGTGTTTACTGTGTTTGGATCCAGAGTGATTTCACGTGAATATTTTAAGAACTCAGCTCTGGTCTTGGGTTCTGGTTCTGACAGTAAAACATCCACTTCAGTCACTGTCAGTGAGATGTTTGTCCATTTCTCCCTCAGGATGTCCTGTAGTTGATCTCTGAGCTCTGACACAGCTGCTGTCACATCCTCAAAGTATCTCAGAGGACGGATATTGATGCTGGATGAGTCTGTAGATGCACTGAGTTGTGACAGTGAGGGGTAGTTGAGTAGAAACTGATTGTAATCCTCTGTGTGTGAGAGCTTCTTCAGTTCATCGTCTTTCCTCTTCAGCTCAGTGATCTCCTGCTCCAGCTTCTCCTGAAGCTCTTTGACTCGACTCACTTCAGTTTCCTGCTGGGATCTGATCTGCTGCTTCACATCAGAGCTTCTTTTCTGGATGAGATGGATCAGCTCAGTGAAGATCTTCTCACTGTCTTCCACTGCTTTATCAGCAGAGCGACTGACGGCCTCCACCTCCTGTTGAAGCATCTTCACATCTTTCTCTCTGTCCTGGATTCTCTGCTGGATTTGTTGTCGACTCACCTCGAGCTCTCTCTGCCTCTCAGTCCTCACTGCTGCAGCTGAGACTGTGTCGTGGCCTTTATGTTCATCCATAGTGCAGAGATAACAGATACTCTGCTGATCAGTACGGCAGAATATCTTCATCACCTCATCATGACGAGAGCAGATGTTCTCCTGAAGCTTCTCTGAGGGGTCGACCAGCTTGTGTTTCTTTAACGGAGCTGCATCATAATGAGGCTGGAGGTGTTTCTCACAGTAAGAGGCCGGACAAGTCAGACAGGACTTGAGGGCTTTCAGCTTCCTCCCAGTACAGACATCACAGGCCACATCTTCAGGTCCAGCATAGCAGTGATCAGCAGGAGCAGCTTGGAGTCCAGTCTTCTTCAGCTGCTCCACTAAAGCTGCTAACATGGTGTTTTTCACCAGGACAGGCCTCGGTGTGAAGGTTTGTCTGCACTGAGGGCAGCTGTAGATCTTCCTCTGATCCTCTCCATCCCAGAAGCCTTTAATACAGTTCATGCAGTAACTGTGTCCACAGGGAATAGCCACTGGATCCTTCAGTAGATCCAGACAGATCGAACAAGAGAAGGTTTCTCGGTCCAGCTGTTCTCCTTTCTGCGCCATTTCAGCTCTCAGTGACAACGGCTGTCTAAGGTTCACTTCCTGAGAAGTGACACAAGTTTGAACTTTGATCTAACAACGTGTTTCCGCAGTAAATGCAGCCTGACAGCTCTTGTACTACATTACATGTTGGTGACACCCATCTGCAAACTGTAGATCTGAAGGGGAGGGAACAAGGAGATATGAGCACAGAGTGGAGCTTTTTGTGTTTGAGAGCAGGAAGAAGAGGGAGGGCTTATCAAGTGCTGATTCATTCCAGGAAGAGGAGCAGGTTTAAAGGTTATTGGCTGTTTTTCATTTGGCTAACGTGACTCCTCGCTTCCCTCACTCACGTCTCAGCTCCTCCCAGTGAGGACGGAGGGATTTAATTCACCAAAAGGGACGTCCTCTCTCACTCCGACCTTATTTTGAGGAGAAGACAATGATGCACAGAAGTCAGCTATCCATATGTAGAAATTATTAAGTAACAGTTTAAAAAACTTAAAATTCATGTATAATTAATTAACAGTTTAAACAGTTACTAGATAATTTCTACGTATTGATAGTTGGAGAGAAAACACCTGATAACTGCTCCAATGTTTTATCATTTGATTATAGATCTATAGCAGCGTCTGTCTGTCACAGATTAAGAAACAAATAGACAATTTAAATCTGTTAATTACAGAAAGAACAGAACCAACATAAAGGAGCAATAAAAACAGCTGCAGCCTGCAGAATATGTTTGAATAAAGTTTAGTTTGTGACAGTCTGACGTCCTTTTCAGGCTCAGGATGATTTTATAGGAGATGCAGCTGTGTGACGTCATATTTTCCTGTAGGAGCTGAGACGTACTGAAACAGAGAAGAAGAGGAAGAAAGGAGAATCCTTCTGGCTTATGAAGAAAAATAAACTAATAGTGTTGTGTGATTAATTCAGATTCTACACACATATCATTTTTTAATGAATAAATATGAAAAGCTGCTGTTGGTGACGTCATTCCTGTTCCACAGGTAGTTTTCCTGATCTGCTGTATTACAACAACAACCTGAATGTTTACTGTCCTGTCAGATCAGCTGACCAATCAATAACCAATCAATAAACACACTGGATCAAAGGGGTGTATGGAGTTTAGTCAAACTCTCTATTGATTACAATAAAGCAAATATACTAGATGAACAACAGAGAAATTAATCACTGTTGTAGAAATTATGAAAATCCAGCAACGTAATAAAAAATATCATGAAATTACTTCATTTGATAACATAATTTAAGTATCTGTGGAAAAAAAACAGGTTGAATTCAGAATGTAAATTTGAGTAAAAGGCTCATTTTTAATGTAAGATGCGTTTAAACAAATCAATAGTTATTTGTTGCAGCTCTGAGTCCCACAGAACATAAATGCACCAGATTATTTGGATCTGTGGTTTGGTTGGTTTTGGTGAATCTGGAATAATTGTTTTTTATTACATTATAATTTTCTAACTTTTGCCAACAACATGTGATTATCTCCACATCCTTCTCCTTAATGAAATCATATATTCTATATGTGAATTACTGCAGCTCTGTCCTTTCACTGCTCACGTCTTTACAAATGTCCACAATTGATTTAGTCCAGCATGATTTTGTTGGAGTGATATATGACTTATAGATCAAATCAGATCATAGATTTTACTAAACCATAACAGTCTAGTTGATGCAGGTTGTCTGTTTTACTGACAGAAATATTTCTACTTGTATTGAAGGATCAGAGTTCTTGTTGCATCACTTCTTATGGACAGCAGGGGGAGTCTGGCTGCCAAAGACCAGTTAATACAACTCCAAACTCCTGAATGTGTTCAGTTTTCATGTCTGGAGATGTTTGCTTACATGTAAAATGAATAAAACACTCAATGTACTCACAGTACTATTACTTCAATACTTAAAGTAGACCTTGCTGATACTTATGTACTTTTACTTGAGTTGGATTTTTCATGCAGGATTTTTACTTGTAATGGAGTATTTTTACATTTTCATATTGGTTACTTTTGAAGTAAAGGATCTGGAGTAAAACTGTTCATCTCTAACTTATTTTACTTCCTGCGTCATCCATCTGTTCCCTCTGCCAAGGACAAGAAGCAAGAGAGGAATCAAAATAAGAAGAAAACATAACAAAGTGTGGCAAAAAACTTGAAAGAGAACTGCTTCAGCCTCTGCATGAAGAGAGTTTTGAACATGACAGTTATCTGAGCCAAGAGGAGGAGTCTCCACCCCCCTCACCAACTTCCACCTTTGAGGATTCACCCCTTTCACCTCCCCAAATCCCATCCAGGTCACTCTCCTCTCCAGTCACCCTTTCCCCCTCCTCTGCTTTCTTGGAGTTCACTGACCAGATGAAAGAGCTGGTCACTGCTGGGACTAAACTTACACCCTGCCCTAATCCCATTTTGTCTCCCCTAAACCCCCTTTGGCGTCCACCTCCACCAATGGCTTTAAGTCCTCAGCCAGTTTACATTCGTCACTGTTACGGCGCCCAGCCCTCACCCCTCCATGGCAGCTTCAGAATCATCCTCATCCAGCCCGATAAAAGCACAGCACATCCAGTAATTTGTGTACAAAATACAGCAAGCTCTAACTGATATGTGCTGGGTCCAGGCTGCAAAGCTGATAGCACTCGTGACTCTTCCCAGTGTGCCAGTAGCTTGCTCAATTCCTGTCTCGATAGATAACAGGAAAAGAAGAACAACCTTAATTTTATGTTTTTAACTGAAACTTGGTTAGACCAAGATAACAGTGCAGCTGTTCTTATCGAGTCAACCCCTCCCAACTTCAGTTTTATGAGTGAAGCTAGAGTGCATTAAAGGTTTAATGATTCCCTCCAATGCAAGCAGATGTCTTATGGAAATTTTGATTCTTTTGAATATGTGGCTCTTCAGTGGAATTCCTCCTCTCAAGCTATATTTCTAAATATCTACAGGCCACCTGAATACTGCGTTACCTTTTTTGATGACTTCGCTGAAGTGCTGTCTATTATCTCTATTAACATTGACTATGTAGTTATTGTTGGTAATTTTAACATCCATGTTTACAGAGGACAGCAGCACTAAAGAACTGTGTTATGTTCTTGATAACTATGGACTGACTCAGCATGTGACAGAGCCCACACACAACAAGGGGCACACTCTGGACTTCATCATCTCTAAAGGTCTGAACATTTCTCAGGTTGTGGTGACTGATGTTGCTCTCTCTGATCATTCCTGTGTTTTCTTTGAGAGTGCTATCTCCGTGCACACAAATGTTCAAACAGAGGTAATCACAAAATGGTATATTACTGAAAACACCAGTGAAATTTTTATTCAGGCTTTCTCTTCCACACCCGCCCTCTCTGAGGTATGAGCTTGTTGATAATTTCAGTTTAAAATTATAAATGTTATTGATGCCATTGCACCTACTCAGGTGAAGGTTGTCTCTGGTAAGAAAAGATCTCCATGAGGAAATGCCACGCTGGTCAGAATAGAAGGTGGCGAAAAACAAATCTCCAGGTTCATTATGACATCTATAAAGAGAGACTTCACATTATAATTTGGAACTGAGAAATGCAAGGTGGTCCTTCTTTTCTGACATCATTTGTCAGTATGTGTTGTGGTCCACTTAAAATCAATTTGAGTAGTATGACACAATTTTTTACAAAACCTGGAGGACATTATACAACATCTGAAATCCAAGCTGCCTTGATATTCTGCCTACAGACTTTATCAACTGCATGGCCTCCATCCTTCTACAGATTCCCTGAAAACTGCCATCATCAAGCCACTCTTAAAAAAGAACAATCTAAACACTTCACTAATGAGCAACTATAGGCCCATATCAAACCTCCCATTTTTTAGTAAAATCATTGATGATAATTACAGCTTTATGAATTTAGTGGTGAGAACAAAATATCTATGATGAAGGAAGTTCTGCTGTTTTCTCTGTTTAAGACGCTGAAGTGGAGAAACAACGGCAAACAAATACATCAATACAAACATGAAACTAACATTTAGAACAAAGAGAAGTTTATATTTTCATCTGAAGAAACGTCAGTGAAGGTTAAAAACATCATCATGAGCAGTGATAGCCTCCATGGATAAAAACACACAGGAAAAAGTGACATTTAAAAAAAGTGAAAACATCAACAGAACAACAAATAAAAAGAAAAAAGTGTTGACAATCCCAGTTTGATTGACAGCTGATCTCTGTGCAGTTCAGAAACACCACAGCAACGAGCTCTCAGACACAATGGAGACAAAAACATGAAGAATTACAACAGAATCTGACACATGAAGTCTGAAATGACTTCTGTCTATTTGAGTTTACACAACTCAGCTGTGGTTCCATAATAAAGATAAAGTCCAGCATAGAGAGGCTGAGTGAATGTGGTCTGGACTCTGTGGAGGAGAGTCATGGTTTCAGAGACGCTGTAAAAGGACAGAATACCTGCACTGTGATCCAGGTACACTCCTACTCTGGAGGAACCAGGACCTGAGACACGAGTTTTGATGCTGTAGAACCAAAATTCATAACTGTCATTGTCACAATCTAACATCCAAGATTTGTCATTAAATCCAAATCCACATTCATCCGAGTCTCCTGCTCTGCTGATATTCTTGTATGCGACTGCTACACCAACTCTCCGTCTCCACACCACCTCCCAGTAACAACGTCCAGTCAGACTCTCTCTACTCAGGACCTGATCATAATCCGTGAATCTGTCTGGGTGACTAGAATAAGACTGTTGTTGTCTCGTTAGTTCTGCTTTTCTGTTCCCCTCAGATAATAATAGATATGTGTAAGCTGTGTTTGGATCCAGAGTGATTCCACGTGAATATTTTAAGAACTCAGCTCTGGTCTTGGGTTCTGGTTCTGACAGTAAAACGTCCACTTCAGTCACTGTCAGTGAGATGTTTGTCCATTTCTCCCTCAGGATGTCCTGTAGTTTATCTCTGAGCTCTGACACAGCTGCTGTCACATCCTCAAAGTATCTCAGAGGACGGATATTGATGCTGGATGAGTCTGTAGGTTCACTGAGTTGTGACAGTGAGGGGTAGTTGTGTAGAAACTGGTTGTGATCCTCTGTGTGTGAGAGCTTCTTCAGTTCAGCGTCTTTCCTCTTCAGCTCAGTGATCTCCTGCTCCAGCTTCTCCTGAAGCTCTTTGACTCGACTCACCTCAGTTTCCTGCTGGGATCTGATCTGCTGCTTCACATCAGAGCTTCTTTTCTGGATGAGACGGATCAGCTCAGTGAAGATCTTCTCACTGTCCTCCACTGCTTTATCAGCAGAGCGACTGACGGCCTTCACCTCCTGTTGAAGCAGCTTCACATCTTTCTCTCTGTCCTGGATTCTCTGCTGGATTTGTTGTCGACTCACCTCGAGCTCTCTCTGCCTCTCAGTCCTTTCTGCTGCAGCTGAGACTGTGTCGTGGCCTTTATGTTCATCCACAGAGCAGAGATAACAGATACTCTGCTGATCAGTACGGCAGAACATCTTCATCACCTCATCATGACGAGAGCAGATGTTCTCCTGGAGCTTCTCTGAGGGGTCGACCAGCTTGTGTTTTTTAAATTGTCCGACATGGTAGTGAGGCTGAAGATGATTCTCACAGTAAGAGATCAGACACTGCAGACAGGACTTGAGGGCTTTCAGCTTCCTTCCAGTGCAGACATCACAGGCCACATCTTCAGGTCCAGCATAGCAATGATCAGCAGGAGCAGCTTGGAGTCCAGTCTTCTTCAGCTGCTCCACTAAAGCTGCTAACATGGTGTTTTTCATCAGGACAGGCCTCGGTGTGAAGGTCTGTCTGCACTGAGGGCAGCTGTAGACCTTCCTCTGATCCTCTCCATTCCAGTGTGTTTTAATACAGCTCATGCAGTAACTGTGTCCACAGGGAATAGCCACTGGATCCTGCAGAAGATCCAGACAGATTGAACAAGAGAAGGTTTCTAGGTCCAGCTGATCTCCTCTCTGCGCCATTTCAGCTCTCAGTGGCAACGACTGTCTGAGGTTCACTTCCAGAGAGGTGAAACAATTTTGAACTCTGATCTGAACAACACGTGTTTCTGCAGTGGATGAGGACTGACAGCTCTTGTACTATATTACATGTTGGTTACACCCATCTGCAAACTGTAGATCTGAAGGGGAGGGAACAAGGAGATATGAGCACAGCGTGGAGCTTGTTGTGTTTGAGAGTAGGAAGAAGAGGGAGGGCTTATCAAGTGCTGATTCATTCCAGGCAGGGGAGCAGTTTTAAAGGGATACTGGCTGCTTTTCATTTAGCTTTCACTCACGTCTCAGCTCCTCCCAGTGAGGACGGAGGAATTCAATTCACCAAAACGGACGTCCTCACTCATTCCAGCCTTATTTTGAGGAGAAGACAATGATGCACAACACCACCACTGTCAAATATGAAGAAGTCAGCTATCAATATGTAGAAATTATTAAGTAACAGTTTAAAAAACTTAAAATTCATGTATACATAATTAACTGTTTAAACAGTTACTTGATCATTTCTACATATTGGTAGTTGGAGGGAAAACACCTGATAACTGCTCCAATGTTTTATCATTTGATTATAGATCTATAGCAGTGTCTGTCTGTCACAGAATAAGAAACAAATACACAATTTAAATCTGGTAATTACGGAAAGAACAGAACTAACATAAAGGAGTGTTGGGACTGGAGGAGTGCGTTTGGTTATTAGCAATAATTATCTATCTATGATAGTTATGAATTATTGCATGAAATTGAAATGAAGATATTGTTAATATTAATCAATAGTTCAGGCACCAACTGTTAAAGAATCTCACATGAGAAGGCAAAACTGTCAGATCTGTGAGGAGCACAGTTGGTTATTAGCAATAATTAACCATTATCATTGATAATTAATTATATAAATTAATAGAAATATTAATATGAATTAACAATTACAGGGTACCACCCAGAAACCAGGACCAATAACCAAACAAGGTAGTCTCATAAAAGGAGTTCACCTAGAATGTTAATATTTGAAAGATATCAATATTCACAGGTGAACAAAGGAGGCTTGAATTTGAGCTCTGACTCCCTCAATCAGCCACTTTTCACAATATATTATACACAATAATGACAAAAGAACTTCTCTTTAAGGATATAGCTGTATTTATTAAACTTAGCAAGATTAACAGTTAACAAAGTTAACCAATGCTTAATTCAATAAACAACTGTCCTAAAATCTAATTAACCTAGACTAACCTAACCTAACCTAGGCAAAACACAAACAGCTATGTACCGGGTTAAACACATTTCAGGTGAATGCATGTGTGTGTGTGTGTGTGAGACAAGATGGCGACGTGGGCTGACGTGATGGCGTCGTTGTTCTGGGATGCGGACGTGACTATGAGAGGAAGTCACGTCAAGCGAGAACCGAATGTCTTGGTTAGACAATAGCAAGATGGCGCCGCCTGGTGGTCGGTGTCTTGTACTCACCAAATTCCATGTAACACACATGTCTGATGGCGGATAACAGCGAATAGAGCAGCGCTTTATCCGGCGTTATCTAACAATCAGATGTGTAAAAAGGTGTCGGTGCGTGTAAATGTGTGCGCACGGATGTGTGTGCGTGTTATTTGCAAGAGAGGGAAGAAGGAGAGAAAGCAATCGTGAGAGTGAGAGAAGCGGCCCCTTTGTCCACAGACAGCACGCGTACGGACGGCAGTCTGTAACATTCACACATTTACTGGTTTCTGATCAACAAAGCAACTTACTTTCTCACTCATGGTGGCACAAACCAGTGGTAGTCACGAGCGGAACAAACACATAACAGTCTAGCATGGTGAACACAGCTAAACAGGCAGGAAACTTTAAATACTCCTCAGAATAAAGCAAAGCAAATGGACTTGGCTGTCCATCAATCTACACAACAAAACAATAGCAATAAAGCTGAACATAAATGTATATACTCAAATGTATATAGTAACATGATTAAAATAAAGGTAATGAAATTAACTTATTTGATAACATTCTTTCAGTATTTGTGAAAAAATCAGGTCAAAATCAGGATGTAAATTTGAGCAAAAGGTTCATTTTTAATGTTAGATATATTTAAACAAATCAATATAAATCTGGTTTTGGTAAATCTGGAATAATTTGGGTTTTTTAATATTATAAAAAATAAACGTTTGCCAACATGTGATAATCTCCACATCCTTCTTCCTTAATGAAATCAGTCATTCTATGCGTGAATTACTGCAGCTCTGTTCTTTCACTGCTCAAGTCTTTACAAATGTCCACAATTTATTTAGTCCAGCATGATTTTGTTGGAGTGATATATGACATATAGATCAAATCAGATTTGAGAGTGTACTTAACCATAACAGTCTAGTTGATGAAGATTGTCTTTTTTACTGACAGAAATATTTCTACTTGTATTGAAGGATCAGAGTTTGCATTGGCAAAGTGTATTGGCACTTTTACTGAAGTATAAAGGATCTGAGTATTTCTTCCACCTCATCAGCCACTCTGAGGATAGCTGACAGAACCTGATTCTGCATTTTCTAAATGTCTTTAACAGAATGTAAACACATACTTTATGTTTCTAAATGATCTGATGCCTAGAAGAATAATAGTACAGATTGTTCCTTCTCATAATCATAATCACTGCAGACCCCTCCTACCCTGGACATAAGCTGTTCCAACTTCTCCCTTCAAATGACTGTGGTTCAAGACACCACATGGTCTGGCCTTTTGTCTCTGTAGTTCTCTCTCAGCCATATTGTCTGCATGCTGTGGGCTCAGTTACCAGGTGACTTTGGCCATCTTGACATCGCCGCCGCCGCCCTTTGGTAAACTTTGACACTGAATTGGCTATCTTTTTCCTTGACTCCAGGGTGGTGCCCTGTTATTATTAATTGTTACTGATAATTCTCCTATGTATTTTAATAATCAATAATTATCTTTGATAAACATTAATTATTGCTTATAACCAAACTTGTAGCCAAGGCCCTGCAAAATGGTGCCCCGTGTGAGGCAGGGTGTTGTTGGCAATTATTCATAATCGTGCAATATTAATTTCAGCATAATTTTGGCCAGGACCAAAATTTTGGAATTTCAAACTTTTAGACTATCCAAAAGCCTTTATATTCAACACAACTAGTCCTAGAAGAATAATAGTACAGATTGTTCCTTCTCATAATCATAATCACTGCAGACCCCTCACACCCTGGACATAGGCTGTTCAAACTTTTCCCCTCTGGTAGGCGCTACAGAACACTGTACACCAAAACCACCAGACACAGGAACAGTTTCATCCTCTCGCTGTCACACATATGAACAGTTAACTCACTGTGCAATAACCCTGGACACTATAATACCCACTGCACCTATAAAATATATATATCTGTTTTAGTTTAAAGCACAAATGTGAAATACATTCCACTCACTACAGTATAAGTGAACAGGCTGTATATAGTGTACATCAGTGGTTCTCAAACTTTTTCACATCAAAACTGACACAAATTCAACCACAGACCCCCATCTAATAAGATTTTTTAAAGTTTCAGAAACATTCAGAAAGTTTGCATAAAGGGCTCAAAAAGTCTGTTGGAGAGCCTTCATGCACTTAACTATTAGACAGTGGGACAGCCCTGAACCGTTGTGGATTTAACGGGAACATGCTTTAAAGTCCATCAGTCTGTAAGTGTGGACATTGCAATTGGGCTTATATCTATAGTTGCTGCATCTTAATATTTACCTCCTGAAAATGCTACGTCAGTAACTTATGTCATCATGTTAGAGGGCTTGTCCAGTCTATGTGCATGTGCATGATATGTCAATATCATATGACAAGCAAAGCAAGTGTTCCCGGTAAAGATTATAATGAATCTTGAATTTAATATTCAATCAAATCTTGTGGCACAAAGTCTCACATGTACAGATTTGTAATTACTTGCTGTCAAAACTATTTCTGCATAAAGAAATCTGTCCATTGTTGCTCTAAAATATCTTGATTTACAGATTGAATCAAGTTTGGATTTGTTTTGTACTCAAAGCTCAGTAGTTCTGTCACTAATAAACTTCCATGCATCATTATGAGGTATTCTGGAAAGAGCTACGACTAATGTCAATACACTATAATACTACAATACAAACAGGACACTGAACAAGATTTTCTGAGTCATTTTTTGTCAGTTAACCTTTTTCCAGACTGATTGCAGTGATAACATGTCCTCGGGTGTCATTTCCTGAACAAACAGCCCATGTTTTTGTTTTACTGGTCTTACACCGGAGTCACTGGTGTTTACATTTCCACCAAAGTATCTGATACTGAATATATGCATTTTTTAGGATATCTTCTCTGCTGGTATAAGAAACAATAACAGGCTTAAAATACAATATAATTATAATATAATATATTTCATTTCATTTTATTTTTTCTTTTTCTTCATTTTTACAGAGACAGTGCACTATTAAAAGTAATTGCACCAGAGTTAGCTAGTAGCTAATTTACATCTGTTGTCCCCGGGTAGGGAGACAAAAAACAACCACAGAACAACAATTACACTACATAAAACAACACAATATATAAGAAGCCATCAATGTGAGATAATAAATATAATCATGGTGACAAATATAATAAATAAAAGGCAATCATTGGTGGTGACACTTATGTGCTGACTTTAGCCAGTGCTTGAGGCTGGCTTTAAACACTGCAGAGCTTCCTGAGTCTCTCTCTCTATATATCCAATATTTGTGGGTATGGAATTCCACTTCCCCACTACTTTAACAGGGGAATCTGATTGACCAAAGGTTGTCTTTTTCGAACTGTGGTACCCAGTCACCCCCAGTAGATGCTCTAATCCTACCGGCGCTGCCACTGCTAGGATAGGCCAGGCATTCTCTAAGAGGAGGAGATGCAAGATTATGAATAATTTTAAACATCAGGAAAACATCAGAGTAAAAGAAGAAGTGATCGAAATTGAGAAAAATTACATTTTTTGCCCGCGATCACGTTGTTATGCAGTAAGACAAATGAAGAAAAATCATAGTGTGTTTCATAGTTGTTTTTTGAAGAATAGATTTGTATCAATTATAATGCCTAAATATTTAACATATGTCACAAGTTTAATGACTTCACTATTCATTAAAATATTGAGATCGACTGAATTATTGATCTTTGCTGTGAAATACATGCAAACTGTTTTGCTTACATTAACAGTCAAGCAGGAATCAGCTAGCCACTCCAACACCTTGCTCATTGCAGCTCTCAATTTGGCTGCAGCATGTTCTTTAGATCTTGCATGAGTAAAAATCGCAGTATTATCAGCATACATTTGGATGTTAACATCTGGGCATACTTGAGGAAGATCATTAATATATATACTAAATAAAATTGGTCCTATATGGTTTTCATTTGGCTTTAAGTGTTTCTACGAGACAACATAAGAGAGAGGTATGAAGAATATGTGTGTGCATGTGTGTGTCTTTTATCCCATTTTAAGTTAATGTACCTTTTATGCAAGCTCTCAAAATGTTAAAAATATATAGAGCCAAACTGGAAAAGTCAGTTACTGTTGAAAAGACAGATGGTAAAGTCATTGAGAGAGAAACACCAACAGATGAAGAGTCTGCAAAAACAAAACAAAAACTAACAGAAGAGAAACATACAGTAGACAAAAGAAGAAGAAGAGAAGAAAAAAGGTAAAAGAAGCAATTTGCAGCCATTTTCTTATCAAGACAGAGACCATGGTGTTCTGTTCAACCTGCAACTAATATTTAAAAAGAAGAAGGATTGTTTTATGTCCTTGTTGTGTTTACCTGTAGGAGCACATGTCCCACATCTGGGAAACTCTTTCAGGAAAAGAGAAATGGTCTGAAAGAGGTGGATATGATATGTGAAACAGTGGTGGAAAGTAACTAAGTACATTTACTCAAATACTGTACTTAAGTACAAATTAGAGGTACTTATATTTTACTTGAGTATTTCCATGTGATGCTACTTTAATCTCCCACTCCACTACATTTCAGAGGGAAATATTGTACTTTCTGCTCCACTACATTTATCTGACAGCTTTAGTTACCTATAAGATCAATATTTTACACATAAAACATTTGATCAGTTTGTTATTTGTACTTTGTGGTGTTTCAGGAGGAAAACTGCCTCAAATAAACTCTCATTTTAGTTTCACATTTTCTCCAGAAGCTTTGAATGAGATCCTGAGATGAAGACAGAAGAAAATACTTTGCTCACTGTTGGAAAAAACATCTTTATTGATTATGTAAAGCTTCAGATTGTTCACACATCCAATCAGTAAAGTCTGTTAAATGACTCTTGTTCAATGATTTCATGTTCAGATTCACTTCATCCACACAATCAGTTAGTTTAACCCAGAATGTACAAGAACATAATAAATGATTATTATCATGATAATTACACTTTGATTATACATTTCCTTATCAATTTACAAAATGATGAGAACAAAATATCTATGATGAAGGAAGTTCTGCTATTTTCTCTGTTTAAGACGCTGAAGTGGAGAAACAACAGCAAACAAATACATCAATACAAACATGAAACTAACATTTAGAACAAAGAGAAGTTTATATTTTCATGTGAGGAAACATCAGTGAAGGTTAAAAACATCATCATGAGCAGTGATAGCCTCCATGGATAAAAACACACAGGAAAAAGTGACATTTAAAGAAACTGAAAACATCAACAGAACAACAAATGAAAAGAAAAAAGTGTTGACAATCCCAGTTTGATTGACAGCTGATCTCTGTGCAGTTCAGAAACACCACAGCAACGAGCTCTCAGACACAATGGAGACAAAAACATGAAGAATTACAACAGAATCTGACACATGAAGTCTGAAATGACTTCTGTCTATTTGAGTTTACACAACTCAGCTGTGTCTCCAACAAAACAAAGACAAAGTCCAGCATAGAGAGGCTGAGTGAATGTGGTCTGGACTCTGTGGAGGAGAGTCATGGTTTCAGAGACGCTGTAGAAGGACAGAATACCTGCTCTGTGATCCAGGTACACTCCTACTCTGGAGGAACCAGGACCTGAGACGGGAGTTTTGATGTTGTTGAACCAAAATGTATAACTGTTAATGCCACAATATAACATCCAAGATTTGTCATTACATCCAAATCTACATTCCTTCGAGCTTCCTGCTCTGTTGATATTCTTGTATGCGACTGCTACCTCAACTCCTCCCCATTCCCCTCTCCACTCCACCTCCCAGTAACAACGTCCAGTCAGACTCTCTCTACTCAGGACCTGAACGTTATTAATGAATCTCTCTGGGTGACTAAAATAAGACTGTTCTTCACTCATTAGTTCTGCCTTTCTGTTCCCCTCAGATAATAATAGATATGTGTTTGCTGTGTTTGGATCCAGTGTGATTTCACATGAATATTTTAAGAACTCAGCTCTGGTCTTGGGTTCTGGTTCTGACAGTAAAACGTCCACTTCAGTCACTGCCAGTGAGATGTTTGTCCATTTCTCCCTCAGGATGTCCTGTAGTTGATCTCTGAGCTCTGACACAGCTGCTGTCACATCCTCAAAGTATCTCAGAGGACGGATATTGATGCTGGATGAGTCTGTAGGTTCACTGAGTTGTGACAGTGAGGGGTAGTTGAGTAGAAACTGGTTGTGATCCTCTGTGTGTGACAGCTGCTTCATTTCAGCGTCTTTCCTCTTCAGCTCAGTGATCTCCTGCTCCAGCTTCTCCTGAAGCTCTTTGACTCGACTCACTTCAGTTTCCTGCTGGGATCTGATCTGCTGCTTCACATCAGAGCTTCTTTTCTGGATGAGACGGATCAGCTCAGTGAAGATCTTCTCACTGTCCTCCACTGCTTTATCAGCAGAGCGACTGACGGCCTCCACCTCCTGTTGAAGCAGCTTCACATCTTTCTCTCTGTCCTGGATTCTCTGCTGGATTTGTTGTCGACTCACCTCGAGCTCTCTCTGCCTCTCAGTCCTTTCTGCTGCAGCTGAGACTGTGTCGTGGCCTTTATGTTCATCCATAGTGCAGAGATAACAGATACTCTGCTGATCAGTACGGCAGAATATCTTCATCACCTCATCATGACGAGAGCAGATGTTCTCCTGGAGCTTCTCTGAGGGGTCGACCAGCTTGTGTTTTTTAAATTGACCGACATGGTAGTGAGGCTGAAGATGATTCTCACAGTAAGAGATCAGACACTGCAGACAGGACTTGAGGGCTTTCCGCTTCCTCCCAGTGCAGACATCACAGGCCACATCTTCAGGTCCAGCATAGCAGTGATCAGCAGGAGCAGCTTGGAGTCCAGTCTTCTTTAGCTGCTCCACTAAAGCTGCTAACATGGTGTTTTTCATCAGGACAGGCCTCGGTGTGAAGGTCTGTCTGCACTGAGGGCAGCTGTAGATCTTCCTCTGATCCTCTTCATCCCAGAAGCCTTTAATACAGTTCATGCAGTAACTGTGTCCACAGGGAATAGTCACCGGATCCTTCAGTAGATCCAGACAGATCGAACAAGAGAAGGTTTCTCGATCCAGCTGATCTCCTTTCTGCTCCATTTCAGCTCTCAGTGGCAACGACTGTCTGAGTTTCACTTCCTGAGAAGTGAAACAGGTTTGACAGCTCTTGTATTACATTACCTGTTGGTTACACCCATCTGCAAACTGTAGATCTGAAGGGGAGGGAACAAGGAAATATGAGCACAGAGTGGAGCTTGTTGTGTTTGAGAGCAGGAAGAAGAGGGAGGGCTTATCAAGCTCTGATTCATTCCAGGCAGAGGAGCAGGTTTAAAGGTTATTGGCTGCTTTTCATTTGGCTAACGTGACTCCTCGCTTCCCTCACTCACGTCTCAGCTCCTCCCAGCGAGGACGGAGGGATTTAATTCACCAAAAAGGACGTCCTCTCTCACTACTTATTTTGAGGAGACACTGCTTTTCATTTGGCTGACGCCTGATAACTGCTCCAATATTTATCATTTGATTATAGATCTATAGCAGCGTCTGTCTGTCACAGAATAAGACACAAATACACAATTTAAATCTGTTAATTACTGAAATAACAGAACCGACATAAAGGAGCAATAAAAACAGCTGCAGCCTGCAGAACATTTTTAAATAAAATATTGCTTATTTAGTTTGTGTCCCCGGACCCCATTTTGAGAACCACTGCTGTACATAACCACCTACTATATGCATACAAAGTGATGTCATTGTCTTTTACCATCTAATATTTATCTCAGTACTCTATTTATATCCTGTTTACAGTCCACAGAAACAGTTTCACCCGTATATAGTCATTCCTCGTGTATATTCCTGATGGTTGTTGTGTTGTTATGTTGTGTTGTTATTCTGTGTAGGTACATTGAGAGCCATTAAACCGGGGTTAAAATCCTAGTATGTGTAAACAACAAACATACAACCTGACTGTACGTCTTAAAATGGCCACTAGAGGGGAGTGACGTCCTAATATAGTTTTATGATCATCTGTACAGCAGCTGTAAGTAGAATGATTGTGAAGGAGACTGTGAGAGAGATTCAGAGTGTCTTCTTTGCAAAGGGAACCATGCAGCATGGGAGGGCTAACTGTCCAAAGAGAGTAAGAGAGGCAGAAACAATCAGGGTCAGACTCAAGGATGAGGAAGTAGGTATGAAATGTTAGGATGTGAAACAAGAAGCTAAGGAGGACGAATCAGTCAGGAAGCATGCTGAGTCTTGATTTTGTGAGGATCAGGTGAAGTTTTTGGCCTTTTTGGTAATTAACTGTACTGCTGGAGGAGACAGAAAATGTGAGAACTGTAGATAACTGTAGAGGCAGTCAGGAGATTTCTAGGTGTTGTGGGAGTTTGTGGAGAAGATGTGCAGCGAGAGAAGCTTTTAGTTTCTCTCAAACACCTGAAAGATAGAGAAGTTATAGCTAGCGGTGAAAGAAGTATTCAGATCCTTTACTTAAGTAAAAGCACCAGTACAGCGATGTAAAAATGCGTCATTAGAAGTAAAAGTGCTGCTTGAAAAACCCTACTTAAGTAAAAGTACATGAGTATTAGCAGCAAAATGTACCAATTAAAAGTGTCATATTTATCATTTGCATATGCACAATACATGTTAATTGAATATTAAAACTGATTAACTGATGTGCACATGTAAGCAGCATTTTAATGTTTGCAAGATGGAGCTTAACACTTTATACTGTTGAGTTCTCTAATTATAATAATGCTTATATAACAAACCGATCATATGTTTTTTATATGAAATATTCATCTGACTGTCAAATAAATGTAGTGGAGTAGAAAGCACAATATTTCCCTCTGACGTGGTGGAGTGGAAGTATAAAGTAGCATCACATGGAAATACTCAAGTTAAGTACAAATACCTCAAAATTGTACTTAATTACAGTACTTGTGTAAATGTACTTAGTTACTTTCCATCACAGTGGGAAGGGGTTTTGATTACTTTATTAAATCAGCGGATATTTTAGTTTTAATCCACTAGGTGGCGGGATGCGCCATAAAGTTGTGATCCGCCAGTAAACCGAGGGAAGAAGAATCTGACCCGGAAGCGGTAGTTTTTTCATTGGATAGCGAAGTCATGACCCGCCCTACTCTGCCTCTGATTGGCTTACCCTGATATTGTTATCGGAACCTAACCAATCCAACCAACGCAGTTCACGACTTCTAGCCAATCAGAGGCAGAGTAGGGCGGGTCATGACTTCGCCGTCCTAGGAGGAAAAAAAAAAAGCCGTCCCGGAAGGTAAATAAACCCTTACTCAGCTAAACATGGCCGCTTCTGGAGCCGCCGGCTCTCCTGGCCGGTTAGTCCAGTATGTCGTTGTCCGATCGGATCTGGTTCACAAGCTGTCCTGGCCCCTGGGAGCCGTGATAACTCAGGCTTGTCACGCTGCTACCGCCGCCATCCACCTGCACTACGGAGAGCCGGACACCCAGCAGTACCTGACCGAGCTGGACTCCATGCATAAAGTAGTGCTGGCGGTAAGACACACACGTCACGCCAAACTACAGTCAAAATTCAGTCAATTTAAGGCTGCTATGATTCTCAGCACATGCTCAGCTCATGCCCTAAAAAGATTATTATTCAATTACATACAAATTACAAAGTGTTGTAGTGACTCATATAATTGGACAACACATAATTTCAATAAAGTGTAATTTTGGCACCAGTTGTTTGTTAGCTGACTCGTGGCGAGAAGCAAAGGTGAGGTTTTTTTTTTAAGTTCTCGATTTTACTTAAAATGTTTCTTCTGATGTGTAAAATTATCGCCGAATCGAAAAGTGACTCCTTAAGATTATAATAAGGCTTCGACTTATTTTCTAGCTGGTGTTAATTTGTACTGAAAAGGTAGAAAACTTTAAATTGACAAAATATTGAATGGAGTATGACAGGTATTTTTCTCTACACAATAACTGTGATTATAAGGGCAGCGATTTTAAACTTGAGAAGTCTGTGTCTGGAGTTCATGTAGTTTTTAATTATTGTAATCTTTTAGGGTTGACCCTTGCCATATTGTACATAGATGACTCTTTTAGGATGGAAAATTTACTTTAATTAGAATATTAAGAGTAAATCTTACACATTTTTTTCACTCTCACCACTGCATGCAGTTTGAACAGCTTTACAGTTAAATATCATATAAATAACCAATCTCTATATCGATGGCCGAAGAGCAAAACCTCCTATCTGAAAAATGCACTTTTTTGAGAAAACTAAAAAAAAAAAACTTGTTTTCTTCCAGAATGCTGTTTGTTAAGGATATTCAGTACATAATATATTATGTGTTAACAATACCGACTAGATATTAATGCCTCGCAAAGTGCAGATAGAAGGTTTTTTTCTCCACTTTTCCTGGATCATTTTGCAGATAGGAGCTTTTGCACTTTGTGCAATTTGGAAAAGGTTCTACATAACTATGCTCTACATTAAGTTAATAATTAAAATTAAATTAAAAATAAAATTAAGTTTGTTTTCAGGTAAAAAAGATGGGCCAGTGTTGTAAATGTAATAGTTACTACATCGTAGTATACTAGGCTCAGAATTCAGCTCGGCCTGCTGATGCTGATAGGAGGTTTTCGTCAGGTGACTTTTCTGTCAATACGGAAGCGGGATTATCTTGATGATCTTGCAGACAGACTGAAGATGAGCAGCCTTCCTTGTTCTCATCACCCAAAGTGAAATCCGCCAATCAGAACATTCTGCAGATAGGAGGTTTTGCACTTTGACCATCGATATGTTTTAATTAAGAAGCCTGTGACACATAAATGCATTAAAATCCCGGCTTAAGTGTGTGTATGTTGTTTTTCCTCAAGGCTCCAGATGAGGCCGCCCTGTCCGGCCTATCAGACAATCTGACACAGGCCGGCGTGTCACACAAGCTCTGGATCGAACAGCCGGAGAACATCCCCACCTGCTTGGCTCTGAGGCCGTACCCCAAAGAGACCGTCCAGCCGCTGCTGCGCAAGTTCAAACTCTTCAAATAACGACGCCTGGAAAGACATCCATCGTCCACTTCTGCACCGCGGAGCGGCGAGGAAGCCACAGAAGACTCCTCGGTATCTCATTTCATCCACAAAAGGAGATGATGCAACAACAACAGTGTCAATGAATCCAATCAGCTGTAAAGATTAAAGTCAGAAAAAATATGGTGTTTTTTTTTTTGGAGTAATTTGTTCAGGTGGTAGAAAAAACAAACAAAAAAAGCAGTTTGTTTTGTGTTTATGATACACGTACACTGTATATACAAACATTCATTTTGCAACATGTTAGTGCAGCAGTTGTATCATAATACATACTGTACATTTCAGTTTTTATATGAACAGGATTGGACCGTCTGTCCTGGATGGTAACAACCACAAAAAGTTTACTGTTTTCACTTCAGTGTTTACATGTAACGCAGCATAAAAACGTGCCGTCATGTAGCTGCAAAGGTTACAGTGACGTTGAGGATGACAGTTTGTGTTATCCCGTTACGTTAAAACATGATTATCATCTGTTTTTGTGTCTCTGTTGTACTACAATCTTCAGATATAAGATCAAGTCTAAGTTAAGTGGCTTTATAGTGCTCTCAGCTCAAGTTTGGTCACCAGGTCATGAACTGACAAGCAGCTTATCTGATGATATTTATGCCAAAAGGTCAAAAATACAGAAACTATTAATTGACGGAAGCTGTGTTAAGACAACTTGAGACATTATGAGTCACTGCAATTAATGAAAGTTTGTGTAATGCATCAGTCAGACTGAAATAAAGGACGCCGATAAAAGAAGCACATTGTTTATGAGTTCCACTCTTTAGATTGCAGCACATACTTGTAGTCACACCGTATGTGTTGTGTATTATAATGTTGGAAATACTCGACCTTGAGGCTGGTGATGTTCTCGCAGCTTTATAATAGCGGGTTTTCACTCTGAACACAAGCATGTGGAAGGAAAAAAAAGAATCTGGACGGAAATAACGCTGTCTGATGCTTTATGTGTCTGGACGACATGGCGGCAGCATCATCATACATCATACTGGACAGTATATTCTGCTCCTGTCTCAAACCAGAACAGCAGCTTCTCTTCCTGTAAGACTGAGATCATCTTCCACCAGAACCATCAAGGATTAATCCATCTTTATTTATTTAAAATGTCATTTATTCGATTCTTATTTTAACAGTGTTACAAAACAATGCACATTTACACAGATACATCATAACAAATGATAGCAAACAAATGAAAACAGTTATTATTGACTGAAAAGGTGTAACAAACAATACAAAACAATAGTCCCAAAACACAAAATCAAACGTGTTCATACCTCAGTTCTATATTTATTTATTGTTATTTCTGAACATCTTTTAATTCAAAGGGTAATAATAATAATAATAATAATAAAGTTTATTGATATAGCACCTTTCATATCATAAGACGCAGCTCAAAGTGCTTTACAAGAGAAACAATAGAAATCAATAATGACACAAGGAGCGAAATGTACAAATAAAAGGATAATAATAATAATAAAAACAAGTTGATAATGTAAAAACAATCTTAAGATATTAAAAAAAAGCATAAAACAAGTATGAGAAATATAAAGTTTCTTGCAGAGTTTGATGCATAATAACAGGAAACTGCTTCACTTTACTTTTTGTTCAACACATTTTTAATTCCGTCACGGTTCTTCCATAAATTAAAAACCCTTTAACAGTTACACAGTATGGAGGACTGGAACTGCCAAAATAAAATAAATAAATAAATAAATTAAATCATAAAGAAAGAAATGTAGAAATAAAATGCACAATTATCAAATAAATGTGCAGGTTTATTTGAAAATAAATAAATATGCATAAAAATATTTTTTTTTTAAAAATACAATTTTTTTTTACCAACATTCTTTTTATTGTTTTCACATCATAACAAAGAAATATCAAGTAATACAATTACATACATTGAACGAACATGTCATTATTCCAGGTCTTGGTTGGGGGTCAGGATCACGCTTTATAGTCCGTTAGCTTGTTTAAAAAAAGAAGAAAAATAAATATATTTCTATAATATTATTTACTGTTCACACGTCTCCAGGTTCTTCCATCACACTTGACGAGTCTGTTCTTGATACGTAGTGAATGAAAATGATGTTGTTGTTTTATGGAACAGGTAAAGTTATGGATCGCTCAGACAACCACCTGCTGATACTTGGTCTCCTGGTGTTTTTCCATGAGAGAGTTATTTACTCTTTTTGCCATTAACACACTTAAGTCTACAAATATCCGTTGATTCTTTTTAAGTTTCAAATTATCCGGATGTAAACCTGATATAAACAGCTGTGGAATTAAGGGTACTCTTAATTAAGGGTAATCTCTAAAATATTTTGAGTACATTGTTTCACTTCTTGCCAGAATTTTTGTATTTCTGTACATTACCAAGTACAATAAATAAATACAATTTATTTATTTATTTGACAAATTACTTATTTTCCGTATTCAGTTATTTTCACATTTATTTATTTCCTCATTTATTATTTTATGTTTACATTTATTTCTGTTTTCATTTATTTCCCTATTTATTTATTCCTGTATTTCTTCACCTGTATGATAATGGGAGGGGGGGGCTTATATTCAGGCATCTATTCTTTATATTTGTTTTTTTAAACATACATATTCCTCTGAGTCCATATTGACTCTCTGATATTAAAGGAAGCGAGTTAGTATTTGTGTATATTTGTGCAGTTTTAAAGCAGATCACTGAATCTTAAAGCATGAGAGTTAATAAAGAGTGAATCGTTTGGTTCCTAATAATCTGATGTAGGATTCTTACGGCTCTCTTCTGTAGGATTTGTGTTATATGTTTCCTCAAACCTCCACACAGTCAGTATATATATAGTGAGATCTGGCTCAAGATATCTTTAGTTTTATATAATAATGCAATGGATTTAGACATACTGGACGACTTCTCTCCTGGCAGCTCGAAGCGACTGATACAAACCCCCGACTCGCCAATAACGCAGCATTCCTCGTTACACTTGCCTCAATTAAAACTGCTTTTAATGTTCGTGTGTGCACATTCGTCAGGCAAACAGAAACACTCGGCTTGTAAACGTCGTACGAGAACGCCCTCCTCGGCTGTCTGCTGGAGAACAAACCTCATCATACATACAGTAGTTTGTCTGTTCTTCACTGTTGGCCTGGAAACAGCAGCTGTGACTTTATTGTTATTATTCATGCAAAGAAAAAAAACCCCAAATGTTCCTTAATAGATCAGCTTGACTGGAAGCTCAGGTTTAACGTTGCTGTTTCATCAACTTTGAATAGTGAGTTAAAAAGTCTACCTATTACTGTACATTTCAATAAATTACTAGTATGAGAAACTGCATCGTCACCATCGTTCAGCTGAGTTTCACGGCTGAATTTGACATTTCACCTCATTTTCTGTAAAATAAACAGTTAATGCAACTGTGACTGTGTGTGTTGTTGTTATACTCATGTTTGCTTGAGGAAAAAAAAAGAGATTAAAATGCAAAAACTTTGCAAAGTGTCTGTATATTAAAATAAAAGATATAGTCCTGCTCATCCGCCGTCTTCGTATAATCCAGCAGTTCGTCGTTTGTTTTGTTGTTGCTTCCATTTTTCTGTGTAAAAAGGATTTTAAAAAAAAAGAAATATAATTAAAATACAAAGTCCTGCTTAGAATTCAGAGCAAATTAAGTATATGGAAACAATTCAGGCGATGTTTTGGCCTTCGGAGCCTCTCTTTCCTTGCTCCACTAGCAGCAAATCCATTATTCCACCCTTTAATAGACGGAGTATTTTCTTCCTGGCATAACATTTTCTCATCTTTCCAACAACTCTCAGAGAAGTTTAATCTTCCTAAACATCTTTTTTTTTTTTTAGGTATTTACAGGTTCATAAGTTAATTTACCAGCAGCTACTAGTGTTGACCCCCTTTTGACCCCTCACTATTAAAGGGGCATAATCTCTCTGTTTTGTGTTGTCTCATCCATTCACTAAATCCTATCTAGCTGCACAATATTTAAAAAACACTACGGGAGGATGATTTACATTTTGAAATTGAAGCTGATGTATGAGATGAGTGTTTGCAGCAGGTTCACTCCTGCATCTCTGCCAGGCACGGCTCGCTACGGTAAGGTTCTTCACCGCTAATCACTTAACTAAGGTTAGGCTGTCAAGAATGTATGAGGATGATGATCCTTCCTGCCATAGATGTCGTCAGTCTCTAGCTACATATATATATACATACACACACACACACACACACACACATATATATGTATATATATATATATATATATACACATGTTTTGGATATACCCCTCTCTGCATAACTTTTAGTTGGAAATATTCAACACAATCTAACAAACTATCTCTGTCAAACCATCTGCAATCGCTGATCTTATTCAGTCATGCTGCAATGTCAAATTATAGGAAGAACTTTATAGCTTTTGTGAATATTTTTGGCTGGATGCCTGGTTCTTGTCAAGTGGAAATCCCCCGCTCCACCTGCCCATCACTCTTGGATTAGAGGTAATATTAAAAAAAATAAGAAAAAGGTGCACACTGAGAGGATCGTCCACTAGTTTTAAGAAGACATGGGGACCTTTTTTTTTGCATATGCTGATAAATTAACCTTTACAACCATCTCTCAGATCATTCTCAGTATCCCTACCTCATTTATTCACATGATTCACTGTGTGTTTGTACTCCACATATGTATATGTGTACATTCTTTTACATTCACCATGTCACTACATAATGTCTTAGTTCTTATTGGTGAAAAAATCTGTTTGTTTTGCATGTTTGTTTGTTTTTCTCTCATCTTTTTAGTCTTGCTTTGATTACATTCTCGTACAGGTGTTCTGTTCCTTTTCCTTATCTGATCTGCTGTTTTTTAATTACTTAAAGCCTCATGTAGCGACTACTTTTCAAAAAAAGGCCGCTAAGAGACTTAGTAGGCTCCTATATGTGACACAACACCATCCCGGAGTCCAGATGACATTTTACTGATGTTTTATTGAAAAAATAAACAAAAATGAAAGAGTCTGACAAGCAGCTGTTACACAAAAAATATACAAAAAATGCAATCTGACTGTGAAAATAAAGTGATGAACAGACGATGGTGATGATAGTAATGATGGTGACTCCCTTTGTCCAAAAACTCCCGCCACCACCTAAGTGAACAGGTTAAATAATAGGAAACCACACCCATGTGTCAAGCAACGTAAGTGACGCAATACGTGATGCCCACATCAATACATAAACAGAAATAACAACATATTTTGGCTCCTACACCTCATTTGAAATTTGGCATATTACTGTTATCTGTTCTCTGTCTGGAAACCTAAAAAAATAAAGATTTGGGGGGAAAAAAAAACAATTCATAGCAAACAGGTATGGAAAGATTAGACAGAACTACATGTATGTGTGTAAATGTGATGGTATATACTGTACACTGTACATATACATTCATTTACATGATAAATATAGTACATGTACTTCATTTTGGGTCAAACTCAGCTTCACAGTACTGTCAGTCATTGACCTACCTGCTGTTATACTGTATAGTTGCCCTGAACTATTATATCCTCATGTTTCATACAGATCATTGATATCAGCAGATGATAAATTTGAAGGAAATTTACAAAATTGCAGAATTCGTCAATCTGTGTATAACATTTCATCTGGAACACACAGTACTTGTTATTGATACTTCAGCAATGAATGCTAGGTGTAAGCAAAAAAATGATGACTTAAATATGTGGTAACAGTGACTCATTTTTGGTTTAACTCCCCCAGTAAACGGATCTTCCAGTGTTCCATAAAACTATGGCTGTAACTAATGGTTATTTTAATTACTGATCAATCATTTTGTCTATAAAATAGTGAAAAATACCCTTCACAATTTTCCAGAGCAGCAAATTTGAAGTAGAGAATTTTGGGCTATAAGCCTGAGTCACAGAAGCCTTTGACAACATCTCTCCGCATTAAAATATGCTTTAGAGAATATTTAAACTAAAAACTGTAAGAAAAAATATACCAACTGTAGCTTTGAAGTCAGACAAAGTGACTTGGCTGGATAAAAGTAAATGCTTGAATAAAGTGTAACGAAAGCATCAAACTGATTCCATAATGACAGTTACACAGCTATATCTATCTTAAAGGTATTCTGTGGAGTTTCTGACCACTAGTTGCACTACTTAGCAATGTTTTTATTGGGTCCCTGTTTTGTTTGTATCGTGCATAGACTGTAAATAACATGGACGTAGCCGCAGTTGGTTTATGGACTCCTGTTTTGAAGCCTCAAGTTTGCATTTTGACCGTCACCATCTTTGATTTTTGAAGCCAAAAGTGACCATATTTGGACAAGAGTCTGGAGCTGACCCTAACGCTAGCTGCTAGCTTGGTTAGCAGGGTGCATTTACAGTCTATGGTTAACTGTGATAATGCTAATGCTAATTTTTGCTAGCGAAACACAGGGCTAAAACCATTAAAACAAAATGTGCTTACCAGAAAAACTGAACATGCGACTCCTTAGAGGATCTTTTATCACAAACAAACGCTGAACAAGACTTTTTTAGTTACAATTAATGTTACAATTAACTTTCATGAACTGAAAACACACTGAAATAGCAGCAGCTACACCTAAACTCTGTGAATCTGGGGTTACGTGGTGGTTACGTTACCTAACCAATGTTGTTAATCACAATGTAGTCCTAAAGCGTGCCCTGCTTTATAGGGATGTGCAGAAGGCCAGGTATTTGTATTTGTATCTGTATTCGTTGAGGCAGCAAAATTATTTGTATCTGTATTTGTATTCGAATAAAGAAAAATCCTGTTTTTGTTTTTATTTGGCTTTTAATTTTAGAAAATTAAAGTGTTACGATGAGTGTTCATGAAGCATGTGTCAGTAGTTCAGCTTTATCTCTGGGGAACACCCCAAACTCCAAGAGTGATGTCCAAATTAGGAAATGTGCGTCATGTAGCAGGTGGATGTGACTCCCCTCATTGAGATCTGCTGACAGACGTAACAGCGGAGCAGAGGACAGAGACTGAGATAGTGATGTAACCGACCTGCGTGCTGGTATTTGACTTGTTTTTTTGTTTTGTTTTTTGCCGAGAACAAATAATTTTTAAAATATTTGTATGAAACAAATATTCGTAAAAACCCCACTATTTGTGCTTTGCTGAATAACGTATTTGTATTCGGGCACACCCCTACTGCTCTATCATCTATTTTACTCTAGATGGGGCCATAATTTACTAAATGAACATCATGCTGTATTGAAGAAGACCTGAAACTAGCGACTGAGACCATAAACTCATTAGTAAACTGTTTATTGAGGTAATAAATCAAGTGAGAAGTAGGGTCATTTTCTTATAGACTTCCATACAATCAGATTTCTTTATGCAGTCAGTGGAGTCGCCCCCTGGTGGCCATCAGAGAGAATGGAGGTTTAAGTCACTTTCACATTGGCTTCACTTTTCAGACCCAGAGCTACACGCTTGCTATCATGCACAAGCACACTGGCGTCATAATACACAGTCTGATCACCAGCTTCATGTTATTCCACCGATCGAGGTTACTGATCATAAGCTTGTTTATAAGAAATCTCCAAATGGCATCTTTAAGTTTGCTAACGTTAGCCAACATAAGCCACTGATCAGACCACGTTTATAGTTAGTTTGGTATTATTGGTTTATTGTTTATGAATTCAACTTCTTTTCTGTTTGAATTCATACTTTCAAAAGTTTCATAGTCTTGCTTTAATGTCACTAATAAACAAAGGTGGTTCATCTTTGACAGCATGTATTTCTGTCTGTGAGGAGACTGACAGCAGGTTTCTGTCTTCACTGTATGGTTGAATAAGGGGATTATAGTAAGTCATTTGTCTAAACAATTAATTTCACTTCCTCTTAAATGTTTCGGGCAGATCCTTTAAAATATTGTTTCACTGAAAAGAAAAACATTAAGGCTTAACAATAGCTATTTCGGGGTGTCACTTTCCTTGACTGACAGGTACAGTATCTCAGCCGTGATATATGAAAATGTCTGTGAATGAAGCCAACTGGAAGCACAGTGGCAGCCAATTAATTGTAATTTACATACTGTGAATAAGCCTGCAGTTGTTCACGTTGTAAATTTGGGCAGTTACCTAAATGTTATTTAAAATCTGACTGCATGCCATGTGTGATTCATCTTCAGATTCCACTACCCTCCTGAGGTGCTTACCAACAATTATTCAATTTGAAAAAAAAAGAAAACCATAAAACTCAAACGAACAATAATAAATCCATTCCAACAGTCAGTATTTCCATGTTTCCAAATGCCTGCTTTCATGAGTCATTACCTTGAAGTAAGACTACAAGCTTTAAAGGAATGTAAGTAACCAATCAACGTATTACACACAATATAATTACTTCTCAGAGTATTTCCCAGAATATCTCCTGAAGACATGCACATACACACACTACTCTCAATGTGTAATTTCAGAAGAATATCCAGAGTGAAACATACATGAGAAGCAGCCCTGCAGTAAAGGTTCGATGACACTTATGATTATATAGGATTAGAGTTGATAGACTGCAGCGGCTTGTGAGCTATACGAACAACATTTTTACCTCGGCTTTCATCAAAATAGCTGCATACGTCTATAAGGAAAGTATGAGAACAGTAAAGAGAAGGAGAGGTGCTGTTTACGAGGTCTATACTATATATATATATATATAGAGCAAAGTCCACTTAAGTCTTGAAAACATTGTTTCATACCAGGAGGAGTATTAAAGCTGCAGTAATCAGTGAAATTTGTAATACGAGCCCAAAGAAAACTCTCCAGTTCTCTTCATCTATATGGAGCATTTTAGCATCTTTCAGCTCATTGTTTTGTTTTTTTTTTTTTTTACAGACTACAACTTTACTGCTTTGGTTCTGTCTCACCACTCTCACTATTTTGAATATATGAAAATATATTCTGCAAGTTGTACCTGCCAAATGCCATTAAGCTCAATTTATGGTCGCTCAGAACTGGTTCTTACGACGTGCTGTCAGACCACGTCAGAAATCAAATGTTTTTTTTATAGTTGTTCCGAACGGCTTCACTTCAAAGGCGGAGTGTAAAGCCGACCGTCACGGAGAGGGGAAGGGGACGAGGAGACGTAATATCATTTACATACGGGGATAATGGCACATATTTTAAGAGTGTTGCACTCGGCCGTTCATATAAAAAGTGACATAAATAGTTGTGTCGTGAACGGAAAAGGGGAGCAAGAGAGAGACAAGTTGAAACCTTCACGCCTCTCTCACCTCCGCATAGCTGGTCAAACGCTGCGGAAAGTGGGTGGGAAAGTTGGCTTGTCCGTCTCTGAAAGGTATGCACAGAGTCTTTACTGTACAGTATGTCTATCACAGTGAATTATGTTTTATCACGAATGACATGTTTCATACACATCATTGCTAAGGATTTCTTTATTGACAATAATCCTCTCAAAAACTACCATACTCCCTCAATTCAATCTTGTAACTACAGCATGTTATCCAATAGGGATGTGCAGAGAGCCCAGTATTTGTATTTGTATTTGTTGAGGCAGCAAAATTATCTGTATCTGTATTTGTATTTGAATAAAAGTGGGAAGAGGCTTAAAAATCCTGCTTTTGTTTTTATGACATTTTTAAATATTAGGAAATTAAAGTGTTACAATAAGTGTTCATGAATAAACTACCTTATGAAGGAGGTCCCCACACCGGGTCTTGAACTGGAGTCTCCCAGATCATAGACGACTGCGCTGACTACTGAGCTAAAACTTATCACCTCTTTGCAGACAGACCTCTACCTGTTTATACACCCATAACACAATGTAATGTGTAGGGAGGAACTTGAAAGGTGATTATTGCTTTGCACTTTTCATTTGTTGCCTATTTTTTACAACCTGACTTTGTGGAAAGGAGAAGAGGAACAACAGGTTATGGAGAGTCCCTTGGGAGCACTTTGCTTGTGTCAGTAGCTCAGCTTTATCTCTGGGGAACACCCCCAACAAATCATTTTTTAAATATTTGTATGAAACAAATATTTGTATAAAACCCACTATTTGTGCTTTGTCGAATAATGTATTTGTATTTGGGCACACCCCTACTATCCGATATCTAAAGTAGAGCTGCAACAATACGTTGATTAACCGATTAGTTGATCGACAGAAAATTGTCAACTGTTATGATAATTGATTCTTTGGGATAATAATCGACAGATTAATCAATAATGAAAATAATTAGTTGCTGCCCCATATTTGAGCCAGAATGCATCTCCAGGCTGAACGTTGGGGGAAGATGCACAGAGGTCGCTCATGGACGTTTGTGTTTGCTGTCTCTTTAATATTTCTATATTTCTGTTTCAGACCGCCCTCCTGACAGGAGTTGAATCAAACAATCAACTCGCTTGACACGCAGCTCAATACGACATGTTGTTGAGATTTTGAAGGCGCGTACATTGGCTCCTATGTGAGCCTCTGCGACCTATGGTTACCCATAACACCCTTCTCTGTGTAGGTTCCTAGAGGTCTTCAGAGAAGCATAATTCCAGCTTTAACCTCATATATCCCATATGTACATGAACTTTGAACTATTCAGGTACTATGCACCTCTTAAAGTCCTCCTCCACTCAAAAATCTGTTTTTCTTCTTGTTCCTACAGTTGGATGTTTGAGCTTCACTGTGCAGAATGATGCATGTGCAGAGTTTGACACTGGAAGTCTCTTTTCATAAGTTTCTCTGTGTTCACCTTAAATCTCAGTGGAGCCAATCGTAGTGCAGTATGCAACTTACACATGTGTGATGTGGAAGCTTGAAGCCTCCGGTGTACAAACACAAATATTTGTTTCATACAAATATTTAAAAAATGAGACATCTTGTGTCCAGCAGTTAAACTGGACAGTTGAAATGAAAAATATTTGCATGTTCATAGATTCTGGATTTCCAATGAGGGAGAAGGAGAAGATGCCATTTTAAGGATTTTAAATGAGATAATTGAACTTTTTTTGTGGAAAAAACATATCAAATTATTAGTCAAAGCAGAGTATTTTTATGTGTCTTCAAACATGCCTGGAGGGGGTCTATAAAAGGAGTGTTGGTTGTCTGCTGTACATGTTTTGTTCTTACATGCAGCCGTTGTTTGACAATGAATGTTTCTTGTTCTCAGATCTCTGTGGTTAAATAAAGTTATAAAAATGTCCAATGTCATTTAAAGGACAGCTTCACAGTTTTGATGAACAGTGAAAGAGGTTTTCCTCGCTGTAATCATTCCTCCTGTTCATACTGGATATCCTTCAAATGTGCTTTCAATGGAAGTGATGGAGGCCAAAATCCAGTCATTTAAAAGTTGATGTGAAGCTTCTATTCAGCTTCATCAGTCTGAGTTAGTCATATCAAGTGGATATCTGACACATTTACAGTCTTTTTACCATCAAATTCCCTCTTTGTGTTTCCTCGGACAGTGTTTCCCTGTTGAGCTGCAGGTGGAAGTATAGTAACAAAAAGAGGAACTTTGGCACTAAAAAGACTGTAACGTTGAAAGATATCTACTTGATTTGACTCATTTGGACGCTGAAGCTTCATATTAGCTTCAGATAAACTTTTAAATACATTTTTGTCCCCCATCACTTCCATTGTAAGGTCATTATGAAGGGATCTTCTAATGGTCAGTATGAACAGGAGGAATGATTACAGCAAGAAAAACATGTTTAATGTTCATTTGGGCTCCTGACTGTTGGTTTAAGACACACTTGAAAAATTGTGAACCCGCCCTTTAAGTTCCTAACTACCTAATGTTGGTCATAAACATACACTGTACTGTACTGTTATGAATTATATATCTACAGTGCATCAGATAGTAAAGATTCTGTACATCACCAACACACACACACACACACACGTATACAACAAGTTTACAGCAACTTGTGTCTACTTGCTAAATACGGGTTGTAATAAAAGAAAAAGAAATAGTTCAATAACTTATACTTATAATAACTCTGAACTGGTGAAGACTGGTTTCAGGTGTTATGCTCATTACTACTGGAATGAACTGCAAAACAGCTTAGAGACACTTGTTCCTCTGAGGGACTTTAAAGTTTTACTAGCTGCTTTTCTTCAGAATGTTTGTGATTGTTTTAAGCAGTGAGTCCGAGTGTGTGATGATTGTTTTGTGATCCTCTGCGTCTGTTCTCAGGTCTTTCTTGCAAAAAGATTTCCTGAATAAATAAAGCTTAATAATAAATAAACAGCTTTTCTTGTTTCTGCATTCAGTTATAGAAGAAATTAATTGTTTTATAAGGACAAAGCTTTGAAAAGTTTGACTCAAGTTTATTATAAAATGTGGTCGAAATAATGAGCAAATTAATCAAATAAAAGTGCGAGCAGAGATTCAGTAAATCCAAACAATACATTTTTTCCACAGTCACGTAAAAATGATGATCAGCAATGAATCGTGACAATTTACTCTCACAGTTGTTTTGTATCAGAATCATCTTTATTGGTTTACGCATACAAATAATTTGACTTTGGTTTAGCAGCTGTCGATGTGATTATTACCTCGCGTGGCAGCTGGATTTGCGAGAGATCACGAGATCACGGCTCTGTGTAACAAACCATCTGGCACATCAGGTTAATGTGTTTATACACAACACAACAATCTTCAGAAATATACACAGCGAATGACGATATACAGGTGAAACCGTTTCTGTGAACTCTAAACAGGATACAAATAGTGCAAAGAAGTGAAGAGTGCAAAGAGTACTGAGATAGAGATAAATCTTAAATGGTAAATAAAGGTGACATGTTACTTTATGTAGGTGTAGTAGGTGGTTATCAATCATCAATCAATCAAACTTTATTTATATAGCACCTTTCAAACAAATCAAATGCAATTCAAAGTGCTTTACAAGTGATTGATAAAATGTAGGGTGTTAGAAATGGATTTAGAGACTAAAGCACACCAAAATAATTAAAAAGCACAAAACTTAATTGAATAAGACAAGAATAAAAGCAATAAAAATAACAATAAAAATATGAAATACTACACAAAATAAATAGATTATAACAAAATGTATGTGCGGTATATACAGCCAAGTATACAGTGATTAATAGTGATGCTAAGCTAGTGTAGATCATCAGTGATGTTTCCTGGGGTCATCGGGTGTTTCGGGTCTTTCAAACATCATCCGCCCTCGCCCAGGCGACCCAGCTGGGGTTGATCAGACCTCAGTTTCTGCAGCTGTTCCCCATGAATCCGCCCTCTTAATCCATAGCCACCTTGAGGCTCTCTCTGCAGCCTCTGTGTTATTCCAGATGGCTCTTCTGCTCTTCTCTCCTGTGATGCCAAGTGTAGCGTAGACCCTGCAGAGACACTGCCCTGCAGAGCCTCTACAGGCAAGCACCTCGCTTTCCAGCCTTTGCTCATGGCAGTCCTCGACCAGGCTATTGTACTTCTCCCTTTACCTCTCAAAGGCCTCCTCCATGCACTCCTCTCATGGCACACTGAGCTCCAAAATGACGTTGTGCTTCGTCGCCTCTGACACAAGCACAGCATCAGGTCTGAAGATGGTTCGGTTGTTGCCCCATGTCCACCATCACTGCCAATCCTGTGCTGAATTGACAAGCCCTGGTACCGCTTTGGGTGTTCAGGGTTGGTTTCAGGGTTGGTTTTGCCCTCCAGCAGTCAATGATGGCCCAGGAGATAGACTCTGCGATGGTCTTAAGCCACTGGTCATGCGGCCACCGATACCGGCTTTCACCCAAAGCATTTGGGCAGCAGCTCAGAATGTGCTCAAGGGATCCCGTCCTTTGGTAAAGAGGGCACTGTGGTGAGTGAACCATCCTCCAACGGTGCAGGTTGGATGGACTGAGGAGGACATCAAAGACTGCCTGGACTAAGATCTTGATCCGGTGTGGTTCCATCCAACAGAGGTCCGTCCAAGTGATCTTTCTTTCCTCCACTAGTTCCCATCTCTTCATGGCACCCTGTTGTCCCATTCCTACTGCTTTGCTTGACCTCTCCTCCTCGACCACTGTTCTTTCTCATCCTGGATGAGTTGCCGCCTTTCCTTTCCCAGAGCCTTGTCGTGGCTTTGACTTGGATAGGTTCCCAGGTCTGCTCTTCCCCTCGCCACTGTTCCAACCAGGAGTCCATGGCATAGCCGTGACTCTGCCTGTTCCACCACGCCCTCTGCCCTCTACTTCCTGCCGGTCTTCATTGCCACCTCTACCCGAGAGACTTTAGGGTCTGTTGACTCACGATATTGCAACACTTCCTTTACGTGCAAAACTTTGATCTCTGAAGTGAAGTGTGTTGCACATTTTGTCTGTTAAACTAAAATAAAAAGGGTACGATGGGGGAAGACGCCCCCTTTAAGAACAGTGTTAATTTACTGAAAAGACACAAGGTGTTTGAATGTGATTTCAGCGTGCACAGTATCATTATGCATGAGCCAACATAGTGTGTGGGGTAATATGTTGGTAGAATATTAAATACCCACCCCCCTTCAGTAATTTGGATTTTAGGCATTACAGACTTTGTAATTATCATAAGTCAGACTATCTCATCAAGAGCTTTTGCTTTTATTTATTTCTCTCTTAGATTGCGTAAAATAACCTATCTCTATAAAGGTTTATTTAACTTGGCAATTGTAATGAGGTTTAGCTTTAAAGGGTTTAGGCCTTAAACAAAGCTAAATAACAAATAGTTTTTCAACTCTGAAGACATATAGTGGTGGTTCTATACAGTATAAACAGCCTGTATCACAGCACTGGACGACGTGTATTGCACATCTCTTGTTTTTAACCTAAAATAAATGTTTATATCTCTGCGCCGCTCACTAAAAGGAGCAACTTACATGGAAGTATGTCCCTTGGTCTTCTTCACATCAGCAGCCCACCCCCCCCACCCCCCCTCGTGAGCGCGCCTCGACGCTCCGCTCCGCGCGCGCACGAGCAGCCTGTTTGTTTGTGTTGAGATGTTGGAAAATGGCGGAGAGCAGAGACCAAAGCGATAACTCGGGTTTGCAAACGCGAGTGCGCCGTCATTGAAACACAGAAAAGCCCCCCGCCAGCGACCCACGGAGTTACTTTACGGTTTGCCGCCGCCGGTGGGATTAAAGTCGGACACCGGGAGGAAGGTTGTTACGGGACACGGTTTGGATTTAGCCAGCTGGTTAGCTCGCTAAGCTAACCGTGCTAGCAGGCTTGTTTGTCAACAGAAGCGGACGTTAAATCTGCCAGCAGCTAACAAACAACTGCTGGCCGGCTTCCGAGCTCACATACCGGGGGTTTATAACATGACAACCGCGGCTGACCACAAACATAACCAGTCCAGAGTAACACAGGATAAAAAGCCAGACATCTGACCATCCTGCTGCTAACTGGCTTGTTTCACGCACAGCCTGAAGCTGCCGTTTGCGTGAGAATTAATCATCCCGCAACTCGCCCGCAAGTTGATCTTTATTTACAAGCTAAACGGACGACAGAGCAGGTAAGTCAAGCCGAGAATAAAAATGCACGCCAACATGTCATCCTGACGGTTTCACAGGAGGACATGCAGACGGCCTCCAAACATGCCCGACTCACTGTTGGTTTTTCCACATAACGTTTGTACAATTCACTGACACCATCTTCTCCAGCTGAACACACAGCGTGCAGAAAGAAACCCGGCTGTTCTTATTATGTAAGAGAGTCCGAACAGCCAGTTTGATTTACCTGAAACTTGCGTCCTAAACGCCAAAAACCTGAAAGGACATTTTGACCTCTTTTCATACGTGAAAAAAAAAAGCTTCTGGTCATTTTTGAGTAACATAAACACAACTCAGCACATAGTAGTTGTGTGTTGTTGTGGGGAGAAAAAAAGATGCTCATATCTACATCAACAGTATGCACTTAAAGGGAATGTTACCTCTGATTAATATCAGATGAATAAATTGGGCAAAATTCACCTTAATTGACCTCATTCTCTATTTATAGTGGTGGTGTCATATGGTCCTGGCGCTATTTTAGAAGCTTTTAACCCTTTCTGCAAGCATACAGTTCAAGTTTTGGCTTTAAAATGTAGATAGAAAATCTCAGCACAAAGCATATATTGCCTGTCAGAGAATGAGTGATGTTATCTTCATAAGTCTACAAGGTATAAAATCAACTGGATGTGTTTTTACAAACAGACACCTGCGTGTTAAAACTTTGATTTGCACAGATTTGCAAAGCACCGTACTGCTGACTTGACAGTGAGATCTAAATGAGTTTGATAATTGTACCTTCCAAGACAAATTCTCCGACATAATTGCATCATTTCTGTAGAGTGATGATCGTTTACATTTCCTTGTATAAGACAAATATTCCCATGAAGTTTAAATGCCCTTGTTACTGATGATTGATTGCTATCCAAACATTTAAATCCCAGCGAGCAGCCTTGAATGAAATAGAATTATGACCTACTTAATGTTTTACTCTGAACAACGTTATTGGAAATAAAAAATCATTATTATGTGCTGCAGTAGTTTGGTGATAGTGGCCATTTTAGCGTCAGTGTAACTTTGAAACGTGACCTTTTGTGTGCCAAAGGTGCTGAAAGGCAGCGCGACGAACGGTAGGCTTGGAATTTAAAAGGTATGTCTCAGAAATAAAAACAAAACAAACACAAATCACTGATAATGAGGTTGAATTTGCAGGGTTCCCACGGATCCTTAAAAAGTTTTTAATAAGATTTTCTGAATTTAAGGTCATAAAATGTCTTAAAAAGTCTTTTTTTTTTTAAATTATGGTAGGTCTTAAATTTTTAGGTGATGCCTAGTTGCGTGAGAAATATCTCCCCACAGGATTCACTCATTTAAATATCGTCTCACTTCCAGTCCGGCTTCTTTCTCTTTCTCTTTCTGGTAATGTTTGGAATCGGTTCTCCACAGGCCGCCTGCTCTCACAAAGGTAACAGGATTAAACAAGTACACACAAAACAGTACAGATGATGCTCAGCTAAAGATAGTTAGCTGGGGGGGGTGTGAGGGGGGGGGGGGGGGGGGCTTCAGAGGAGACACAAAGCCCTCTGTTATTTCTGATAGTTGCTAGAATCTGGATAATAATGTTTGTAGTGTGGAGCCGCAGCGGCGAAATTTTAATTTGGTGAGACCACTCTTAGCTGGAGTTTACAGATTTAACGGGCTGTTTAAGTGGATGAAAGGTAGATATACTCTAACGAGTTTGTGTCTTAATGGGGAGCGTTAACTACAGCCCAGAACGACCAGAACAGCCTTATTGTTTGACACAAACTGTCATTAAAAGTGCACTTTTAAATTAAAATGTTTTTTTTTAAAGAGTAACGGTGGGTTTGCCGTTAATTTGATGATGTGATTTTACAAAATTATCCAGAAATATGTTGAATTCAAACATGAAGCTCAGCCCTGAGGTGCGTTGGTTCTGCTGTGGGAGAGGTTTTAACGTTTTCTCTGTCGAGGTCTTTAAAAAGCAATAAATTTGATTTCAAAAAAGTGTGCAGAGACCCTGATGAAACCTGTTTTATCTACACCAGAGGAGGAGGAGGAGGAGGAGGAGGAAGAGGAGGAAGGTATTTCAGTAGAGCCCATTTTTGACAAGTTGTTTTAGGTGAAAGTTTTGTTGTTTTTTTTTTTCCGTGAGTTGCTTCCAGGCTCATGATGCAAGTAAATGCAAAGCAACCTTAACGACTCCAGGTATTTGAACTCACACCTAGTTAAGCCAAGTCACTAATTTGTCTCAGAGGGCAGCTTAGTGATGATTACAGTGTTTTTACACAAAAGTAAACTTTTTCTTCCTTGTTGTTTAGTAACAGAAATCAATCTTTTAATTCTTTTAAGTCATTCTTTATATTAATAACATGAATAATTAATTCTTTAAATTCCTCATGCATGTTGCAGCCGACTCTTCTGTTTTGCTGGAGCGTGCTTGTTGACAGCTGACTTTATCTGTTTGTGTAGTATTGTTGTTGCAGACTTTGTCATGTTCCCAGTGAAAGCATTGTAAGCGGGCCTCTCCAGGTTGAGATGTAGCCCAGATAAGAGCTAGCATATAGTTAGTTCAATGAAGGCCTCAGTTAATCAGTTCAAAGTTTGTCACTCTTGCTACCGATCTAGTCTGTGGTTCCTCAGGACAACTTCACCCTACACAACAAAACAAAAACACTCTAATAAGGAACTGGATAGTAGTCTTAGATGTTTTATTGCCTCTTGAAACTTAGAAAACAGCTCAAAAAAATACATGTAAACAAATATCAATGATGTGTGATTGTGGAGAAGAGATGAAGACCATGAAATGGATCTTGTCACATTTTGGAAGGATATTACATGTTTCTTGATAATCTATAATCCTGTGCATTTAATTGTATTGTAAGCAGTGGTGTTGACATTATTAGCTCTACAGGCGAGCTGTAAATCCTACCTAAGGATGAGCCACATTTGAGGCAAATGGTTGGGAGTGGGAGCCCTCCTCCTCCTCCCAGCTAAGCTCTGTCTGTATGGAGAATGAGCAGCCATTTTAGCGCTCAGCACTGCTGCTGCAAGCCTGCCTGCCACTGTCACAACATTCTTCTGCTGGAGCTGTAGTAGTAGTAGTAGTAGGTTTTTCATGCTGTTTGTTTTGAACCTCCGGGACACCTGCAACCGACCTGTGAAAATGTCACCGTGATGCTTTTACACTCAGGGTCCTAAATGAACGCCCCAGCAAGCAAACGCTGGTAAAGTGCTGCTGCTGCCTGTGGTGGCAGATGAATCAGTGAGGGTCACCTGCCACACTGGCTGCCAGCTTCTTCAGGACGTCTCAGTGCAGTGTTTCCCCCTAAAGCTGTACAGGCCCCAGGCCAAAAAAACTTTTTTTTAATGCCAAAAATAACACCAAAATGATTCGGAAATCAATAATCATTCATGTGTTAGGGAGCGTCTGTGTGGCGCTGGCACTGGGAAAGTCTTGATATGGACCCCCTTCAAAAAAAAAAAGCAATTATTTAATTGATGTTATTTACCAGTGTGAGAGTCTCTACGATGTCGTTCACGTTAGTTTCTCTCCGCTGCTCTCAGCTCCTCCGCGCGCGCGCACAGCGGAGCAGAGGAGAGACGGACGGGTGAAGACAACGTTACCGGAGTTGACGACGGTTACGCTCGTTACGCTAACGCAGGTGCAATAAAAGCTTTTACAAGTAAGAAGCCAACATGAGTCATTTATTAATGTAATCCACCCAAAAGATGGATCGGTGTCGACCCCAAATGTCTAGAAGTGATGCTAGCAGCTAGCATGACTTTGTTCGTAAAAAACAACATATGTGACTCCTTTAACTGTTTGTTTGATCAGATTAAAATGTTCTGTAATATTGTAATTAATTGGTTTTGCTCCATCGCCTTGAAAAGCCTGAATCATCTTGCACCTCAGTTTTTGTCATCTCTTATAGCTTCCACTCATCTTTCAGCATTTTGAACATTTTGTCTTATTCTATGTTAATATAATAATTCCATCTTTAGATTAATTCACTCCGTTTTCACTGTTTTCTGATGTTTTATAGGATAGAAAACTGTCAGCGGATTCATTGATGGTGAAAATAATGACTATAGTTGGCAGCTGTAATCTGAGGCGCTTGGATTGTACCGGAGGCAAAAAAAGTGAAGCTAGGTGTGAAGACAAAAAGGCGGCGCTTCGTCGAACGGACCAATCACACGGTCGGAATAGCACAGCTGGAATTGCACAACCGTAGGATGCAGTGTTAATGAAAACAAAGTTGTGTGGCATACGTTGTTCTACCACTTGGGTGTGCCAAAGTTGGACACTTTTTTTTTTTTACATTGTTCACATAGTGGTTTTATTGTGGTAGAAATAAAACATTACAATTTCACATGTTGTGACACATGTTGTCTGACCTTAAACTTTGCACCTGCTTGCTGCTGTACACACACTCATATCAAAGTAAAAACATTAAATAGACTCCACGCTGTCTGCCTGACATACCTGCATGTATGGATATGTTGTAGAAATGTGTGTATTAGTGCTTAAATCTCATCAACCCGCAGCTTGTGTTTGTTTATTTAAGGGATACAAAGAAAAAAATTATCGTTTTTTTTGACCCGGATTTCCTTCAGTGGAGGTGTGATGTCTACATTTGTGGTGTGGTTTGCAGGTTTACACAGTCCTGGCAGATCAGTTTTTATCACAAAGCAGAGCACGTAGATAAAACATTGTGTTTTTTTTTGTTTCAGATAATCTTTGATATTATGCAACGGGACGTGCAGGAGCTCTCGTTTCTTGCAAACAGCTGAAACAGATCGACTACTTGGTGTAAGCCCGCGTAGCGCAGGCTTGCTGTTTGCTGCGGTTTGTCCCTGGACTCTGAGTCAGTCAGTGCGAGGCAGCAGCAGCAGCAGCAGCGGCGGCGGCGGCAGCAGCGCAGCACACATACATACACGCGTACTGTCTTCAGCTGCTGCGAGCGAGCAGAATGCGGGGAAGAAGAGAAGAGCGGCGCTGCTCCGACTCCTCGCTGCCTTCCTGCTGTCAGAGCAATGGCCTACATTCTCGTCTGGAAAAAAAAAAAAAAAAAAAAGCTTGTGCAGCAGACTGTGAGAATTTGTGAGGATTGGGAGGAAATGGAGGGAAGGAGAAAGGTAAAGGCTGAGACTGAGAGAAACAGAGACGGCGTACAGGTAGAAACTGATAGGGTAAGCGAGAAAACAGAGCAAGAAGAAGAAGAAGAAGAAGTGGTTGTGTCGGGTGTTGTGAGTGAGTTAACAGTCAATCCTTTGTGGCCCAAATTTTTTTTTTTTTATGATCAAGGCCAGGCCACAATAAGACGAGTCACATAATGGTTTTTTACTCTCCTGTGTGGATTTGAGTAGGTGTTTTTTGATGAAAAATGTGTTTGCCAGAATGAAAAGCAGTAGGAAAAAAAACTTTGCTCACAGGTACATTATCCTTTGCAGATGTGACTTGGATGTGCGCTCGTGGCCCCGGGGGGACAGTGTTGAATGAATTACAGGAAGTTTAACAGTTTAACCGTTGTGGGTATCTCACCTTAGATGTGAAGTGAACAGTGTGTAATGAACATATGGCGGTGCAAACACCTTTTGTGAAGTGGAGCATAAAGGTGTCTATGTGCCCTGGGTTTTAAATGGGTGGGCGGAGAGAGAGAGAGAGAGAGACTTCGGAAGTTTCACTGAGGTGTTGCTGTGCCTGCTTGAAAGTTTGTCTTGAATATTTGTTATTTCGGCTGCCCTTAAGAATGCTGTAACTTGGCATCGCGTTCTCTTTTTCTTTGTTTTTGTGGTATTGCTTTTATTACTGAATCCGTGAAGCAGATGAATGGCTCTAGGGCTCCAGTATTTGAAATTGAATTTGGCATGTTCTCAAAAGCTGTTGCATACGGCGTCGGGTGCAAATGAAACGCCCAGTGTGTTTACTGTGACTGGAGGCCTGTCACTTCCATGTCAGAGGGTGGAGTTCTGCAAGTCTTTTTTTTTTTTTTTTTTTTTAAATATTTGGACCGTGATGAGTCAGGCCCACCGTGAGATACTTGTAAGATTACTTGTACTTCTTAGCTTGATAAGAAAGATTACTTGTACTTCTTTCTTATCATGGCTACTTGAAAGGTTCTCTTCAGGCTCTGCATGATAAATCAGGCCAATACATGATTATATTCATCCTTCCACATTTACCTGAAAGGTTCTTAGAATACAGTAAGCCGTAATTACCTTTCACAGTCCTTGAGTTTGAAGCTGTACAGTATGGAAACAGTCTCGGTAGAACGTTGTGCATTCAAGGAGCTGGAACTGACTAACCTTGATTAAGCCATAACAATTAGTCCATCCAGTTAGGTTGAAATAATAGAAAAGGTAAACAGGAAACACATGCCCAAGTCTCACACATAAAAAAAATCACAACTAATCACATCACTGCAGCCAAGGCCAGGTGACTGCAAAAGTTTTGACAAGTTCAGACTGGAGACCTGCTGAGACTTTGGCAATTTAAGCCAAATTCAGGCGTTGTTTTTAGAAGCAATTAGTCTCAATCCTGTTTAATAAGATGCCAGATTCACTTCTGTGCCCCCAGGAAGTGTGCCGGGCTCAGACTGAAGCCAATTGGCTGTGTTTGGAATCGCATACTAACATACTGCCCACTACACAGTATGTACTGAATGAATGATTAGGTATGCCCGCACCAGCCGACTGTTCATAATTAAGAATACTCAAGCAAGACAGTCATGTGACTGCATCACGTGACTATCTATGCAAATGTTGCAGCAACTTTCCAAAGAGTAAGTTTATTTGGATAAACTGACCACATGTCAGGAATCTAAATGGTAACTTTCTTGCTGAAAAAATATTAAAACTTAATAAAGTGACAAATTAACAGTCTTACAGTGAAAATTACAACAGCTTAATCTCTGCCATTGCTGCTAGTTGGTGCAAAATGCATTCTGGGATACTTGGTTTCACCCGACCGGTGGTGTCACTTCATAAATCACTCAGTCATTTGTAGGGCTGGTCCTGCTGTTACGGTCCAGCCAGAAAGAGTGTATTGCAAACAACATTTGAATGGAATTGTATTAATATATTGTTTTATATGCAGTTGTGTGGAAGAAGCATTGTGTTGCTTATTAACTGTGTAATGCACACATAGTTTCATACATTTTACTAATGCATGAAACTAATGATTAATCTGTTTATTATTATTATTATTCTATACCATTGATTATTTTCTTGATTAATCGATTAGTTGTTTGGTTCATAACATGTCAGAAAATGGTGAAAACTGTTTCCTAAAGCCCTGTTGACATCCTCAAATGTCTTGTTTATTATATAAGATATTCAGCCTACTGTCACAGAGGACTAAATATTCACATTTGGGAAGCTGGAATCAGAGAATTTGGCAATTTTCTCTCTAAAAAAAATGACTCAAAGTAATTAATCAAAAAATCAAAATAGTTGTTGATTAATTTAATTTAATAGTTGGCAACTAATCGTTGCAGCTCTTGTATGGACCCTGGTCACAGTTTACCTGGTGTAGAAGCAACTTAATGAGTATTTAAAGGTGCATTATGTAAGATTTGGCCACCTGCTCCAAACAAATAGGGGGCAGCATATCACCAGCTCCAAAAAGTGAAACAATATGCTCACTGATGAAGCAAGCTCTATGTCCTGAAGTGATCCTAATTCAGAACAGGATTAGAATTGATTTATATTTTAAATATAACTAAATATTGTTTCCAGAGCAGCGACAGTAATGTTTACAACAGCAAAGTCACTATATAAACTCAATAATATCTCACTGGAAACAAAAATAACATGTCGATAAAATAAATCATATTTCTGACATGAAAATACCGAGTGGAGTTTGGAAAGAATGAAGAACAGACATCAGTCAGTATCAGTCCTTCCTCCTCCTCCTCTTCCTCTGCAGCTGCTGTGATTCACTGCTGCAGGTACTGCTGGTAGAGGGAGGGGCTGGTTTGGGGCCTGTAGCAAAGTTTACAAGAATTTGCCAAATTGTAAGATATGTGGCAAACTAAGATAAACAGTTAGGCTACATACAGATGGCTTTTGTTTTAGCTTGTTCATAACAATTCACTATTAGCCTAACACTGTGTAAAATATAGCGGCAGTGGATGGGAGACTGCGGGCAAAGCAGATGAAAATATCACTTTCCGACATGTTTATGCTTGTTGAACAGGTGGTTTTATAAAATATTTATTTGCTTTTTACTCACGAAAGGTTTTATTGCACTTGCAGTAACAAGCGTAGAAGTCGTCAATTCGAATAAAACTTTATCTTTCACTTCAGCTGGTTCACTGTCTCCACTGTGGCCTCTCTGCTCTGCTGTCTGCTCTCTGTGCGTGCGTGCGTGTGTGTGTGTGTCAGCTGACCCCTGCCCTCGGTCAAACACCGACACAGGGAGCAGAGGAGAGGACAGAGAGCAGAGGCTGCACCAGTTCCCATTCACTCACCACTAGCTCCAGTCAGCTGCTTGAAGCAGACAAAGCGCGCGTTATTATTTGCATTCGTCGTGATTATTATGTACAATGTGAAATGTGGCATTCATCATTTATTCCCAGTGACCACATACTGGGAATCTTCATCCTCTCATGTTGGACTGAGGGCAGACTGGACACTACAGTGACTCACTATCACCGCTGAGGTACAAAGTGGTATTACGAGACAGGACGCTAGCTGGTTAGCATGCTAACTTCAGTAGATATCCATGCAACACAATACACAGCCTTTGACATAATGTCAAAACTGTTATTTCTTCACATTCTGTTTCAAAATTTAACTAAAATTTTAATGTTTTAAACTAAATATCTGGCCAAATCTTACATAGTGCACCTTTAACGTGACAAAGGGTATGATCTGATAGATAAAGTGCATTGCAGTGTAATGTAGCAGCTGTAACAGTTATACCACCTTTACCTTTATGCCTTTAAATATTTATGTCATGCCTGAATCTGGAGTGTATAAAAATGATCAGTACTGTGTTTGTTTTCTCTCTTGTGTCTTTAGTTTTATTTGAGTTAATACTCTTTATTTTACGTGAGTCAGTGGTCTAGAGCAGCTCACCTTCCCCTCCTGGTTTTCATCGTCCCATTCATTGTGAAATACAGGCCAGCGGTGTGGTTGTCACCTCGGGTCGGCCTGTCAGAAACAACTTTTTTGCTGCACTTGACAAGTAAATATGTGTAAAGGAAGAACAGGTTTGGTGACAAGGCTATTGATGACTGCAGTGAGACGCGTCAACACAAAGAGTATCATTCATCATCATTGACAACATGCAAGGAAACACCTCACTGTGTGAAATCAGGTTAAGGAAAGATACTGTGTTTACATGTGCAATGCTTTTATTACTCTAAACATCCAGTTTATATGCAGCTGGTGACCTCAATTTGACCTTGATTTTAAGTGTATTATAAATGAATATATATCTGAGCATTTTAATGTATTGTGTGCATTAGTTTGATTTTTATATATGATCTTTATTTCAACTGTTCAGCTTAATTGACACTTGAAATGACTGTTTTAGTTTCAGTGTTGATAAAGCCACAAGAGGCTGTCAGCTGTTCTAATACCACTGTAAACCACGGCCTTTGCGGGGCTTATTGCTTTTTATAAAACTCTTACTGCATATACCTGGCAAAGTTTCATAAAATAAACACACGGCAACGAAAAAATGCAATAATTTATTGATAACAAATAATCAGTCTTCCGCCAAGCAATGTAGTTCTTCAGCGACATTTAGCAGAACGGCTGCCAAGCAACACACAGACGCAGTGGAAAGCATGTTGCGGTTAAAACCCTGCACGTAGGCCAACATAACTGCTGGAACCATAGGGTTCACCTTTCCTGTTTTTCACAGTGACATAAAACTGACGGAGAGCCTGCTTTAGCTCCGTTTTGGTGATTGTTTTTAAAAAATCAATCGCCAGATCTTTCTCAGCACACATCGTGTGTTTTAACGGCCTCGGCTTCGTCTCTTGACTTCTTCAGCTCTTCAGTGTCTCTCCTTTCTTTTCTTTTCTTTTTTATCTTCCTCCTCTATCCTGTCCATCTTTTCCCACCACTCATCCACACTCAGTTAATCAAAATTCACACCGAAACCTGACATTTTGAAACAACTTGTACAAATGAGTAACTGAGAAAACACAGCAGATGTCTTTTGTTGTTGAAGTTCCTTCTCATTCACACAGCGAATGACATCATCGGCTGTCCTTAAGAAACTTCAGACTGGTGACTGATGATGGAGGTGAAAAAGTGTGAGTCAGTCATGGGGTTTGTCATACAGGAGGTGAGGGTTATGACATCTGGCGTTAAGATAAACAGGATGTAACATCCTTGAACCTAATTGAATGAATTTGGCGTCTTATCAGATTTTAAGCACCCTCAAAACATTTAGGGCTGCTACTAACGATTGATTTCTATACCTATTACTCTGCCAGATAAATTGTTTTGTTTATAACATGTCAAATTATAGAGAAAAATGTCCTTTATAGTTTCCAAATCCCAAGGTGACCTTCTAAATTCAAAGATATTCTCTTACCTATCATATATGACATTTCAGAAGCTGAAATGTTTAACTGAAACAATGTTCTGACGATTGACTCATCAGTTATGAACTAATCTTTTTAACTCTAATCAAATAACATTCAAACAACAAATTCAAAGGAAATGATAGTGTATAACTTACAGTTAGTAAGTGAATGAACAGAGGAATGATCCCAGTCAGCAAAGTTTACAGCTTCTAAACTGGGAAAGTGAAGAAAGTGCTGGTATCTAATGGATCCTCTGTATCAGCCGATACCTTCTAATGAGGTATCAGGAAAAAGTCTGATCGTTGCATCCTTCCAAGACTTGCTGAGTTGACTTACTGTAACGCCCAGTATTCATGTTCCAGCTAAAGGAAAGTCGTCCAGAAACCTCGTCCCTGGTGGACAGATGAGTAAGGTTTTGTTTTTCAGATGAACTGTGCTGTGTGGAAGTGTCAGTGCCATGTTTACTCAAACAAATGTTTAAAAGATAAGGCAGGTTCCACTGAGTGAGCTGTGAAAAGGAAACCTACCGTCACCCGCTCTGAGACGCTGTAATTAATTGACCTGCTCTACTGTAATTAGCTGAACAGTGAGAGTCGGTATGATCGAGTGCCGTCACCTGAACAAGACGTTGGAAGAGGATAAACATGTCATTAGCAACCAGTTTAGTGAGATGATTAGAATTATTATTTATGTCTGGCCTCAAGTTGTACATTTAGACAGAATAATTTTTGTTTAACATTTGTTTAGTTGCTTCCTTCTGGCACATGACAGCTACAGGTTATGTAAACAGTGACACATCTGTTAAAATCATACACTGTCAATAAAAACATGTCAGTACTTGTCGAATGCAAATATCGTCGTTGCCAGAAAACATGCGACCAAAGCAAGTTACCACTGTAACCTTTGCTCTCTATCTCTTTGTGTTTTAAACAATGTTGAGCATCTTTAATCATGTGTGACAGTGTCTGGTCATATGAATATATTGATCCAAAGATTATCAGCAAATCAAATGTAGTGTTCTTCCAGAATCCTCCCATATAGATGCTAAACATGTGAATGTGAAGGTTCCTTGATACTCCACCAGCTCTCCTTTATGTACTTGCCGTTCATGTAATGGGCAAAGAGATGATCTTCTTAAATTATAGTGTTGTTTATAGGCTGGTCTTACTCCAATATGTTTAGAAATCATCAATCAACAAGTGATCAGTCCAGTTTTCATGACTGTTGGGATCATTGTTACATAATAAGATGTGCTACCAGAACTACTCATGACTGTACCTTCTTCAATACCAAAAGCGCTACGAGACGATGATTAAAAAAAACACCAGACCTCCGGATTTCGACTCTCTCGTTGACCTTCTTCTAGCTGATAACATGTGCTTGTATAAGCCGGTTGACCTTTCCACATCTGCACTATTTGTCACGTAGTCCTTGTACTTATGTACAAGCATCGATAGACGAGGCATAAAGGCTGTCACACCGTTCCAAAACACATCGGCGTTGGTCAGACCGCTCAAGCTGAGATGATGGCCGGACCCAACCTGGTGAATCACAAACTCAATTCATACGTCTCGTCTTAAAAAAAAAATACTATGGTTGAATACACTTGCATTGTTTGTTAGGTTTTATTTACGGTACATGGACACAGGCAGGTTGTCAAATGTTTCACCTTCTTGCTCTTGGCTTGTTTATGTTCATATTGCAGCACGTGAACTAATGCTTGTATAAGATCCTCTTAATACTGAATATCTGAGCCTTCAGACCTTCAGGTTGCTCATTTGCAGAAGTATTGTTGAAGATAAGGGCTGGATAAAACAATTCTCTGATTAACTGGGATTCTTAACTTGTGAAAAAGAGGTAGTGGTGTGCTCGAGGACTGTCTCGATCGTATAAAACTAAAAGAAAAATGCAGGTGCTCTTGAAGATAAGGGTCATCACATAGAAAGAAAAAACAAACTACAGGCACTCATGCTTGAAGCAGGAACAAAAAAACTCTGGGATTAAGTTAAAAAGCCTTTATTCAACATGGCTACTTACAATTTCAAAAAAATCAACCTGTTTTGACCATAAAAGTCTTCATCAGGGTGCAGTAAGTACAGTAATTGGGATTCTCATTTGAATGATTCATAATCGATCTGTGAAATCCTGAAATCAGTCTTTGGACCTTTACTCTGTAAACAGGTGTAAATATTACGTGTCTGCAGTATTTACTTGTAAATGGTTCTGTTAGGGCTTCATAATGTATAAAAAAGTCTACTTTTATGGGAATCAAGTTATTACAACATGGACAAAAAGGTTATTTTAAGTTTAAAAGTAAGGTAGAAGATAGCTGACCGTAATAGCTGCCTTGAGTTCCCAATGAACAGTTGCAGTCTATGGACGTGCCACAGTTTACAGGACTGTTGTATCTCGTAGCGGATCTACAGATCCCATCTACCAGACGGTCAGACTGGTCTGAGCTCTCTGTCTTTGTGATATTACCTCTTAATATGAGATGTTGAGCTGTGGGAGTAGTATTTATCTGATGTAACTCAACTGAAATGAATCAATCTTGGACTTGAGTTGAATTTGGAGACGAGAAGTGATATCCAGGCCAATAAAAGATGAAGATGAGGTGGGAGTAACAGTAGAAATCCACTATGAGGCTGGACAAGGTCTTCATTCCCAGTTTCAGAATACACATGTTGGTCGGGTCTTGTTCTTTTCATTGTGCTGTAAGAAAGTCAGAGCTCAACTTTTTCTTAGTGCGCCTCCACATCTGGAGTGAGTCCCGTTCTTAACAAAACATGAAATTTGTGAAGGGATGGCTGATCAATTTGTGTCACTGTGACAAGTGAATTTTCAGCAGTCGATACCACCAGTACCTGAAATGTCAGTGTGACTGCTACCTGTTTCTGAGAGTTTTACCTGGTAGTTTCAGTTTAGTAGCTGACCACAATGGAAGTAAGAACCAAGTAAAGTTAAGGTTTGGTTTGTGAGTAGGTCTTTCTCTCCATTGTTTAGCTTTTTATTTGTCTCTCAGTCTTTCTGTTACTCTGAAACTAAATTCCTATCTGTAATTTTGACCAGTTGTGTGTTGTGAAGGGATTCTTGAACAAGTCTGGGTACCTGCTATCCTCCACTGACCACCCTTCATAAAGCTTTTAACTGGCAAGGTTTTTGATAATCTCACAACCAGAGGCGATAGCGCAGCAGTGGTGCACTTGCTGCACCATTTTTTTTTAGAAAGGGAAACCACTTTTAATGTACAATATCAGTACACTTCCTTCTGCCTCGTCAAGTGTGTGTTTGGTCGCTGACTGACTCAGCACCGCTCTACATTTTCTTTTCTTGGGAAAACAAAAGTAACACGCAGATATCTCAGGCTGCACCATTTACTGACAGACTTCCTGATGCACATGTCGCACAGGTTTAGCATTTTCTAACAGACTCCTTTAGCCTGAGGTAAGTTACAGGTTTGTCTTTGGGATACTTGTTGTTGAACTCATGGTCTTAATTGAAAAGATCACATCACTGTAATTGTTCTGTCTTTTCTTTTTCATGTTTGATGTTACAATCCTGACTTCTAGACGATGGCTGTAGAAAGTAAAGGAGATAATTAGATGATCTCCATTAAAACAATTTGATATTAATTTATTTCCACATCTCTTAAACGGTTTGGTGCTGGATGGGAGTTTAGAGGAACCCAGTGTTCTCTAAATCAGAAAGGAGTGTCTCAGTGTTTTGATAGCATGTGCTGGTTATATACTGTAATCAACATGGGCATATTTTGAACGTCAGCATAAGAACATGTTGTATCTCAAACTGACGTTCTGTTTTTTCTTCTTCCTCCCAGTCAGAGGCCAACAGGCTTCTCTATGCACCTGGGATGGTGCCATGTGACAGAGCGGCCGTGGAGCCATAACCCCACCACCACCGCTCGATCATCTCAACTCTAAGCTGTTCGCCCACCACTGATCTCACCTCCCCCCTCCCCCCCCTCCCTCCCACCCCGCACCCCGGTCTCCCTTCTCTTCCCTTCTATCTTTGCTCTGAGCCCTGGACAAGGCCCACCACAGCCACCACATGACTCACCCGCTGGAGCCCTAGATCAAGTAGGTACAGTATGACTGGTCGTGGTTGTGTGTGTTCTGCTCCAGCGCTGCAGTATGTCTCATTTTAAGCCACAGGTGTTGTGTGTTTTGCGTCCGTCTAACTGTGTTCATTATGTCCGTTATCATGCTTATTTCCCTTATTGACTCAAATACATGTTTTATTCATCGCTTTAGTGTGTAAACTCGACTTCTAACTAAGGCTGCAGGCCGTGTTTGTATCTGGATGTCAGTGGCAGAGGTGGACAGAGGTCAATATTTAATATTCATAGAAGTGAAGCAAGACACAGGAGCTGGTTATTATACTGTATTGAGCTGAAAATGAGCCACGGACTGAGTGTACGCTAGAGCTGTAACCATTAGTTAATTAATCGCCAACTATTTTGATAATCAAGAAATCAGTAGGAGTCATTTTTTTAAAGAAAGAAATGTTCTCTGATTGCAGCTCCTCACATGTGAATGTTTATCTGGTTTATTTAGTTCACTATGACCATAAACTTGAATATCTGTCTTTGGGAAACACTGATGGAGATTTTTCACCATTTTCTGAAATTTTATGGACCAAACAAATAATGAAAATAATCATCAGTTGCAGCTCTAATGTACACACATGCGCCTGGATGGGTTTCATACTTGTTTCATAGTTAGTGCAAGACTGTAAAGTGCATCTGCAACCATACGCTGGCTTTCTATAGAGATTAGAAGAGTTCAGTCACTTTTTCCACTTTTTATCATGTTATGCTCTTAATTTGAATTTTTTTTTTCAGAAGTGAGAAAGCAAGTGTGAGAATCCAAAGTGGCATCATACTTGAGATGTCAGTGTAACTGTTCAGGTTTATTTATTCTGAGGGTGTGATCGGAGTGTGTGCTTTGTAGTTGGAAGAACTTGTTTTATTGGCTTTTTTGAGATCTACAGTGAAATAGTTAATAAAACTGTGAACACTCATCAATCCTCATGATACAGAAACTAGTCTGTAAGAAACAGAATGATATAACTGGGCTGGATTAGAAAGTCTCCAGCCAGACTAGAGCCTGTCAGTTAGTTCAGGTCAAATTAGTAGTTTAGAGAGAGAGAGAGAGACACAAGTAAGATAAACGCTCTCTCCCCCCCCCCCCCCCCCCCCGTGCTCTGAGACCTGGGCTCTGGGCCCCCAGACGGGATGTATGACTGTGAACATCCCAGCATGTCTGAAGAGGGCCTCCCGTAGCGTTTCACCGGTTGAAACGAGGACACACACACACACATACACACACACACACACACCGCACACACACACACACACACACACACACACACACCGCACACTCCCACTCCAAATTACACAGAGACCAGTGGAGTTCAATAAATGATGAATATTCATGTGGAATTATCAGTCTGGCGGTGAACGTGTTTGAGGTTGAAAACGATCTGTGAAAAAAAAAAAAAAACGGGGTGAGCGATGACACACACACACACACACACACACACACACACACAGCTGAAACAGATGATGTAATACACTCATTTCTTTTTTTCATCATTTCTCATTTTACTTATGTAATTAGAGATATATATTTTGTCTCTGTCTGTGTATGGACCCAGAGACACATATGAAATGATTTTAAAGTCTCTCCTGCTAGATAACAGTATGGTCTGCGCGGGCAGCGGTCCACTGCAGATGGCTGTTACACTATGTATTCTATACACTATAAAGGAGTCTGGCAAACTGTAGTAGTGTCTGCGGAGCTGTGTGTGCAGTCCAAGGTTATTTCTTACTCTTGGTAAACATCCTGGATCAGGGTGAACACAGATGGTGGGGAAACAATGGAGTGGAACTTTACAGGGTATTTAGTTAAGAAGCGGGGACTCTTAAAGGAGCACACCAGTGTTTCTGCACATTTATAACAAATCACGTAGACACAAACCAGCACCGCTTTCCAGAACATACCACTCATTCCACTGTATGGAAATCCATCACCATAAAGACAATGATTAGTTGATCAACACTAGTCTAAATGACTAACCAGTTAATTAGAAGATTAATAATTGATAACAGATAATTAACTGTTAGTTGCCAAAGTCACATTGTTCTCCATTAATACACAACACAGACCTGTTGAATAATGTAGATGTAGAATAAATAATAATAATAAATAATATAATAAAAGCAGTTGTGAGTGATTAGTTGTAAATATGATGTCAGATTAATTAAGAAAGAGAGACGTTTCATGCATAATAACTGCATTTAAAGTGCTTTTTAAAGTATTCCACGGCAGGCCTGGTGGTTATTTAACACAGTAGTTGTCTTTATGATACAGCAGCAGCCGTCAGTAGCGTTACACATCAGATCTTTAGAGCGGCGGTCTGCCTACATCTGCGAGCAGCACTGAAGGATTTTTAGTTGTAGAAATTGTGTCAGCAGCAGTGCAAACTCATGCACACGATGATTCAGAGGGAGAGAAAACTTTGTCATCCATTACAAAGCGATGTAAATGTGTCTTTGATGTAGTTCCACACAGTTGCACATGTATATTTGAGAAATGTGGATGCCCCCCCCCACCCCCTACCCCCCCCGGCAAAATGCATACACTGTCTGTTGTGTGAGAAAGGATGCTAAAGCAGCCGAATGAACTCTGAAGTTAAAACATGCGTTGTATTTGTTTGTCTTGTAAGCGTCTGGCCTCTCAGAAAGGAAACCCTCTTTATGTGCTATTTGAATAATTTGGTCCGGATAAATTATGCATGTAGACGGGCTAATGTTTTGTTTTGGAAAGTAGTCATTGCATCAGTCTCTATAATGAGCCAAAATTAAATCACAGTTACGTCATAAAAATGTGTTTCAATGTCAGATCGCTGCCAAAATGACCTGCAGTCATTTTTTGTGAGAAGCAATATCACAAATAATTAATAATAGGATGATTTAGTTAATAGTTTTGAGACTTCGGTGACACAAGCAGGTAGGCAGATGCCTTCCTGTAGTAGTTTATCAATAGTAGAGTAACGGCAGAATCAGTTAGTTCATTGATTGAATTATGCGTAAACTGACCTTAACCCTGACCTCATGTGGAAGCCACATGTACACAGCAGCTGCTATTTAGCTTCCCGTAGCAGAAACAAATCTCTGTTTTACGTGTCTTTAACAGCAGGATGTGAGTGCTGCCACAATAAAAAAACTATTAACTTTATAATCTGTGATGATTTACCACTGACATACCAAAAAAAAAAAAAAAAAACTCTCACCAGGTCCCCCCATGTGTTAACATTCTCTGTGTCACATACAACACGTGTGAATATAATCCAGGAGTCAGTGGGTGCACCGTAGCCCTGTTTGACTGAGGCTGTATACATTCTCTGGTCATGTCCTATATTCCAGAGGGTGGGCCTTAGCAACAGTGACTGAGCAGCTTCTCATGGGCTGTACCAACTCGCTCAAACACAGAGGGGTGGCCACGCTGTGTGCATGGGCCATATGATCCATGTGGGGAGGGGGGGGGTCTCATGTTAGACAATAACTGTTTTACTGTTGTTGGAAGTCGTTCATATGAAGAAGATTAAACGGTCAGTTAGTGAATATTATGTCTTTTTGTTGTTGTTATCTTTACGTATCCAGTGAGTGCTCCACACTCACTTACCATGACATATATTGGGAATATTATTGGGTTTTTTAGTGACATGTTTGAGACTGATTAACTCTGTGAGGAAGCCAAACAGGTCGTACAGTGTTAAATGTACATCCAGACCAGAAAGTGAAGCTATAGGAACCATCCAGGAACTCCAGGAAGTGCTTTTCCTCACAGCTTCACATTCCTCCCAGGATGCTCAACAACATATATGTTCTCCCAAGAAGCTTCAATCATTAAACAGGACCTATTGAAAGCTTGTATATTAGGAGTATTGATAAGCATAATGAATGCGTGCTCTTTCCTCCCTTTACCTCTACATCCTTTACTCCCCACTCTCTACCTGGTGGTCTCTTCCTCACTCCCCCCCCCCCCCCCCCACACAGCCCCTGCAAGCCATACATTGCGCTGTTGAGTGTGTGTGTGTATGTGTGTATGTGTGTGTGTGTGTGTGTGTGTGTGTGTGTGAAGTGATCAGTATAGCGTGTGGAATGAGAGACCGAAGGAGGAGAGAGAGAGAGAGAGAGAGAGAGAGAGAGAGCGAGAGAGCTTTGAGAGAAAAGGACAAACCCAAAGATATTGAGACGGGCAGGCGGTTGTAATGGAGAGCCTGTGGAGGCATCGGACTATATTTCTCAGTGGTCTGGCTCTGCTGAGCTGTCGCTGCTGCTGCTGCTTTTTCTTCTTCCTCTTTGGTGACTGAAGGCTCGATCCTCTGCCGTACGTCACGTCAGAGAGAGAGAGAGAGGCAGAGAGAGAGAGAGAGAGGGGTGTGAGGTCAGAAGGTGCAGGAGGCTGCTGACCTGGTCTACAGGTGTGTAGATTAGACTTTTTTTTTTTTTTCCTCCATCTGCATTTTTTTTTTTTTTTCCTCCGTTCTGTTTTTTCTTTACTGCAAGGCTGGTATGTGTGTGAAAGTGTGACCGAGGCTGTGTGTTCACACTGCAGCTGTTCTAATTATGATTGTTTCAGTCACATGTAAAACAGGATCTGGTGTTTTTTTTAATCAGTGCAAACTGTGAATGCCGTTACCTCGTTTAAGGGTTACATACTAAATATGCTCAATCAAAATGTTATCAGTTAAAGCCAGCAGTTTCATTCTGAGACTTTACATGCAGCTTACACATGTTTCAGTCAGGGACAGGGTGCAAAATAGATAGTTTATTAAGCTACAAGCTACAGTATAGACTATACATGCAGGCTGTATGTAAAGGTGAACGCTCTGTTGGCTTTGCTGTGTTCAGATTTTGTGAATATGGATGTAGAAAGTTCATAATTTTATGTGTTTGGATGAAAAACAGGACGAGCAGATGGTGGAAATGGATCATTTGAACAGTTAAATTTCTGAGGACAGAACTATTTTTTATATATTTAATCATAAGTTGGTATTAGTCAGTGGATTCAGATTTGTATGACTGATTGTGCATATGTAAAAGTTCACACTTAACTCAGCGTAAACTGTGTGATAACAGGTTATTAATATCTCCTCTGCAAAGCACATTTGTTTATTTAGATTCACATTAGCTACTGTATTTTAATGGTAGCTACTCTTCCTGGGGTCCTCATAAATTGTTTACAATACTTCAGGAACAAGTACACAACATCCAGTAAGACTCAACAATACTGTACATAACAAAACATCCCTGGACAATATCATTTAAGATGTGAAGTAATTACATATCCTGTTCATTCAATACAATTTTATTTGTTTTTAGACAATACCGACAGAATATTTGACTGATCAGACTGTAATGAAAGGTCCATATTTAAGAACGAACTGCAACAAAAGTCACCACACCCTTCATTAGTGAGACTTTTTTCATATTTAGTACGCCTGCCTTCATATCTGATGACAGATTGGATCCTCCTGGTCATGGATGATACCAGTTCTGCCCAAATCTGCTGAGAGATGTTCTGTCGTCCTTCACACATGGTTCTTTTCAGCTGCTCTTTGCTGGAGGGGTTTTGTTGCTCTACCTTCCTCTTTAAAATACTCTAAAGGTGTTCTGTTGGATTCAGGTCAGGGACATATTTCCTCTCCTGCCAACCTTTCCTGAGACTAGGAGTATTTGGGTTTTACAACCTTGCTTTCATAGTACCATCTATAAATGTCATCTCTACACCTTTTGCACTGCTGCAGCCCCGTGTCAGCACGCTCCCACCTCCATGTTTCACGGTCGGCACCATGCAGTCACCATCTGATCCATTTATTTTGGTTTCATCTGAACAAAGAACATGCTGCTAATATTCATCTTCAGGCTTCTTTTCATGTTTAAGTTCAGTTTAATCTTGCAGCAGTTTTGTGCCGTTTTAGTGAGCAACGGTTTTCTTGTTGGACGTGGTCCGTAGAGGTTGACTTCCTGCAGTGTCCTTCACACTGTGTGAGGAGTCACTGAAACACCAGTTTCCACAGATAATCCTTGTGCCAAGTCAGAAGCACTTGCTCGTCTCTTTTTCAATGCAAGGCTGCGTAAATAGCGAATCGTGTGTACCGTCATTTTCAGAGGACCTTCTGTTATTGGTAGTTTGGGTCTTCCTGCAGCTGTGTTTTGGCTTCTGTTCAGCAGCCGACTGATGATCTTGTACCCTCTCCCGTAGGGGTGTAATGGTTCTGTGTGCTCCCCGACCCAAACAATTACTGTCAAAATAGTGGAACAATCTACGAACTCCGACGTATGGAACAATAATGCTAGCACTTTTATTGGCAGTGCACCACTTAGCTGTAGCATACGTGTAGCCTGCTCATGGATGTATGTTCGCTGACTTAGCCAAGTTACCCTGGTTACCCTGGTTACCCTGGTTACCCTGGTTACCCTGGTTACCCATGCTCATGTAGTGTTGCTACCGTCATTGTTATTAAAAAATGCGCCGTTTTCTCCGTATTTAAACAATATTGCGTCTCCCCGTCCCCCTCCCCTCTCTGTGACAGTCATCTTTTCACTCCGCCCTCGAGTGAAGTCGTTCCAAACAACTACAAACACATTTGATTTCCGATGTCATAAGAACCAGTTCTGAGCGACCATAAATCATCATAAAACAGCTGTCAGCAGGTGTCATGACTCCTCGCAGGAAATAGAAGGATACATTTCACTTTCTTTTTTTTTTCTGCTCTACCGAAAACGTACCGAACCGCGACCCTGAAACTATGTAATGTTACACCTTTACTCTCCCGTCGTTATGAAGTCTCACAATCTGGTTTCTTACTTGTTCAGGCAGTTCCTCACCATGTGGAGCCATGTTGCATTAGACACAACCCAGGCCAAAAGTGAGAAAGTTGTGTTCACAGGTTCTTTTATAACCTTGTTCAGGCAATTAGTCTTAACTTGAAGTCACAGTTGTAATCATTTTTGTAGTCAGTTTCGGTTAATTTTGCTTTTGACAGACAGACACCCATTAAACAATAACTAACCGGTTCATTTTTAATTAAAGTTGTGATGTAGCTTTCATTTGTAAGAGCTGTTGATGGTCAGAGCTAGCTTGACTTTTAGCTTCTTCTCCCGGTGTGTTTAGTCACAGTAGCTCTCGATGGCGTAACATACTCGGGCTCGAGGTAAGGATATAAATAACAATACGAATATAAGGCCACCCTGATTATAAGACGACCCCCCTTTTCCAACAGCTGTTTTTGGAAAAATGAGGTTACTTTTTGAATATAACTTACATGTTAGTATAGTTACATACCCACACACTCTCCTACCAGGCTCTTGGAAGTGGTCAAAAAGTGGTATTTGGCAGCTTGACATATTCAGTTTCTGCAGTAGAGACGTTGACGCTTCGGACTCGTTTTCACTCGTCATGAATTTATTTCCTCCGTGGCAGAAAAAGTCCAATTCAACTCCTGCAGGTTGAATTGGACTAACAAAACACTTTTAGTACTGACTGACTCTAACAAGCTCACTATAAACAGACTGTAAGACACCCGCTAGCCTAGCAACATTAATGCTACAAACAACCCATAATGCAACACTCTGTATAGAAGTTGGTTTTACACCGGTACTTTATCCATTCAAAAAGAATATCTGATGTTGTGATCATGTAATTGCTGTTATTAACCTATAGACTGACATGTGTAACTGGTCAAAAATATTTTTGGTGGTTAACCGATTAACGGTTGTATTTTAAGGCCTGTACTTGGATGTAGATAAATAAGATCAAATACCCTACACTTCACCCTAAAAATACTACAAGTGTCATAAGATGACACAATTTTGTATCATTTAACATTATAATGATATTGCAAAGGAATATACTCACTTTTGTTATATAGATAGATAGAATTTGTGAATCATTGGCCATTTTTTGGAAACTATGACCGATCACGCTAAAAACCTTTATTTAGGGATAGTGGTCAGGTGAAGCCATTTATTTGCATGTGCCCTTTTTAAATTATAATGATAACTGACATCACCCAAATGGCCCTGACCAAAAGTTTACATACCCTTGCACGTTTGGCCTGATAATAAACACACAGGTCGACACACACAGGTTGAAATGGCTATGAAGGGTAAGTTTCCACACCTGTGATTTGTTTGATTGTAATTAGTGTCTGTGTATAAATAGTCAATGAGTTTCTTGCCCTGCACATTCCATCCAGGGCTGCTCTGACTTTACTGGATACTGAGTTATGGGGAAAGCAAAAGAATCGTCAAAGGACCTGCGAGGAAACGTAGTTGAACTTTATAAATCAGGAAAAGGATATAAAAAGGTATCCAAAGATTTGAAAATGCCGATCAGTAGTGTTCAAGCTCTGATGAAGTGGATACCAAACCACGGACAGGTTGAACAACAAAGATTTCAGCCACAACTGTTGCAAAGAAAAACCCACATGCAACTTTCAGCTGGAATACAGGCTTCTCTGCAAAAAAAATGTGGCGTGGCTGTTTCAAGATGCACAATAAGGCGATACTTGAACAAAAAATGGGCTGCACGGTCGAGTTGCCACCAACGCCACAAAACAGCCCACTTACAATATGCCAAACAGCACCTAGACGAGCCTCAAAACTTCCTGGAACAAAGTCATTTGGAGTGATGAGTCCAAAATTGAACTTAATGGTCACAACCGTAAATCTTACAAATTCTGCCAGGGTATGTAAACTTATGAGCACAGCTGTGTGTGTATATATGTTAACATGATGACTTGAAGCCTATCAAGTCCATAAAATAGCTTAATATGACCACATCTTAGTGGATCCAGTTACAAAACCTGCAGTGGAACTTCTCTCTAACATGCATTAAATGTTCATCCTGACCTGATGTAGACACGTCCAACCTGTAAAACACTGCTAACAAGCACAGTTCCTCCTGCAGGATGACTGTGTACAGCAGAGATCAGAGCTGCTGCCACGCTGCCCTCTGTATGTTGATGGGACAGCTACATAATGAAAAAAATCATCTTCATTACATGTTGAAAAGCCTCTGTGCCTCTTCATCATATTCTCCCTCAAAGCCTAAACAGAGCTTCATAACTTTACAGCTTCTACATGATGCTTTTTTTTTTTTTTCACTTTATTGTCAGAACTTCCCAACAAGGTTTCACAGTAAAATCATACCTTCGCTTTTAGATGTAGCATTTATATTTATTTGCTGTGAAGCAGCTGAAGTGTTGTGACGGTATCAACATTAGTTTATAAAGTGAGTGAAGAAGAACAGAACACAGCAGGATTTTAAACTTCTTACCGGACAATAATCCTTATGTATTGAATTCATAATAAAATTACATACGCATCAGCTTATCTCATTAAATATATCATGAAACAGTGCGTTCATGTCACTTTAATGGAAATCATTATCATAAATCAAACCTTTGGCCTTCTGCTTTACTTTAGTTTAACTTTCATTGAAACTCCTGCAACTGCTGCTTCCCAGGCTCGACAAGACAGTTTGCAATCACAAGATACTAAACAAGACATGATGCAGCAGTATGTGCCTCGGTTGTGGGATCATGGTGGCACAATGGCTGTTAATTGACTATTAATTAACTATTAATGAAACAGTTTAGTTGTGCTGCAGTGCAAAAAAAAAGGAAAACAACCTGCTTCTGCTTCTTGCAAGGAGTCACGACACCTGCTGACAGCTGTTTTATGATGATTTATGGTCTATATATGTATATAAAGTAGTGTAAACTAGCTAACTGTATATAAAGTAGTGTAAACTAGCTCCACCTCCAGCAGCTACAACAGTAACATGCTGCTCTAACACTGATGCTTCACTATTAATAATCTAATGATGTCATATATAATAATATATCAGTCAGAGGGACCAAACCACTACTTTTACTGCAATACTTTAACTACATCAAGCTCATAATACTTATGTACTTTTACTGCAATACTTTAACTACATCAAGCTCATAATACTTATGTACTTTTACTGCAATACTTTAACTACATCAAGCTCATAATACTTATGTACTTTTACTGCAATACTTTAACTACATCAAGCTCATAATACTTATGTACTTTTACTGCAGTACCTTTCAAATACATTTTTCTCTATGAAGAACTGTTTTGTGACCTGTTTGTTTAAAGCTTGAATTAAGTCTCTAGCTGAAAGTATGTGGAAGTAGTTGAATTTCAAAATAAAGTAAGTTTTAGAGGATTTGAACGTTTCATTTTTTTTTTTTTTTTTTTTTTTGGAAAAATGCTTAATATTTTAAGTTAGAAAAAAAAGTTGAATACAAGCATAAATGTCCTTAAAGAGCTGAACATTTTGATGATTGATTGAGTAATGATTGTCAATAATATAGTTAACAGTTGGTTTAAATAGAAATAGTTGCCAAAATGGAGAAAAACACTTTCTGAAAATCATTTCCTTTGCAAGGAAAAGCAAAACAAGTGTTGCATTTTTACTAGAAAACATTCTGTAACACATTAAATAGAAGAATAAATCACTTCCCCTTTAATAAAGTTTATACATTTAGAGGTTTTTCATATTTTATATTCCAACCTTGGATACTGTAGTGATACAATAACACGGCGTTACTGCAGTAGATATAGAGGGAACCTGCTGACTCCACTTACATCCATGTGTCAGACTAGATGATGAACTTTTTAAGTGCAATAAGTTCAATACAGTTGATGAGGTTCATCCAGTCATGTATGTTTTTGATATTGCTGTTTATAAGTAACTATTACATTGTTTGTCTGCGGCTGCGAAGCCGGCTAACGAGGAGGGTAATGATGGAGCCTTAATCATCAGCACTTTTCCATGTTGTTCATGAAACATAATCACAACAGAGGAGGGGAAACAGGAAAGCCCAGAAATACCATGATGATGGTTGTTGATGACGGCTTGTTGTGCTGATCAATCACACACACACACACACACACACACACACACACACACACACACACACACACACACTCCAGCTTTCCCCTCGCCGCTATGCTCTGTAGAGAAATAATAGATTTCCCAGTCATGTAATTGATTGTTAGAGCATGTCCAGTCTCTAAATAAGATAATGTGTATAGTTGCTTGTTACATCATCAGATATAACTACTGTATCTTTCGCTCTCTTTCAGTCATGTTGACTTATCGCCAGAAATACACAGAAATAACTTCAATAAAAGAATGTTAATATGACGGGCAGGTCATTTTATAACTGTTATCACTTCACATAAACATGTTTACACTCAGCAAGGTAAAAGAAAGACGGTTAAGATGACCTTTCACCTTTTCCAACACCTGTTTTATGGTGAAGATGCAAAACACTCGTCCTGTCAGGAAAGTTGCCCTGAGAAAATATTAACGCAAGGAGAAGAAAGTCCTCGTCCCCGGAGCCTTTTCTCTCGTAAAAAGTGAAATACCTTTATACCATTAAAGCAGAACGGAAATTCCACATTTATGTAGCTTTTCTATCATCCACATAGTCACACTCTCTCCTGTCAGGCTGTCGAAAGAGGTCAAAATTATTTTCTTCAGCAGTTTTCACACTGTCTGTTTTGAGCTCCTCATAACGTGTGACAGCAGCGGTTCGTAGCTGCCAGACAGGAGATCCGGAAGTCCGGTCTAGTTTCTGCAGTGAAGACATTGGGAAAACGCTTCGGATTCATGGATTTATCCCCTCCGTGGCAGGAAAACTCCTTCAGGTTAAACTGAGCTAACCAAACACTTTAAAGTGCTGACTAACACTAGAAGACTCACAATAGACAAGACTTGAATCCAATCACTGGTGTAGCAACATCAAGGCTACAAACAAGCCTTAACGCAGAGCGGCGTGTAGGAGACGGCGTGTAGGAGACGGCGTGTAGGAGACGGCGTGTAGGAGACGGCGTGACGGCGGTTCTCTCTCTATACAAGAAGGATCCTGTGAACTCGTAATTGTCTGGTCCGCAGATAAAAGACGACCTCCACTCTTTTTAATGTAATTTCCAGAACGCCATATCGGCAATCAATACCCGCTTCTATTCAAGGTTTAACTGAAGTATTGTTGCATTTTCTAACTGTTGTACTGCAGCTACATGCAGACATCAGTTTAATCAACATTTTAATAATTATTGCTTTATTTGCAGACTCAACACAGCTGCACAAAGGGCTTCACACACATAAACCATAGAGAGCATGTTTTAATAAACCAGTTGTGTCGGTCAATTAATAGGACTTCAGCTGTTTTTATGCATGTACTGAGCTCAGTCTCAGCAGACTATGACTATAAAATATGAACGTCATTGATAGATTTCAGACTCCAAATAATGATTTGAACATGTATCAGTCAGTAGCTGGTAGATGTTCATTTCCTACCCTGAGTCTCATTTTTACTGCGCGCTAACGAGCTGCACTGTTCTCAGTTCTCGCTGCGGTCGGATGGATGTTTTTTTTAAGTGCTCTGTGTCAGCGACACAAGGAGGGTCGAGAAGGAGCGGTGTGATTTTGAGGTGCGATGTTAACAAGGCAGGAAGGAAGGAAGGAACGTGGCCTTGCAGCTGCACCCGACGCTGTAACGATGGCAGCTTGATTTTTGCTGGTAGCTTGTTGTGGATTTAAAATGTTTTTTGTGTGTCCATACTTTACAGCATGGATGTGGTTTCACAGATTAAGAGACTTGTGTCCATCTGTCATCATGTTTACATTTGTTTTCCTCCAAACAAGGATGTGTACAGTTCCCAAAAGACTAAATTAAAGGTCTTCAAACAAACTAGAGGTGGGACAAAACATTGATATTGCAACTTATTGCAATATTTCCATTTGCAGTATGTTATAGATATGTTTTTTTTGACTCACCGCTGTCCTCCGACTCTTTATGGAGGTGCTGAACAGGCAGGTGATGGTCAGGTGGACGACAGTTGTAGGTGACAACGAAGAAGAGATGCAACTCCTCACGTCTGTGCTGGAAACACAGAGAGTCAGCTGAAGCTTTGACCGTCACTAGAAGCTCATTCATGACCCTTTTTGTAAAAAGTTTCTGTGTTGTGGCTGAGCTAGCGGCTCTATGAGAGGCTCCCCAGTGTGTGTGTGTGTGTGTATGTGTCTGTTTATCATGTTAATGTTTAACCGACCGTCATCACTCGTCAGCCCCTGAATATCTAGTTAAGCTGAATATAGCAGTTAGTCATCGGCGGGTCGCGTGTTGTGTTTACTGACACAGAGAAGGAATAAATCTTTGTGTTATTAGCACGACGTCGCCTCTGTGTTTGTGTCTTATCAGACTCTGTGAGAGGCTGCAGTCAGCAGTGTGCTCTGTGAAACTAATGGACTGTTAATAAACATTGTACATTATCTGATTATTTCCTGCTTCTTCTTCATCACAGATATGTTTACACATCGTAGATTATTTCTTTTATATATATATATATATAGTGTGAATCGCAGAATCACCTTTGTTGTGATGTATCGTTATGGTGATAGTATCGTATCGTTAGTTCATTCATATTAGAAACTTTATATTCAACAGACAGAAATGATAATACACATATACAATATATATACGCTGTCTGGTAAACATGACAGGAGTTCATATCCGTAGTAGCCTTTATAATATTACAGTATTTATCTTGTACTACTGATCATTTATAACTTAAATTCATGAAGTTCATCCAGAACTATGTTGGATTTTGCAACTTTGTGTTTATTTGGATTATTTTATCAGTCTTTTCATACAATATTTTTTATTTATTTACAGCTTCAGTAAGCAATACATCCAGTGACACATGCCCCCCCCACCCCTCCACTCCTCACCCACCCACATACATTCATCCCACAGACCTTTAGGTCATCGACAGGTCAGTGTGAGAATCAGTGTGACACCCAAAGAAGCTTTTCATACCATTTCTGAGAGCATTAAAAATGTTTTAACTTTAATATATTTGGCTTAATGGATCGTGCAGGAACCCGGTTAACTCTTCTTCTTATACACGGTGTGCTTCATCGAATGTTGCAGGGTTTCCTGTTGCCATGGTTACCCTGATGCAGCGAGAGAGAGACACACACAGACTGTAGACTTTGCAGATAAAGAACAGACATGAGTCCATTGAGAGAGAGACTTAAAAGGAATGCCAGAAACATACAAAACAAAAAATGTTGGAGAGAACTTTCAGTCAAATAAAATCCTGAACAGAATCACCTGAAAACTACAGCGTTAAACATCACGGTAGAGAACAGACGGCAGCTGTTGTAACGGGACAGTTTGAGCTAGTGTTGATGTTATTGTGACAGATGTAAATAAATAATGTGAACCAAATACCTTTTGTACACATTTTAAAGCTGCTTATAATTCAGCATTGTTTCTGATTACTTCAGGGACTGCACCTCGCTGGGTTTTTTGCAATATAAGTTATATAGAACATTTAATTTAATAGATATATAGATAAACTGTCTGTCGGCTCACTACAACAACTTCTGTCACATGATGTCACACTTTGAAAAGACGTATATGAACTTCAAAAAGCTGCTCTGACATAATGTTTCTTTGTTTATTGTGTTTTTGACCACATGCTAATGTTTGTGTGCCTGGTTTTGTTCCAGTAGTATTATCAGTAGTATAGTCGTATCAGTTTCACTGTGCTGAAAACATCCTGAACTATGATTGAAGTTCATATACTGTCAACTGTGCAGTTTGTGTTTCTTACTGCTGTAAAGAGATTCATGTTACTGATGTTTGTGTCTGCAGACTAAACGCCTTGTCTTACTGTTTCATTACATGCAGCTACAATTATTTTAGAGTAGAAGTAAAGAACATTACTGTCAACTAAAGTCAAAGTTCAAAGCACAAAAAACAGTGTTTGCTTTACTCAAATTAGTTCTAATGTTCCTTTTTATTTAGTTTTCTGCACCAAACTTCAGTAGATAAAAGGAACAGTTGAACTGCTTTGCGAGTGAAACAACAGGAATTATCCTGAAATAAACAGAAATCCAGGATAAGTTAACAACATTTCACCAGCGGTCAAATAAATAGTTGCTTGTAGACGACAGTTTGCAAGTGTGTTTGTTTATTTCACACTTAAGATTAGATAAATAGGATCTGTGGGATTTAGTCACTGCTCTTACGTTGTTGTTGTTGCTGCTGATGTTTCTCTCAACCATGTGTTTCTTCTTCTTCTTCTTCCTCCGCAGGTCAGTTGAAGCTGAAAATGAGTGCAGTAGGGGAAAGCCCCCTGGACCCTGCCACGCCAGAGTCACGCAAGAGGAAGGGCTCGCCATGCGACACATCAGGGCAAAGGTAAAAAAAGACTCCAAACACTGACAAACACCGCAGAGCCAACAAGACAACAATGATGATGCTGTATGGCTGAAACTCTTTGATGCTTTGATAGCGATCAATACTTTGATTGGGCTGACAGTGAGTTGTGTGAAAGCCAGGATTATCTGTTGACATGTTTTATTATGGTCATACTGTGCTTTATGCCTTCTTGTGTGACAGAAAAAGTGTCTTAAATAAAACGTAGGTTAATAAAAATGTGCATTAAGACCTTAAAACAATTATAAGAACAATGTATTTAAATATTGTCGTTGTAGTTGTCCAGGTGTTGTCTTTACAAAGCAAACAGCACGATTAAATGAAATACTAGACAATACATATACTTCATAGATGGACTCTGGACTGAATAACAACATAATCTGAACAAACCAAACTTTAACCACGACCGTGTTTCACTGACACGTCACCATCACGTCACCTGTCGTCACTCAGCTGCAGTTAGAAAAGCTTGTTGTTGTGAAGGATGAAGGAGGTCCGGTTGATAAAAAACGTCTTGTTCAAAACTAGTTGATACAAAAAAAAAAAAAAAAAGGTTGAGAGAGAAAAAACAATTTATGGATGACTAGACTGAGAAATATGTGCTCATTTTACCCGAGGGAAACATGAGACCATTGTGCTTGATTTGCAATGGGAACGCAAAAAAAACAACCACTACGACACCAAACATGACTGTTTTAAACAAACAAACAAAAAAAAAAACTGTCCCAAAAAACACAGAGAAGCAAGAAACCACAAAACTGAACCAGTTAAGTTTTGATATAACAACAAATGAATACAGGAAGAACTCATTAATGAACAATTAAACCAGCATCTCCACTCAGCCCTTAATGCACAAAGTTTATGGATATTATAAGTAAAGGTGTCACATCTCCCATGAAGACAGTTCTGGAGTTTTTCTACTGATATATCATCATGTAAAACATCTTTTCTCCACCTTTGATGCAGTAGAAACTCTTTATTTTTATTTAAGCTCTATCTAAACAGGAACTTGATACACCCCCATCCCTACTTTAGCTCTGTTTACTTCTGTCGCTCCTCATAAACAACCACTTACCTGCTCTTTTAAAGCACAAGACTACACTGACAACACTGAAGATGTGTAGTTGGCAACCTGCGGTTCACACAGACACACCAGTCAGTCATAGAGCTCAGACACACACCAAGAGAGAGAGAGGCCTCTTGAATGCTTTCATGCATGCGTTCTTGTATATCTATACGATGGCTGAAGTGAGAAGAAAGAAGAAGAAAAATCTATCTATCAGAGTGTTGAGATCATGGTTTAAGGTTGAAGATTAGATAAAGCTTTATGTCAGGGTAAGGTGTAAGTGGTTATGGAATGAATGTAGTCAGTGTGTTCTGTGTGTGTGTGTGTGTGTGTGTGTGTGTGTGTGTGTGTGTGTGTGTGTGTGTGTGTGTGTGTGTGTGTGTGTGTGTGTGTGTGTGTGTGTGTGTGTGTGTGTGTGTGTGTGTGTGTGTGTGTGTGTGTGAGTCTACAAGGCCAAATAGCTGATGTAAGCTGATGTAACAGCCCAGCTAGCATTTCTACAGCAACTACACGCAGCCACTGACCTGCGCATTCACACAGCAGCAGGAGCAGCAACAGCAGCAGCGTCCTCCTCCTCCTCCTCCTCTTCCTCCTCCTCCTCCTCCTCCTCCTCACCCCTCCCTCCCTCCCCTCGGTCACCACGCCTGTGTGTTCTGGCTGGCCAATGCGCTGACCTACTTTTGCTGTTGTCGTCTCTCACACACACACACACACACACACACACACACACACACACACACACACGTTTCTTTTTTCATGTTTACCACATACCTTGCTGTTCCTCGTCGGTCTGGAAGTATATTATTGGAAGTGGAGAATAAGGTTGTGCAAAAAAAAAAGACAGAAAAGACCAGAGTTAGGCCTTTTAAAGGTGGATTGAATTTGCTTTTTAACTGTTATTTATTGTTTACATGCTACAAAAACAAACTAAAGGCAGTTATTGCTGCACTAATAAGAGTATGTACATGTCATACAGAGTATTTACAAGTCACAATTACTTCTGCAAACTCTGATATTGATACTGCAAACCACCTGTTTGAGAAAGCAGCATGTTTTGTTTACTTTGATGAAGCAATCTCTGTAGTAATTGATCCCTGGATTGACTGAATCACATCTTTGAGTCATTTTAGTCGACATTAAACAGCAACAACAATCCTCCAGGCAGATTTCAAGATGAATTAAAACTGTAAAAACAGAAGCATCATGAAGCAGATTAAAGATATATATATTCTACTGTTTGTGCTCCTGTCACCTTCACATCTTTCTCCTTCTACCCCAACGTCTTCCTCATGGCTATCCCCCCCCCCCCCCCCCCCGTAGCCGTAGCCCCCCCACGTCTTTCTCTTGGTGGGATCTCCTGTACGATGCGAATTATTAAGGTTATTCTTATCTGAGCACATCCTCTTGTCTCTCACCAGCCTTCCATTATATTCTGTTTCTTCCTCCGTGTTCCTGTCACTCATTGTCAACAGTTGGAAGCTTTATTATCCAGTAATAAGAACGTATCCTGCCTGCGCTGAAAGTTGCTATTTTCACTGTCAGCTGATCGAAACACGTTATACGAAACGATGCAGTTTGTTTTTATTTGTTTATACATCAAATGAGATTATTGTTTTCTGAATTTCAAGTTTTATTTATTTGAATGTTTTGATTTTAGTGTTTCTTGTCATGTTTTTTTCATTTATTTATTATTTAAAATGTTGTTTACATCACTAACATGTGACAGTTAATAGGACTTGAAGCCACGTTGTTACCTATCAATATATTTCTTGTGATAAATTAGTAGTGAGCTGTAATGATTTATTGATCGATCAGTCTTTGGCATCAATTTTGAAGCGAACATGTCAAACATTTGATGATTCCAGCTCCTCAGATATGATGATTTACTGCTTAAATTACTACATGTTGAATGTTATAATAGAGTTTTGGACTATAAGAATAAGCTACTGGGCTGCAGGACATTATGATGAGTTATAGACCAAACAATTAATCATTTGATTGATGAAACAAACACCAGATTAACTGAAAATGAACATAGTCTCTAGTTTCAAACGCTGACCGAACGCAGGCGTCACGTTCAGTTCCTCCAGTGGGTTGAATCTCACATCCTGGTCGCTCGTGTGTGTGTGTGTCTGGTTTCTGCAGTCTGGAGAAGCGGAGACGGGAGCTGGAGTGCCGCTACATCGAGGAGCTGGCTGAGCTGTTGTCGTCCAACATGGGTGACATTGCCAGTCTCAGCGTCAAGCCCGACAAGTGCCACATCCTCAAGAGCACCGTGGACCAAATCCAGCAGATCAAACGGCGTGAGCAGGGTGAGGGTACACACACACACACACACACACACACACACACACACACACACACCCACACACACACACACACACACACACACACACACACACACACACACACCACACGCTGTAATGTTTGCACACTGGAGTTTTTGAGTCATTTTACAAATTAAAAAAGTGTTTTGCTACACTGAAGTAAACAGGAGCTCACATCTTTGATCAAAGCTTCATATGTTAAAGGGATAGTTGGACATTTTTATGAAATATCAGCAAGAAAACAAATAAACTTGTCAAACTGTTGCTTTGAGCTGCTCAGATCTCATATTCAGGTTTTATCTGCAGGTTTTTTTGGTGTTAAAATGCAGGAAGCATGGACATTGTGTGGGATGTGAGGGTTACTTACAGGTGTTCAGGTGTTGAGGTTTCAGATGATTTAGGCCACATTCAGACTGAAAACAGCCCTCCATTAAAACAATGTAAGGGGCTGCGGTGGTGTTTGAGGTCCTGGTGAGACAGTCCAGGAAGTGGATTTGGACCTACAGATCATCTAAAACACAACACAGCGGTTTGTAATACTTACAAACAGGATTTTACAACTCTGTTTTATCTTTCGTCATGAGGAACAGTCAAAATACCCAAATACGGCATTCACCTTACAAATCAATCCACCAGGAACGTGCACTTACACGTATGTGATTGGCCCGACGCATTACACCTCACTGGATGACGTCGTGTTGCGTCTCAACCATAGACTGTATAAAAATATGGACGTAGTTACCGTGACGTCACCCGTTGGTTTCTGAAGAGCAGTTTTGAAGCTCAAAGTGAGCCGCTCCGGCCGTCGCCATCTTGGCAGTGCGTGACGCCACCTAACTCCCAGCCAATCAAAAATGGGCAAAGAGGCGGCGCTTGGTTTCAACCCTGCGATGCTCCCAACGTCGACACATCTGCTGCGTCGTCACAGTACCACCAATCAAATGACTGACAGGGCTTCCCTTTTTCCACACACAGCTAACATTTATTTCACAGGACGTGTCAAACCCGGTGTTTCCAGATTTCTGACTGTGTTTGTTTCCTCCTGGCAGAGAAAGCAGCTCTTCTGTCTCCAGATGACGAGGTGCAGAAGAGCGACATCTCCTCCAGTAGCCAGGGGCTGGTGGAGAAAGAGGCACTGGGGCCCATGCTGCTAGAGGTGAACAATACACACACACACACACACACATATCCTACCCATTACCACTGTGGTGATTTTTAAATAACACACACACACAAACTCATTATCTTTTATTCCCTCTCCATCTATTCTTGCTTTCTTCTTCTGCTCGTTCAGGCCCTCGATGGGTTTTTCTTCGTCGTCAACCGGGAGGGCCGCATCGTCTTCGTTTCTGAGAACGTGACGAGTTACCTTGGCTACGCCCAGGAGGAGCTGATGACCTCGAGCGTCTACAGCATCCTTCATGTGGGAGACCACAATGAATTTGTACGCAATCTGCTGCCCAGAAGCCTGGGTGAGTGGAGCTGGAGTGAGGGACTGTGGGTTGTAACTGAGAAAAGTGAGCGCAATCTGCTGTCTGACACTTTATATCCCAGCTTTAAGATGCCAATAGCCATTATTTTTGATAGAGATATTTGGTAATTAGATTTTCAGTATCTTTGAATTTGACAGTTTCCAGGCCAAAGAAACCCATTAAGGAGGCAATAAGACTTGAGAGATGGGTTTTGGCAGCAGAATCAGCATATAGTCCTTAATACTGATAATTAACTTGGTTTATTGATGGAAAATACTGTAGCTGAGGCAAATTTGAAGAGCAATGGAGAAAAGTAGGAGGATGAACCATGGAAATTTTAAATTAACACAGCTTTAAGTGCTCTACAAAGCTGCGAAATGGTGCTCGGAGAGGAAAGAAACAGTAAAGTCAAAGTAGAGGCAGAAAGACGACGTATGTGTGGGTGAGCGAGGAGGGAGGGAAGAGTGAAACAATGAAACAATGCCTTTCTTCACCCTGATAATGTTATTTTCATTTTAGCTACAACCTCGGAGAGGAGATTATAATGAAAATGAAAGGAGGGGGGGGCCTGAAGGGGGTCATATAAGGACAAAAGATAAGAGTGTAGAAGTCGACAAGGTTGAACAGTTGTATTTTTTCTGTTGAACTTGTAATCTGTTTTAATTCTACACCAGCAACTACAGCTCTCCTTCCTCCTTGAAAACAGAGAAACTGAAAACAAATGTCATTTTTGACGTCTCGGTGAACTTGACTACAGATTCTTCTCCGAGCAGCGTCCTCCAGCACCTCCTGTTGTGATTTTTAGTTATATTGTTTATCTTAAAATGGATGGCATGTGAGTTTAACTGTCAAAGATTAAACATTTGGAACAAGAAAAAACATTTTAGTTAGTTTTAGTTTAATCATAAATGATTATGAATACGTGTACACCGCTCTCATCACTCTCATCTTTGGTCAAAATGTCATATGTGAAAGGAAAAGTTGAACATTTTTGGGAAATATTGTCAAGAAAACAAACATATTTCTCAAAAACTGTTGCTTTCAGCTGCTCAGATCTCATTAAGGTTCGACCACCAGCTTTTGAACATTAATTTTCATTAATAATTTTAGTAATTCTGCTTTTTTTTTTTCAGCACACAAAAGCAGATAACAGATCTATACTAAACTAAAAAACATAATAATGAAATATCATTTAACGAAAATGAAAAACAAATTGGCAAAAGAAGAAAATAAAGAACGTGTGATTTTTTATAAATATGCTGTCACATCAGTGTAACATCTGCAATTTTGAAGTTTGAACCAAGAGTTATTACTCAAAATGAAAGAACTGGCATCTTGTTTTAGCTTTGAGAAGAAAAGAGATTTGGCAGAAAATTTGTTTAATTTTCAGAAAAAGGATCTGCAAGATGGGAAAAGTTGGTAAAAAAGGCCAACGAAGACACGTTTATTCTATTAAATAAAGAGAAAACAAAGAAGCATCAGTGTTTGTGGCTTAAATACTGATGAATGCCTCCAGGGATATATACCGTATTTATTTTTCTCATTAGTAGTACTTCATCTCGTTGCAGTGAACGGTGTGCCGTGGCCACAGGAACCCGGCCGAAGGAACAGCCACTCGTTTAACTGTCGCATGCTGAAGAGGCCGCCGGACGAGGTGGATTCAGAAAACATGGAGGCTCGGCAGCAGTACGAGATCATGCAGTGTTTCACCGTGTCCCAGCCACGGGCCATGCAGGAGGAGGGAGACGGTACATGCAAATACATGCACGCAAACAAAAGAGTGCACCCAGTCTGCAGCCATTTCTGACACGGAGTCGATAGATGTAGTGCAGTTTTTAGAGCTGTCGTCATTATTGAGGAAGCAAAGAAGCTGAATATATAATAATAATATCATCTGTCTCTTTTTGTACATCAAGTTTACTCAACTTGCTGCAGCTTTGACCCTAGAGTCATTCCTTTGACAGTTGTGTGTCTTTTATATGTCTGTTATTCCCCAAACTGATGAAGCAAGTGTTGATTTTCAAAATAAGAGTGTGGAACATACAAAGCTGAGTGTGATCCTGCTAGCACGATATTTAACACAATCCTTGTTAAGAGGGGGGAAATTTTTCGTTTTAATCCAGAGTAGTTTCAGGTGTTCAGTTTATTGTTTTATACTGTAGTTCAGTTTAGTGTTTTATACTGTAGTTCAGTTTAGTGTTTTATACTGTAGTTTAGTTTAGTGTTTTATACTGTAGTTTAGTGTTTTATACTGTAGTTCAGTTTAGTGTTTTATACTGTAGTTCAGTTTAGTGTTTTATACTGTAGTTTAGTGTTTTATACTGTAGTTTAGTTTAGTGTTTTATACTGTAGTTTAGTGTTTTATACTGTAGTTCAGTTTAGTGTTTTATACTGTAGTTTAGTGTTTTATACTGTAGTTCAGTTTACTGTTTTATACTGTAGTTCAGTTTACTGTTTTATACCGTAGTTTAGTTTAGTGTTTTATACTGTAGTTCAGTTTAGTGTTTTATACTGTAGTTCAGTTTAGTGTTTTATACTGTAGTTCAGTTTACTGTATGTTTATATCACAGGTTTAAACACACAGTGCTGTGCAAAATATTTGGCACTAAAAGTAAAGTGAGGATGCTTTCAATGATGTCCTGATTAGTTTTTATTTATCAGTTAACTTGATATAAAGTTGATCAAACAGCAGAAAGTAAATCAATATGTTTGCTGTGAGCAGCTTTGACTTTCAGACAGCAGCAGTGTTTCAGGTTCTCGGCAGGTCGGTTGTTCCTGCGTCTTCTTCTGTGTCTTCCTGTTAATCCCAGACTGACTCCATGATGTTGAGATCAGAGACCATCTGCTGCAGGACTCCTTGTTCTTCTTGTAGATGAAGATAGTTCTTTATGACTCTGGCTGGATGTTCGGGCTTGTTGTCATGCTGCAGCATGCTGCAGTAATGCTGCATGACAAACTCAATAAATTTGGGACCAATCAGACGCCTTTCTGATGGTGTTGCATAATGCATAAGAATCCAAACATCTAAAGTGCCTAAAACTTCTGCACAGCAACTGTATCTGAAACTCCTGAACTCACCTGTGAAAGTGTTTAGAGAGAAACAGTGACTCTTATGACATTTATTTTCGAGTTTATGTCAAGAATGAATCCAATTTAAGAAACTCGATTGGTTTGTCACTTCAGAAATCTTTAATTATTGCCGAGACAAATTGTTGACCTGCAGTTTTTTTCCTCTCTCGTCTCTTTTCTTTTTTTTCTCGAGTGAAATTTTTTAACGGTATTAAAACGAGGTTTCAAGGCTCCACTTTCACTGCGTCCGCTATCTGTCCAGTTGGACGGTGACCAAATCATTGCAGGAGAATTTTTGGAGTCATTGGTGCAATCAATGGCCTTGATAAAAATTTATGATGTAGTTCCTGCATTGCAGATTTACTGTGCTGCTGAGCTCTGCCTGCTTTCTGTCACTTCTATCCTCCTTTCTGTCCTTTCTATAGCATCGTGTTTACAGTATTGTACGTCTTTAGAAGAAAGTTTTGCCAATTTTGAAGTCCCAGCGTCCATTGTTTGCATTGTGGGTGTGATTGACAGCTCTGTTAGCACATTTTTAAGCTTTGTGAACAGGCTTTTATAACTTCTCCTTTATAACGAGAAAACAGATTTTTGAGTTTTGACAGCTTCTTGTGTCTTTTCTTACACCTGTGCATCTGGGAGGGATATTACACCAAGCCAAATTTTAGCATATTCTATAAATTAGATGGCAAAATAATCTACATATCATGCTGTAACATAGATAATAAACTTTTTTACCACTCGTGTCCTTTCTCTCTTCAGACCTACAGAGCTGCTTGATATGTATTGCCTGTCGGATGCCTCGAGCCCAGCCTGTCAGCACTGAGTCCTTCATCACCAAGCAGGACCCCACAGGTAACACACACACACACACACACACACACACACACACACACACACACACACACACACACACACACACAGGTTTGATATGTTAGTCAGTATAAAATTAGGGCTGAAACTAGCAATTATTTCCATTATCGATTCATCTGCTGATTATTTTCATGATTAATTGATCATAATTTTGTCCATAAATTGTCAGAAAATAGTGAAACATGTCAATAGTTATGTCTTTAAATGTCTTATTTACAACCAACAGTCGTAAACCCAAAAGATATTCACTCACTGCCACAAAGAAAAGCACTAAATCATCAATTTGAGGGGCTAAAACCAGCAAATATTGGGCGTTTCTGATGATCAAATGACATTTTCTGCCAATCATCTAATTGATTAATGGACTAATCACTGCAGCTCTACATAGAATTAGTTTAATTTTATGTGATTTTGAGGTGTAGTCCACGTATTTCCATGAGCATGTTGTGATATATTAGAGAATGAGTCTCATTACAGGAAGGCAGCAGAATATACATTCATTTCGCTGATGCTTTTATTTTGGCGTTATTCTCTGAAAATGATTAGAACAAAAAAAAAAGCAGGAGTAAGGAACATTTTGTTCATGGTCACAGTGTGAACCCTAAATGTGTGCAGGCTGCTGTAGATGTTGAAATCTTTGTAGACTGATCTTTTGTGTGTGTGTGTGTGTGTGTTTTTTTTATATGTGTGCGGTACACCTCTCCAGGGAAGATCATCTCCATAGAAACTAGTGCTTTGCGGGCGACAGGCCGGCCTGGCTGGGAGGACCTGGTCAGGAAGTGCATCTACGCTTTCTTTCAGCCGCAGGGCAAAGAGCCCTCCCACGCCAAGAAGCTGCTGCATGAGGGTGAGTAGCCACGATTTTAATTTTCAGCTTCACTCCCAAAAAAAAAAAAATCATTGATGCGCTTCTTCTCCGCCAGCTTTGTCATGGTTACCGAGTTTCAGCGCCACCTCAATACCGTTATAATAGATTGAATTGAATACTAAATTTTTATGAGTCACCTCCTAACAAAGCTGTTTCCAGTGGAAAGGTTTTTCATTTTCTATCACAAAGTGAATGTGAGGGATTGTAAACATAATTACCTCAGATATAAAATGATGTAGTAAAAGGCCTTAAGGGAAGACAGACATTATTATATCGGATTATCACCTGTAGTGAAGCTTCTGCTGCACACTGAATGCAGACGTATCATCTGGACTTTGGGGGGAGGCCTCTTTTTCTCACTCTGTGTGTGTGTGTGTGTGTGTGTGTGTGTGTGTGTGTGTGTGTGTGTGTGTGTGTGTGTGTGTGTGTGTGTGTGGTCCCCTCAGTGATGACCCACGGCACCGCTATCAGCCCGCTGTACCATTTCACATTAAGTGATGGCACCCCGCTCAGCGCTCAGACCCGCTGCAAGTTCTGCTGCCCCCCCAACCCTGACGTACAGCCCTTCATTATGGGCATTCACACTATTGACAGGTACTGTGATGGACTCATACATACACACACTAATGCTCAGGTTGCTATAAACACCACTGGTGAATAGATTTTTGTTGCTAATGTCAAATAATTATTTGCTATTTGACTTATTCCTGATTAAAACTGTACCGCAAACATAATAAAATCTCAGTTTAATAGTAAGTTTAGGGTCTAATTGCAGGTTAATCACAAGTCCAAATGAACTGCATTTTATCTAAAGCCATAACAAGTGATGTCACAGAGTAAAATAGACTTTATTATCATCTTTTAACTCGTGCATACGGATGTTGTTGCACACCGCAGGGTCACAACCAATGTGTTGCATGCACATGAACATCACAATTATGATTTTAAAGTTTTTGCATTATAAATATCCTGGTTAATGTTTTGCACATGTCAACATAACATCCTGCTTTCAGAAGTTTGGATAAGCCCTTCACGGTTTTTTATAATGCTAGCTGGACTTGTGTCATAGAAACTGTGATGCTGTGGCTTGTAAAATACATTAACCATGTTTCTGATCTTTCTGTTGCCATGTTCACAGGTGTGTCATCAACTCTAGTTAAGTAGTTGTAAGTAAAAACTGAAATATATGATAATAAGTCCTGTAATAAAAGAAAGTCTGACACTTATGTAATGCAGAGGATACATTTTAGTATATCACAGCAGCTATGAACCAACCTGCAGAAACTACAGATTTGCTGGAAATGGAAGATAGAGAGACAAAGCTGCACTGATGCAGATGATGAGGAACCTGGGTAATATCAGAGTAATGTGTACTGGGAGCTGAATGACCATGTAAAACCAGGAGAAGACTAAAAGCTGTGGTACTAATGTCCATAGTAATGAGCTCATCGTTAAATTTGCACCTAGTGAGTTTGTCGTTGTGCTTCTCTGCTCTGCCACGTGCTCTCTCCTCAGGCTAAAGTTCTCTCTTATATTCCACTTTTCTCCCAGGGAACACAACACTGCTAGCTCTCAGGAAAACACTAACCCCAGCCTTCCACCGACCCTGGGCAGCCTCGCCCAAACTCCTTCCCGCTCCCCGGCCCGTCCTCCCGGCAGCAACTCGACCCAAGGCTCAGGCCTCGCCTCCTCGGGCCTTCACCCCAACAACAACAACGTCTCCTCCCACGGACATAACCCCGCCACACCCACAGGCTACCTGACGCCTAATCGGACGTGTCCCCGGCAGGTCAACAGCCCCTCTCCTTTGAGCAGCCCACTCACAGCCACCCCTACCTCTTTTATGTCACCCAGGATGCCACGGGCCAGTCCTGGGTTAGGGGGAAGCCCTCGCGTACCGGGGAACCCCTTCTCTCCCTCCACACCAGGCCTCCATTCTCCAGCCGGGGCACTAAGCAGTGGAGGCAGCCTCAACAGGCAGCAGTCTGGCGGTGATGGTAGTAGTGGCGCCAGCAGTGGGTCAACAGGGTCCTTCTCCCTGTCCTCTCCTGTCCCTCAGAGACAAGCCAGTACGCCCACCGGCTCCTCTACACGACCGTCATCGGCAAAACCCCCAGAAGGAGGAGAAGGAGGGGGAGAGGACTCTGTAAAAGCCCCCCTTCCTTCTGCCTCACAGTTGGGTAACCCCAGACTCAGTCAGCTCCTGGATAGCAATGGGACAGGAACTGAATCTACCACCAACAACAACAACAACAACAACAGCAGCAGCATCCATTGCACCTCATCACCTCATCCCAACCCCCCTCCCGCCGGCCCTCAGTGCCCCGCCTCCCATAGTACTCTAACAGAACGACATAAGATCCTGCACCGGCTGCTCCAGGACAGCAGTCCCAACGACGCCTCCTCCACCACCGAGGACGGAATAAACAAAACCGAAGTTGAGATCAAGAAGGAGCCGCCTGCCAGTCCCGCAGTCACCACAGCACCTCACAAGTCCAGCTCCAGAGAGCCACAGGACCACCAGTTACTCCGTTTCCTCCTTGATACAGACGAGAAGGTGACTATTAGATATTCCCTTTACATTTCTATATTCTCTGATGAGATTACTGGGAATTAGCCGTGTATTTTATCGCATATTGTCATATTATTTGACCCCCTAAAACCTTTTTTTGAAGGACTTGGGGGACCTGCCACCTCCGTCTGCGCTCAGCCTGCAGACGGTTCGGGTCAAGGTGGAGAAGAGAGTCAGCGGGGAGGGAGCAGTCTGTGCAGGATCGACCGTCGCAGCAGGAGGCGCGTGCATACCCGCCGCCGGAGTGTCCAGCAGCTCAGCCTGCATCAGCCCCAAATCGAGCCCCGTCGGAGAGAGCCGCAGAGACAGCCGCAAGGACAGCCGAGACTCCACGGTACAGCCGTCGGCAACGTCGTCAATCAGTCAATCAATCAAACTTTATCTATATAGCACCATTCAAACAAATCAAATGCATTTCAAAATAAAACGTAGGATGTTAAAAATGTATTAAGAGACTAATGCGCACCAAAACAACTAAAAAAAACAGAAGAAAAAGAAAGTTGATTGAATAAGGCAACAATAAAAGATGAGTAGTTAAGATAATAAAAGATAATGCAATCAATAAAAATAACAATAAAAAACAAAATTGTGAAATACTACACAGAATAAATAATTATAGCGAAACAGTAAAATGTTAAATCAAAATAAAACATAATGATCATAATAAATAAAATAACTATAAATGATAAAATCCAGACTAAATAAATGGGTTTATGTTTATGTCTCAGATCTTTCAGCAGCTTGGAGCGTTAACGGCTGAAAGCAGCATCACCAGACGTCATGGTGACTCGTAGTAACACAGAGTAGTCCTGTAATTACAGATATGTTCTTATATGACACCCAAAATCATAATAGTAATGACCTGATAATCATAATATGTGTGTATGTTTATAAATCACATGTGCTGCTGCTGCTGCTGCTGCTTTCAGACGCTGTCAGAAAGAGTATTTTCACAATTAAACCTGGGAATTGTCCTTTACTGAGCTGTGCGTCTGCGTTGGCATTTGCCTGACAGCCGTTGTAAATCATGATGTTTATTTTCTTGGACTTTGTCTCCACTGTAGGCTCAGCTACCAGCTGCAGCCTTTGAAGCTCACTAGCCTTTGACCTTTTGTCTCTCTCCATCTCTCTTTCACTGATCGCCTGGCCCCCTCTTCTCTCCCACCCATTATTCTTTAATTATTTTCTTTTTCACACCATTTCACCATTCACCCCTTCATCTCATCTTCCTTCCTCTATCCCTTTTCATTTGTTTCTGCTTTATTCTCCCTTTTTCCTGCCCTCAGATGTCTGGTGGCCCTATTGACATGGATCCTCTTACCCAGCTGCTGCCTGGCCTGAGAGGCCCAAGTGGGCCCAAACAGGGCAGCGAGGATTCAACAACCCCTGGAGGGGGCCCCCAGCTCCAGTCTCCGGCCCCCCAATCCTCAACCCAGCTCCAGTCTCCTGTGCCTCAGCTCCAGTCCCCCCTGTCTCAGCCCCAGTCCCTTCCCCAGTTGCAGTCCCCGTCACCCCAGCTTCACTCCCCTTCCCCCCAGCTCAAACTGCAGTCACCCACTCAGCTCCAGCCCGGCGAGGCCAGCACTCCCCGCAATGTAAATGTGAAGAGAGAGCCTCCCGGCACTCCTAACAGAGGTACGGTTTCAGTTTAGAGGGTTCATGTAGAGGAGGGAAGGGTTTAGCATGACTACAGACTAGCTGTGGACTCTATTATTATTGTTATTAGTGGTGGTGGTTGTAACAGCACCTTGTTGTTCCAGAAAACTATATTTATATACAGACTGTGAGTCTTTATGCCCCCTAGTGGCCTTTAGGAGGCAATGCGGTGTCAGCAGACCTCACATGAAACCAGAATCATTTACTGACCTGCTTCCTGTTTAACTTCAGCGCAGCGCTGAGTGTCTTGTGTTTAGCAGTACTGTTCATCTAGGTTTGAGTTTTTCTTTATCATTTATGTGCATATACGTGTTTGTTCCTCCAGGGCACAGTGATGGCGGCCCCCCTTCCGGTTGCAGCCTCCAGAGTCAGTCGTCTTTTGATTTCTGCAGTCCCCCCACTCCAAGCCAGACGCAGACCCAGGGACAGGGAGACCCCTTCCAGACCCCCAAAGACAGCAGCCCCTTCCCAGAGGCAGAAGTTACCAACCCATTCAGTTCAAGCACTGGTATGCGAGATAAACATACTGTCACAGTTAGTCACAGGAAAAACTATCTCCTAGCAACAGCAGGAACCTGTTTTTGGTCAGAATTGAATGCTGTTGTTGGAAAACAAGGAGGCAAAAAGGATCCAGACGGTGAAGCTTTGAAGAGTAATATGATGCTGAATCTTATGTGGCAGAGAAGCTTTTGTTGATCTGACCTCCTATAGGTTGAAAGTTTCAATCCTGTAACACATCTGAGCGTACGTGACATCACTGCCGGGTGTGGTTAAGGTGTATTCTGTTACACCTGTGTGAAGAAATGATGTAGCTTTGCGCCGGATTGTAGAAGAAAGCAACAAGGTCAGAGTTTCAGTCATCCAGGGGCGTCGAAAGCAGGATTTTAAGATGTATTTATGGCCTCAAATATGATTTTGAGCTTGAAATAATGTTTAGAAATAATGTAAAGTCCTGTGGTTGTACTTTATATCACCTCTAGCTCAACATCTTATTGACCTGTATTTCATCTCATAGATGTTGAGCTTCTCTTTAAAGTAATTTAAACCAGAATTTGCTGATAAATACTGTATCTTTCTTTAACCTGACAGTTTTGAGTTAAGATTCATTGTTCATATATTTTTTTTTTGAGTGGTGCTCATTTAAATTTCTTCAAATCTGTTTCAGGCCTGACCAAGATGGATGTGGCAGACTCCCAGTTCCAGCCTCTCGCTCTGTCTGACACCTTGTCCTTTGATGGTCTTGGAACTCCTTTACAAGCTCCCCTGGCATCACCACAAGAGTAAGTATCACTGTCCTATAAACACATCAATAAATACTCGTTCCATGCTGCTGCTGCTTTGACTGCTCTGCTCTGGAGTTGTGGGAGAAATTTTTGCAAAAAAAAATTATCGTAACCCGCTGTTGTGCATGTTAATGTAGTTTATAGACCTTTTACAGTGTGTGTTTGTGTGTGTGAGTAGGCAGTGTGTGCCCTGTACGCTGGATGAAGTGCTGGGTCCTCCGACGACACCCGAAGGCCGAAACGATGAGAAAGCTCTATTAGAGCAGCTCGTCTCCTTCCTCAGTGGGACTGATGAGAGTGAACTGGCCGAGCTGGACAAGGCTCTGGGTATCGACAAACTGGTACAGGTAAGCACGTGATGAAGACTGTAAGAATACTTGCAGAGCTGGGCGGTGAAGGTGCTCAAGGTGTAAAGGTTGTGTGTAGCGAAATGGTTTTTTAGTACATGATCATTTTTAAGAGATTCATCATTAAAGCTGGAGTGCAGGACTGTTGTCGCCTCCTTCTGGCAGTGACAGTAATTACAAAAACAGTGTCACATGCTTCTATCATAGCTCAGCTGTAGCCTGCTCCCTCTGTTGCTGCTGTAAAACGGTGGATAAGTTGTTTTCAGTGTCACACAAACCCCACAAAATGATTCATTTCACTGTTAGAATTTGATCCATTCAGTCTGATATCTAGTAGTCAACCAAAGAAAACCTTGGTCGACTAAAATCGTACATAATCTTCAACTAAACGATTAGTCGGGGGGGTAAACTCAGCAGCCACACATTTCTCCGCTTCGGTTATGCTAGCCCATTGTTGCTAACTTTGGAGCTAACCCCCTTCACTTTTCCATCATTTGAGGAAACAACAGACGTGACTTTTTAGCATTTATTAACTGACACACTGTAGTTTGTACTGTACATTTACTGCCAGACTGACAACTTACTACTAACCTTTTCCTCTGCTCCGCTCGCATCCACCGTCACTTCTCTGCTCCTCGCTCTTTCTCTTTCCCGCTCGCTACGCAAACATACTCTTTAACGGAGCCGCGCTACCAGCGGTTTCCCAGGCAACGACAGAGGTTGACTTACGTACCGGAACAGCGCTGCACAGAGACTCCCAAACGCTGTCGATTTCAAATATTAATAATATTATTTTTGGCCTGGCGGGGGTTCTCGTTGTGTCATTATGGAGAAACACTGATTCAGTAAACGTTGAGTACAGTTAGACCCAGCAGGCTCCATCAGGTTGGGCGAATTCAAAGTTGTGAAACCTGTTTTCACAGGTAATTTGTTAGTCTGTCTCTCCCGCCGCAGGAAATAATGGATTAATCCTGGAAAGCTGTTGATGTAGCACTTTTCTACGTATGAAAATAACACGGAGATTATTCGACCAATGAGAATTTAGAGAGCATATCGACCAACTAATCGACCAGCAGACTACAGCCCTACTGATAACATTTTGAAAGTCTAGAAGAGACGCACGATTAAATTATTTTATCCCCATTCAAGTTAGCGGAGAGCTAACCAGGAGTTAGCCGACCACAGAGCTCAGTATGCATTAATCCATCCAGCTAATGTCAGATTAAAAACTCTATAGTGTGAAATACAGAGAGATTTATCTGGTGTTGACAGGCTTTAATCAGCTTTGTGTTTAAACTTGTTTGGCTTGAATGTAACAGATGTTCATTTATATGTAAAAGTTCTACACTGTAGGTTTAATTGTGCAGCGTTACTATAATTCATCAAAACAAACAAAACAGTTGCATAATTTAAATGTTGGCAGCGTCTGCTGGCTTCTGCTCCGCCTGTTTGTGCCACCACAAGCTGGATCTGGCACAAAAAAAAATCTGCTGGACTGCTTTGAAGTGAAACAGGAGGTGTTTTCACTTTACAAGACATTCACAGTTCTGTTCGAACTGCAGTAATTCTAACTTAATTTTGGCGAATCTGTTTAAAAAAAATATAAAAACCCAGAACCAGTCAAAGGTTTGGACACATCTTCTCATTCACTTGTATGAGAAAATGTGTCCAAACTACACAAAGGAGCCTTAATAACTAACTCAACTTACTAATAATTAACATTAGACCTGCAACAATTAGTCGATTAATTGATAAGTCGATTAACAGAAAATTAATCAGAAACTATTGTAATCGTGTTAGCAAATACTTGCTGGTTGCTGCGTCTCAAATGTGATGATTTGAAGCTTTTATATGTCATATATGACATATAAACCTTTTTCAAGGCATTTTATAGACAAAATGAGTAATTGATTAAGAAGAAAGTAATCTGCAGAGGAATAATTGTTAGTTGCAGCCATTAATAACGTCTCTCTGCCATGTTTTTCCTCTCAGGGTGGCTGTTTTGACCCTTTGCCCCAAAACTTCCCAACCCAGCAACCCACTGCCACCCCAGTTTCCATGGACCCTAAACCGCCCACCTACCCTTCCCAATTCACGCCAGCTCCACAAGCTCAGTTTCCTCCAGAGCTGGCCACGGTGGGGCCGCAGGGTCTGGGGTTCGGAGCTCCGAGAGGGGCTTTCCCCGGCGGGACGGCGGGCATAGGCCTGAGACCGGGCATGACGAGACCACAGGGGATGGGAACCCAGCTCAGGCTGCCCCCCAACCAACTGCGCCTGCAGCTGCAGCAGAGACTGCAGGGTCCACAGCAGGTGAGTCGTGTGTTTGACTTCCATTGGGGAAAGTTTCGGCTACTTGTGATACTTTTTACAGCACAGTTTCAAGGTTTAACTGTTTATTCTGTGCTGTGATGTGTTAAGTGTGAGACATACTGTTAATACAACAGAAACACATACTGTACTGTACACACGCTCCTCATCCCTCACGACTGCTATTCATTACAACCTTCAGAGTTTTTCCTTCACACAGTATTGATGAGTAGCTTTCTGTTCTTCTACTATATAATTATGACTCTTCCTCCTTCATCACTTACATTCAACTCCTCTCTTCTGTCTCCCTCCTCTTTTCTCTTCCTCTGTCAATGATCTTTTGAAATCTATTAAATCTCATCTTTCCCTTCACCTTCTTATCATCATCATCCTCTCATTGCTTATTTCACCGCTTATTTCTTTCTTTTTTCTCTCTTTTTTCACCGTCTCAGCTCCAGAACAGGCTGGCGGGCGTCAATACGTTCCCGGGAGGAGCCCAGCATGTGAACATGGGGGTTCGTCAGGGGGTTCAGCAGCCTCAGATGCCCTCACAAGTGAGTCTCAGCAGCAGCAGCAGCAAACACAGCTCTGCTCACCCTCAACACCCACTGCTGGTTCTCTACAGAGCCAGTCATACATACATAAAGCTGCATTAATCAATATTTCTTTATGAACAATAGCTGCTGTTTGCTACCTGCTCATCACTAAACAGCAGACAGACACAGTTAGCTGTAGACTAGCTGGTGAACATAGTGGAGCATTTAACAGCTAAAGATCCAGATATTTCCCTCAGCAGGTGGTGGAGACCAAAGCAGAGCTTAAAAGGAGAGTGAATATTGTGTCTCTGTGTCTGTTAGATGTGTAAATAAACCTTCGTTTGCTCATTTATTTGCTGTAGCAACTTAAAAGGTGAAAATGTTTCAGTGTTGTGTTTACCTCTGCTGCCCCCAAGTGGCCAAAAAAATCAGTTAATGCAGGTTTAAGTAGAATTAAAATTACTCAAGTAACAATTTAATTAATTAAAAAATATAAAGTTTCTCAATTTAAATGCAGCAAGAAATACAATCAGACTATTATTGTGATTTATTGTAGATTTCTTCAAGTAATATGTTCTTTAAATTGAACATCAATATATAACATTTAATAAAGGGGTTTTTTTGTACAAGGAGCTCAATTCAATTATTAAAAGTACATTTTGGAATTAATTAAAAATGATGAATAATAATAATAAAAATAATAAGCTTTATTTATAGAGCACCTTTCATGACATAAAATGCAGAAAATATAATATATATATACACACACATACATGTTTACATACATACACATTAAAACGGGATAAATATCAATTAAAACATAGTAAAAGACAATAAAATCCTAGAGAAGGGCTATAATCATAGAGGTAAAACAATGAATTAAAGGCGAGGTCATAGAAGAAGGTTTAGTCAGCTGAGGCCTTCTGTCTGATATGAGCATGAATACACACTGATGTCTGGTTGTTACATTGATCTTCAGATAACTTACATAAGCTTTATGATAGCTGCAGTTGATCCTGTAGGAGTAGAATATATTTACACTGAGATTAAAGGAAGCTTCTTCTTCTTCTTCTTCTTCTGTCAGCAGCCTCCACTGAACGCTCAGATGCTGGCGCAGCGTCAGAGGGAACTCTACAGCATCCAGCACCGCCAGCGCCAGCTTTTCCAGCAGAAGGTCATGCTGATGAGACAGAACATGGCGGGCGCTCCGACTGGAACTGTGGGGCCCATCGGAACTGCCAGGGTACCAAAAGGTCCCCCTACGACCCCCCAGCAGCAGCAGCAGCAGCAGCAGCAGCAGCAGCAGCAACAACAACAACAACAACAGCAGTTCAACTTCCCAGCAGGGTACACCCCGATGACGGGAAACCCCCCTACCTCACCAAGTCACTTCAGTCCCATTTCCGGGGGCCCTCTGGACAACAAACTGTCTGTCAGAGTTCCCCTGAATAACCAGACGCTGATCGGTGGCGTGCAGGGCCAGTTCAGCAGCACCGTGAACTCCTCGTTACAGCAGAACCTGTTTCAGCAGTTTGGAGGGTCTGGTGAGTTCAAGGACTGCAGGAATTATCCCCCACGTTGTCCTGCAAATTAAAGATTGAACAGATTATTGATTTTTTTTCCCCCATGCTCCCAGTTACTATAATTCTGTCTTAAGCAGGAAGTCAAGCATTTCATCTTTCCATTCTGGTACTTTCAGTCACATCTGGTGGCCTTTCTCAGTTGTGAGATGATGATGATGATGATGGTGATGATATATGATAAACAAAGTGGTAGAATTCTTTGTTAACCCATAAGAACTCAGTTCTCCTTAAAGGAAAATGATGGGGAATATAAAACAGACCAAATGGACCACAAGGAACATATTTCTGAATTTTATTTTGAAATTCTACCTTCAGTGTCAAAGATCTGTAATGTAACATACATGTCATAATGATATTTCCCTTAACTTGTTTTATATCAATTTGTTTAAGAAATGTGGTCAGAACAGGTTAAATGTAATACAGGACGTCTTATTAACTGGGTTGAAACCTTTAGTAATAAAAAACTAGTTCTGTCACATGTGGTGATGTCATAGGTACACAGATTCACACATTGTCACATGACTGCAGCAGGATGTTCAGTAGATGTCTTCATGAGTTAAACTAAAGGATAAAGCTGTTAGAAGGAATTTTCCAGAACATTGAAGGGGTTCTTATGGGTTAAACTGCTTTTTCCTTCAAGTTCAAATTATAAAAATTGACCTTTGACACTTAAAATACAGTGAAAGTGATAATGAGTTGATATAAAAGAGGCTCATATTTATAACTTTTTAAAAAGTATCTCTGCAGTGACCACGTAGCAGCAAAGCTAAACCCCATTTTTACAAAGAATAAACACAAATTTACCATTTTATGGTTATTCATTGCTATTTTTTCACTGTATTTTTTCTGTACAACAAAATATTGACGTCACGTCTTCTCAAAACGTTTTTTATTTACGTCCTCTGTCACAGCTTTGGTCCAGCAAGATCCATCTTTCCCTCCTGAGATGAGCCCCACCAGCCCGTTGTTGTCGCCTCAGAACTCCACCTCCCAGAGTCCTCTGCTTCAGCAAGCCCCGCCTCCCGGTTACCAGTCACCAGAAATGAAGAGCTGGCAGCAGACGGGCCTGGGCAGCAACAGGTGAGTGTGTGCAGGGGGATGTAAACATTACATCATATTTAAACGTGACTCTGATGGTCTCTCTGTGCTGCCGCAGCCTGTTCAGTCCATCGGGACAGAGCGCACGACAGCCCTTCGGCCAGCAGGGGGTTTACAACAACATGAGCATCACCGTCTCCATGGCCGGAGGCTCCGGTGGCGTCGGCTCGTTACCTCCCATGGGGCAGCCCGTTGGCATGAGCAACAGTAACCTCAGCAACGTGGGTTCAGTGTGTAGCGACCAGCAGGTCAGTGACCTCCAGCCTGAACGCACTTTACTGTCTTACAGGCTTCTTGTCTTGTGTTTTAAACTTTGCATCAAGTGTCTCCTTTGATCCTGGTTTGTATCATGTTGGTCGTCATTAGCTGCAACCAATGATTAGTTTCTGGATTAATCGATCAGTCGTCTAGTCTGTAAAATATCTGGAAATAGTGAAAAATATCAATCACTGTTTCCCAAAGTCCAACATGCAACCTGGAATGCCACAACACAAAGATATTCAGCTTCCTGTCATAGAAGACAAAAGAAACCAGAACATATTAACGTTTAGGAAGCTGGAACCAGAAAATTAATCGATTATCAGTTAATCATTAATTAATTAACTCATCGTTGCAGCCTTCATCGTCATGGTGACATCTGTCTGTGTATCTTGTCTGATCTAAATGTGGCTTTCAGGAAGGACCATCATGTGTAATGTTGTGTGTTTGTGTGATTATGTCCATTAACTCAAAATATTTGTCTTTTTTTTCTTTTACTCTGTATTAATAGTGCAACAACTCTCTGTGTGTTTATCTGGTTTTAGAGTCTAACTGAGATTAAATTGATTTAATTATACAGCTGTTTTCAGCTCACATATATATCTGCTCTGTAAATCACACACTGACCATTAGAAGATCCCTTCATAATGCATTTACAATGTTAGTGATGGAGGCAGTTATACAGTGGAAATCCTCCAAATGATGTTTGGTAAAATCTGCATCTTTAAGTCTTGACTGACAGTGTTTCCCTGTTGAGCTGCAGGTGGAAGTATAGTAACAAAAAGAGGAACTTTGGCACTAAAAAGACTGTAACATTCATATTCATATTAGCTTCTAATAAACTTTTAAATACATTTTTGTACAGAATTTCGTCCTTCATCACTTCTATTGTAAATGCATTATGAAGGGATCTTCTAATGGTCTGTTCATTTGAGCTCCTGACTGTTGTTATAAGACGCTTTAAAAACTGTGAACTCGTCCTTTAAGCAGCATGAAGACTCTAAAACACACTCTGTTCTTCTGTCCCTGCAGGTGCAGCAGGTTCAAGTGTTCGCGGACGTCCAGTGCACAGTGAACCTCGTTGGCAGTGACTCCTACCTGAATCAGGGCTCCATCGGAGCCGGCGCCTCCCAGAAAGGTCCCGGACCGCAGGGCTCCCAGAACAACCAAGCCCAGCAGAAGAGCCTCCTCCAGCAGCTGCTCACCGAGTGACACCCCCCCCCCCCACCCCACCCCAAAAAAAAACCCACTTCAGCTCTCCTACTCCCCTCTACTTCTCACTTCTACGCCTCCTCCTCAGAGGTCGGTGCACCAGACCCATTGCTGTCTCTGTCTCACCTTTTTGGATGGATGGATGGATGGAAGGGTGGATGTTTGGACGGCCACAACAGAGTAGGCTCAGAGAGGTCTGGCTGTCCTGTCGGTGGAGTTACAACAGCCTAACCACTTCTGTGCGGCGGGGGGGAGGGGGAGGGGGAGGGGGGGGGGTGGATGATTCGGGGCTGGTTTTTCGTTAACCGCCCAGTACTTTAAAGAAAAGACTCAAGTCAGAAGGAGCAGCAGTGTATTTAAACCTGCCTGTCTAATCTGTCTGACAACCTGTCTGTCTGCCTCAGCCTATTAAAGGCAGTGTTGTCTTGCTGCTCATTCCTTGGTGACCTACTTCCTGCTTCCTGACCCAAGAAAACAACTGCGACATCATTGTAGATTTGCCAAGTTGTCGTCACTGTCAAATCAGGGCCGGCCTCCTTTTTTTTTTTTTTTTTTTTTCGTGTTTTTTTTTTTTTTTCTGATCGGACGGTTTCCGTCGCAGCAGCAACAGCAGTGCATCTTGGGAGCATGAGTTTCAGCGTACAGCTGAGCTCAGCGTTTTTTTTTTGTTTTTGTTTTTTTTTTAGTGTTGGGAGTATCCCACACACAAGCAGCACCTCTGGCTTTTAATTTTGTTTTTGTTTTTTTTTGTTTGTTTTCCTCTACCTGTCTCTCAGCGATGTGGGAATGTTAAGGTTTCAGACCTCTGTGGCATTGTGGGATAGAAGCTCAGTATCAGCTGGTTCTGTGACTGTCTCTCTCTATCAGCTACAGTGCCTGGTGGAAGTTTGAGTTTTTCCCGAGCTCTGCTTCTTCTTCCACATATTATTCTATTAAAACGTCTTCTGTTTTTATTTTTAAAACTTTTTTTTTTTTTTTTTGGTTGAATTGTTTTTTTTTTTTTTTTTGGTTGTTTTAAAAAAAAAAAAAAAAAAAAAATCTTCTGCTCTCACCGTCATCATCATCATCATCATCATCATCATCATCATCATCATCAACATCATCATCATCATCTTCATGATCATCAGAACAAGCTTTTGACAACAGCCAGAATGGATGGATGGATGGATGGGAGACAGACGGGATGCTGCTCAGTTTGGAACTTACGTGTCTTTCTCCCCCCCCCCCGGGGGAGGAGGTTTTTATTTTTATTTTATTTTTTCAAAGTATAAAAAAAAAAAAAAGACTGTTATGATTATTTAACTGTCTGTCCGTCACATTTTTACCCCTCACCTCAGCAGCTGTGAATACAGAGCCCTGTTGGGTTCTTTCTCTCTCTCTCTCTTTCTTTCTTTCTTTCTTTCTTTCTTTCTCTCTGTGTATCTTTCATGCTATCTCTCGGCCTATCAGTGTTGTTTGCCATGTGCACCATGCAGGCGGGTAGTATTGTACAGTACAGAAGGACAAAGACTTGGTGATGAGCTCACTCTTCTCTTGTAACTGCTTTCCTTTCAAAAAAAAAAAAAAAAAAAGTGTAATTAATTGATTATTCAGAACAGCAAAACTATGTATAATGTGATTCGATCCAGGTTTTTTTTTTTTTTAATTTCCTTTTTTTTTGGGGGGGGAAAAAAACAACCTATTCTAATAATGTCAAGTTTTTTGAGATTATTTTTTTTTGGCATCATGATATATTGTAATACCGCTAAATGTTGCAGTGGAGGAGGAAGTTATTCCATCTTCTAAAATGTGAAAAGAGATTCTAAGCGATTGATTTTTAAATATAGCTAGGTCTCGCTCCCTTCGGCGTCCCATTCTGCGCTACGAGTAGCCACACACTTTCTGGGGGGGGGGGAGGGGGGGGAATATGGGGTTTGATTGCTTTGCTTTCTCTTGTGGTAACCAGGGAGCTAGTTAGCCATCTCTTCTTGCTTTCTCCTGTTTTTTATTCTTATGTATGTACAATACTTTAAAGAAAAACTTTTCAAGACAGTACATGTGTTTGTAACCATTGTATAAAAAAAAAAAAAAAGCATAATAATACCCTTAAACCCGCGTCCGTCGCCGTGACTACGCGTCCTCCTCCGGTGACGCTAACGGTACAGAGCCGCGTCGACGATGCGCCACGTAGTCACAGCGAACGACGACGCGCTTTTTGGATATTGTTCCTATATAATGACATTTAAGTAGAGGCTTTAGTAATAGAAGTTCCTAACAAAGATGTGATGGATAATTAGTTTAAAGCTGTCATGAAATTGAATCAAAACAGGATGAGTTGCAAAAAAAAATTTTATTTTTATTTTCTCCTCACCTCCTCCAAATCTGTTTTTATCCCTCAAAGGTTTTATTTTATTTTATTTTATTTTATTATTTTGAGGGAGGGGGGGCAGGCGGGAGGGGGTTCAACCCTCTTCTCCTTCCACCTCTGGTTCCCTGATGAAGACTTCACTCCACTGGCTACACACACACATACAGTTTTCTGTTGACTACTGTTGCTCAGTCAGACACTGTCTCTCTCAGCGATAACAGACCTCTGCTAACAAACACAGAAACAAAAAAAACCCTGCCGAGACGTCGCCTGCATCAGCAAAAGTAGAGTTTAGTAAAGACACATATATATGATCTTTATATCAGGCACGTATCAGTCTTCTCTTACGCAGGATTATTTCTATCAGGGAACATCCGATGATTGAGGTCCCGTCAAATCTGCCACGTCTGTACTCCAGCACAAAAATCCAACGCTCCCTGATGGAAGTACTCCCGCCTGTCAATCCTTCTTCTTCTTTTTTATTTTTTTATCTTCCTTCTGTCATGAAAAATTGGGAGACAGTTGTGTAAATCTGTGGAGAGGGTTTTGCAGACCTCACATTTAGCTATTAGGGGAATAATTCAACGACTACCTTTAATCCAGAACTTTATTTCAACGTACAGCGTGATGCTAATTCCTGTGAAATAGGGCTTTTTTTTTTTTTTCCCTGTGTACTGTTTTACAGAGATACTTCACCGTATGCAACGTGACCCAAATATTAGAGGGGATAGTATGCAAGGTCAACATTCCACCTACCGACTCCTCCGACGTTGTCTGATGTGAGAAAAACCGCTTTGTGCAGATGTTTAGACGTGCAGATCCGTGCGATTCGTCTCCAAACAGTGGCACAGATACATTTTTTTTTTCTTTGCAGCTCAAACAGTTACATGGAAAATGATTTACCAATATTTTCTGAGATGGGTTTTTCTATTTTTCTGCATATATATATATATATATATATATTAGAAACTGATATTCTTTGCTTTTTTTTGGGCCGTGTGTTGACACTGTGATTGACCTGCTGTACGTCAGTGTCGTCTTCTGCTGCTTGCACGCTGAGATCTGTTTCACCGTTTTAACTTCACCACAGTGTTACATCATTTTAATATAACGAGCACTTCTTAAATTTAGAGATAAACCGAGAAGAGAAAAAAGGGATTTTTAAGTTGTGTCCCGTTTCTCTCCTTCGTCGCTGTGTCTCTCAGTTTTTTTAAACTTCTCTCTACCTCCAAACTTTCCCGCCACTAAACTTGGCAGTGAGGGCAGTAAAGGATGTTACTGTGAGCAACTCCTACACCTTTAATTCTCAGTTTTTATACACGGTTTTCATTCCAGCTACAGCTGCTTCATGACTGCGGGGCTGCAACCAACGATTATTTTTATTACCGATTAACCTGTCGATTATTCTCTTGATTAATCAATTAGTTGTTTGGTCAGAAAACGGTGAAAACGTTTGATTACTGTTTCCCAAAAGCCCAAGATTCAACCTAAAGATATTCAGTTTATCGTCATAGAAGACTAAAAACTTTGAGTCAATTATCAAAATAGTCTGCGATGAATCTTCTGTTGATCGACTGATCGTTGTAGCTCTACATTAGTGTTATTTTAACCTTTGTCGCTCTTTTTTTTGAGGAGACAGAGAAGCTAGTTACAGACGAGAACCGGGACAGTTCCTGTTTTATTTCAAAATAAAATCTGTACTTCAGTTCTCAACCGCTGCGATGCACTTATCAGGCAGAACAGTCGATAGAGGAAGAAAAATGCTCAGTTTTATAGAAAATTAGTGGATTTCCTGTAAGATTCGTGAAGTCAGACAGTCCTGCGCCACTGTTTGGTTGATTTTTAAACTACACAGAAGCTGCACAAAGTGGAAGAATGTATTATTATATGGAAGGATTCTGTCAGCCGCTCTGATGATTTCACACATACAGTATTGAAACCCCTCCCTCCTCTCATCTCTCTGCGTGGAACAGGCGTTCCTATGGAAACGGTTTCCTCTACAAACCCCCCCCCCCCCCGCCCCCCGTTTAAAAGCAGAAACTCAACAGCAACTGTCAGCTTATCCTGTGATTTAAAAAAAAAAAACAACTAAAAAAACAAAAAACATGCCAAATACAACCGATGCATATTTAATCTTTTTTTTTTTTTTTATGCAACAGCCGTTCAGTGGAAACGACAGTCCCTCCCTCCTCACTACAGTTAACAGGTACAAGGTTAGGTTCTTTTATAACATTGGTTTCAAAATGTTAACATAATGTATATAACAGAGAAATGTGAATATGTATCTGTTCAGAATCAACAAAAAAAAAAAAAGTAGTGCTCCGAGTTTGTGGTAAATAACTACTCGCCTCCGTCATGTTTTTATTTTGATTTTCTACTTTTTTTTTTTTATTTTTCTGATGATGTATGTATGTATATGACCATCAGTGAGTGCGTATGTATGTGTGTAAGTGATTAATACTGTATATCTGGTGTTCTCTAAGATGGAAAAGTCGAAGATGTCCTGGTTTGATTCTTTTCTTCTTTTACTTTTTAGACCCTGCACAGTACCTGTGGGTGTTTTCAGATAACTATGCCAGAGAATGGTTTAGCGACTGCTGAATGTGATTTTACTGAGAGAGAAGCAGTGTGGACTGGCTTTTTGTACGGGTTAATTTAAAAAAAAAAAAAGGCCATATTATTTAATTTTCTCTGTTGTCAAAAAAAAAAAAAAGTTTAAGCAGATCTGGGAGAGTGGAGCCTTGGTTTTATGGAGAAGCATTGCCTTGGTTGTTGTGTATATGAGTGGGCTTTTTTTTTTTTTTTTCTTTATTATTATTCTCTAACTGTCTGACTGATGTAGCCTTTTTTTGCATTTGTCAATAGTAAATGACCAAAGCTTCAAGATGTTTGATGGATATCATATGCAAACCTCATCATCACTGGACAAGACCTAATGTAGCGGCCCCCCCTCGTTTTGTTGTTAATTTGGATTTCTCTCTTTTTTTCTCACACAGCGACGATATTCTGCTGCTGTTGTTTCGCATGTTTGTCCTTCCTCGCTCGCGACTTTCTAAGACACTCTGTCCTTTTTTTTTAAGTGGCCTATCAGCAAGGTGATGTCCCAAAGTTAGCTTAGAGAAGTCTCCACTTTGCCAATGAGGTCTTTTTTGTTTGTTTGTTTGTTTGTTTGTTTGTTTGGAGCCTAAAGTGCTATCACTCGTTTACAGGAAGAAAGAAAACATTGCAACAGTTAGCTATGCACCTTACTGAAACAAGCATTTCCTCACGTTGACTTGTAGAATTAACACTGGAGCAACACTAAATCATGAATTTCATAGGCAAGATATTTATAGTTTACTTTACACAAAAATAGTCCCTTCAGTGAATTTAGTTGATATCTGATGACCTTTCTCAGCGTTTAATCTCACAGTTGAAGCTCATCCTCGGGAAAAAAAAAAAAATAAAACACTTTTTTTTTTTTTTTTTCATTAACTGAATACTTTATACCAAACTTGAGGTGCCTCGTGTATATATTTTCCGCAGTAAAGATTGCTCCTTTGCTGTTTAACAATAATACCCTTGTTAACCAGGGTTTTTTTTAAAACCTTTTTTCACCTTTATAAAAAAAAAAAAGAAAGTTTACTGTATTTTAAAATGACTTTTTTACACACATAGAAGATTAATCAAATTATTCCAGGAATTTGCAAATACAATCTAATTTTGCACTTTATATCGGATTTACTTGGAGTGAAAAGGCCATCAGAAACTGTTTCAATCAGATCAGTATTTGGAGATATAATGAGTAACGTCCCCTGAATGTACCAAGAAAATATTAGTTTTACTAGTTTAATTAGAAATTAATGAATTTCTCAGGTTCTTTATGAAGAACTTGACTGTAGTGGATACCCATTATCCAAAAATACGACTAAAAAATTGTACACCTTCTTTGTAATGTAGTTCTCTGTGTCTCTTTCTCTCTCGTCTTTCTCTCTGTCGACGTCAACCGATCCTCAGTATAAATACTATGCTAATCTTCTTCAGGTGACATCCCCCTCCCCTCCTCTCCTCTCTGCGCTGTCAGCTTGACACCAGGCGAACTGTTAAAAAAAACCTCCTCCGACTTGAACTCTCCGAACATTCCTGCTCACGACACTGTTTCAGCAACACTTTGCTCTGTAGCTGCCGCCGCCGCCGCCGCTGCTGCCGCTCAGCGTTCACTCGTGTTTTTCCTCAAACCAAGGTGGACACTCGCTTCTAAGTCACAAGTCTGGTTGTATGAGACTTAACCTCTGCTAATCTAGCAACAATTGTGCACTGACATATATGACAACACACTTACTGTGTTGCTTGTCCTCTGTGCTGCTTGTCTTGTCACTTCTGTGCTGCCTAATGTAGAATATTTAGCGGTGCGCTGATACCAGGATCGGGCGAATGTCTGGCGTAGGTAATCATGTTTAGTGTCAGGGAAATTCATAGCAAAAAAAAAAAAAATGACTGAAAAACAATTTGATGCTTAAAATGTATTCCACGAGATAAAAGGAAGATTCCTTTTCTTTTTTTTTTCCACAAACGTCGGCAAAAAGATGAAACACTCTCGCTCGTCATTGGTCCGAGATGGTATTTGCGCACCGCTGAGACTATCCACAGTCCTTTTTTAAAACTCCCACTCATTCCTTATGCAGATGTTCAAGTATTCTCTACTCTATGTGAAAGTTACCACAGCATCAGTTGTCGAGTATTGTAAGTGCTGCCTTATTGGGACTGAGGTTGGATGTGGTTCAGAGATTTTTTTTTAAAAGAAGGCTTATTATTAACTCACCACTTTGTGTTGTTTTTTCTGGGGTGGGGGGGGCGGGAGGGGGGCGGTAATGCTTTCTCTGGAGAATTTGAGAAGAAGACCAAGGTTCCACTTTCTCCCTTGTACAAATTAATATAAATAAATATATATATAAATATATATTATACATTTTACTCATTTTTGTCCAGTTTTGTATATTAAACTCATGTAAAGTTTGTTTTTAAAAGAGGCATCGGAGCAGCTATTACAAGACAATATGAGTGACAATGTTCATCCGGGAGAATTTTATGCATGTTATATTTTCTCTTTTTCTCTCTGTCTCTTTTTAATACCCCTCTACCCCCCCTCCCTCCCTCCCTCCCCCTACCCCCCCCCCCCCCCCCCTGTTCAGGTGTGTAACGTGAATTAAAGAAATCTACCTTTTCTTTGGAATTTTGTAGACAATCAGTCTCAGGCCGGGTCCAGTCCCTGCAGGGAGTGAGAGCCCTGCAGGCTGATAAGCCAAACAAAACCATTCTTTGTTTGACAATTAAAAACTCTCTTTATTTGCATCTACTGGAAGTCTAAATTTGGAGGTTTGTTCATTCATATGTTCGTGGCTGCTCAAGTTTACACACACACACTTCTCTACTACACTCAAAACACAAACACCTCGTGCATTTGATCCCTCTGCTTTTTTTCCAAGGTGAGGATGCCAACCTTGAGGAAATGATGCTTTGACTAACAAATCAATAACATCTATGAATGTGGGAATGCAACACATTGCAATAAAAGCACCATTTGAAATGCAGCATGTCGTCTCTGTATTTTCTTTTTTTATTAATTATGAAAAAAGAGCTTCTGTTGACATCAGTTTGCAGACGATGCGGTTGTTTATTGTAGAGTCCAGTCTGTGAAGTGAGTTCATTTACTTTATTCCCACCAAACCTCTCTTCATATCATTATGCAAAAACATAATTGGTACCCAAAGCATTGAAGTTTATTACAGGTTGATTAAGAAATAGGACGGTACAGAGTTCAGAAGGTGTCATGAAAAAAAAAATATGATGAATCATTCTTATATCTGAAACTCATGAACTCTGAATACAGTGACCTTCAATTCTGTTGTAAAGGCAATAAATGAAGACATTTATTGAACTATTAAGAGATAGGGAAAACTAAACATATTTACATATATACAACTAAAATTAATGGAGACATGAATGAATGGATAAATTAGATAAACAAGTTATTGCCAGAATGAATGAATGTCAAAATTGAGTCAAAAACACAGTGAGGACTCAAGACTGTAACTACAGCATGAAGAACACATTATACAGATGAAGAACACAAAACATTTCACCCAAGAAAGCTACTTATTCTCATCATCAAGTCAGAACATACAGTATTATTGATTTGTGATATTTGTCACTAGAGGCTTTTTTGGATCCCTGCTGTAATTTTTAAATGTGATGTTATTTCTTTACATTTATTAATTTGGCAGGCACTTTTTGTACAAAGCAAAGAACAAATCAGGTACAATCCAAGCTACAGAACATCAAAAGGAAGCAGCTGAGAATAAGTTTCCTCATATTTTGTGGCAGCAAGTTGATTTCCATCCAAATGTAGCTCAAATTTCAACGGAAATTCCAGTAAATCGTCAAAAGAAGCTAAACGCGTGTCTCCATCCAATAGCAGTTATGTGACTATTAGGAGTTGGTTTGTCGAGATAAACACATGCTGCCACAAATTTTTCAGTCAGATGCCACAAAATCATTACAGAAGAAGATGACATAATTAAAAGAGCAACAGTCAGACCTCAAACAGTGAAAAACGATACATAAAACATGACGGAATTAGAGCATTTATGGACATTTAAGTCACATGCTTCCTTTACGTCATGATGTATTCGTTTCCACTCCTTTCACATCACATTTTGCTTTTACCCTTACACCAACGTTTCCACCTCAGCCAAGCATAAAAAAAAAGGTTTTTTTCAAAGTTTTTTATGTGCAAAATTTAAAATTGTGCATTAAAACAGGTGGATGAAAACCCACCACATAAGAGATCTCTATTCCACAAGTTTTAGGGGAAGGCTGCACCAGAAAAAAAAAATAAAGTCAGTGTTTGCAGTTTTGATCAGTTACTTGTCAACGCAAGAAGACGTGCTTCTGACTTCCCCTTCAATATCTCTCCATCATTCTCATCACATATTTTTTTTAAGTTTGTACAATGTGGCATTTTCAAGTAATTTCAACAATGTGGCGTCAGCATCAGACACCTGATTTGCAGCTGATAAAGACCAGGATGTGTTCAACAAGTAAAACACTTGACATTTAGTCTCTACATTTGTGTCTGGTTTATGATCTTGTTGTCATCTATTTCAAGGTCTTCTTTGTGATTTACGTAGGTCCCCTGATCGACAGGCGGCGTAGGATTCTTGCGTTCGTAGTACTCCACTATGGGGTAGGTGACGACGGTCAGCACCAGAACGGCCAGCAGGATGTACAGTTTATACTCCAGGCACAAGAAGGTGCTGTAGGCGAAGGCGATAACAAAACCGAGAGACTCCCACATACGGTAGTTGGCAAACGCTGCCTCTTTCTCCCTGGGGAAGAGGATGCCATAAATTGCTGCAGGACAGAAAGCAGACGAAGGGTGAACATCATAAACACAATCATTAATAATAAAATATTGTAAAAAGTGGTGGCTAGGTGAGTCAATCCTTGAAAAGATAAAAACAAAAAAGTCTAAAGCCCCCAAAAGGCTGCATCTTAAAGTGTGGACGTAACAAACAACAACATTAATGATTATGGTTTGTCCAACATGAAAAGGGTTCATCTTCTAGGGAGTATAAACGTTCTAAATGAATTTCAAGGCAATCTGCAGATTTTATTTTGATATTTCTTGTCTGCAATTGGAAATCTTGACAAATGCAGTAGTTGAACTTGTACCTTGAAACAGACTGACAATGAGTTTTAGTTAATTTTGACATAATTGTGGAAATAGACAACAGGTCAGGAGCGCCAAAGTTCTGTCTTGACTAAAAATAATCGTAACTCAAGGTCCACTAACGAGCCATTTCCAGAACGTTCAACCACATCTCACTGTCTTCGTTAGCAAATGGAGTTGTTGTCTCAGTTGCCATGGCGATAGCTCAGTTAGCTCCTACCAACACCATTCACTGATGCATCTGAAAGCTCTGGAATAAGCTAGTAAGTGGACCTAAATGCTAAAGTTAAGACTCCAGGGATGGAAATATTGGTTGGTTGGTGAGCTGAGCAAACACGCTGGTCCAGACTGAAACGGACCAAAGTGAATTGCCGTGAAACTTTTTAAGGACATTCATGGTTCCCACAGGAGGAACTGTAGTGACTCTGGTGGTTCCCTGACATGTACGCTGATGCATCAAAATGTATCTCAACATGTATCCTCATGGTCCCCAGAGGATGAATCCCAATGACTTTAGCAGGTTACATTGTTTGTTTAAAAATTATCTCAACAACTGTTGGATGAATTAAAATGAAATGTACAAACATTTGTGGTAGCTGAAAAAACTTTGTCAATCAGGCCTATAAATCTTCAGCTACACAACTTCTTTTAGTCTCCAAATTAGTCAAACAACTAAAAAATAAAAGAAAGTTTCTTCAAAGTTGAAGAAAAACACTCAGAGTTCAGTGCAATATTAGATTTACTGTGCAAATAGCAGTAATACAGCAAACCGAGGCTTGGTTCATGAAGCAAAAACCTAAAAACCAAATAAGAAACCATTATCTTATATACCCTGGAGAGCGCCTCCCAATGTGGTGTGTCAGGGTTCCTGCCATGTCACAAAGTCCAGGTATCTCCCATCATTAAAACCTCTTGCCACCAAATTTGATGTATTTCCAATACTGATCCCAGTGGACAGTCCCTGGCATTTCTTCACCTTTTTCTTCCACCATTATTTATCAATTTGCTTTTCATATTCAAATATTACCTAACACGCACTAAACAGCTTTTTAACATCAAGGCACTTAACCTCTTTTTCATCTCCTCTTCACTCTATTTCACCTTACTTCACCCTGCTTCCCTATCATGCTGCTGTTGGCAATTAGGCAAGTCCCTTATCTTCTTTTTGACATATTTATGACATTATGTTTATGCCAGCACCTCATTATCTCTTCTGTTGGCTGGTATCTGTGTCCACTCATGCTTGCAATTGTAGCCAAACATTTACAACACAGTCCACGTTGCCTATAAATCTTCATGACTTGCTCATGCCTCTTTTTGTAAGAGACACAAACTTCATACACCCACATTACCTCTCCACCTGACACAAAGTCACACATATATTAACTCATTTTGTCAGGATTAAATGTATTATATGCATATACCATGTTAATCACATAAAAAAAACCCACTACACATTCATATTCCCCTCAGGATGAATTGTAATAACTTGACCCTTGATAACGTGATCCCTGACTTTTCATCTAACACCATCATAGCATCCAGTACTTTTGTTTATGACCAAATACCTAAAAAACTAATGAAATTCCCATCAGCCTCAGCTGTACTTTGTGTTAAATGCTAATTAGCAAATATAGCATTAGCATCACAGCTGCAACAATTAGTCAATTAATCAGTTAGTTTGCCAACTACCAACTAACAGCCAACTATTTTGATAATCGATAGATAATTTTGAAAAGAACATTTCTAAATTCTCTGATTCCACCTTCTCAAATTTGAATATTTGGAAACAGTGATCAACATTTTTCACCATTTTCTGGCATTTTATAGACCAAACAAGTAATCAATGAGTCCAAAAATAATCAACAGATGAATCCATAATGAAAATAATCGTTAGTTGTAGCCCTAGTTCACAATGCTAACACACTAACCTAATTGGTGACCTATGTAAACATTACATTTTGACCATGTTAGCATGCTAACGTTGGCATCTTGCTCAAAGCACCACTGAAGAAGAGCCTTACACAGCAGCTAGCATAACTGTAGACTTGTACTCATCCTCAGGGGAGCACGAATATCCTGACAACATCTCCACTGTTGTCAATGAACACAAACAACTATCAGACAAACAAACTCATCGTACTGCATGAGGTATCCACACTGCACACCAGTTTCTTACCATTGGTCTGAGTTTGCCAGATAGCGTCTGCCATCCCCCACAGAGCGGGAAATACAAAAAAGACAGCCAGCTGGTCAGGATGAGGCTTCCAGAACAACAGAGCGATGATACAGGAAAAGTTGGCCAATGCAGCTGAAAACGGACAAATTCGACAATCAAATGGAAGTCAGCAGTTCATTCATACTGTTCATTCTAAACCTTAAAAGGTGAAAAACTAACTTAATTATGAGAGATCTTACCCAGGAAGATGAGTGCAGCTCTCCCGGTGTACCTCGCTAGTCTCCCAAAGAGAAAGGAGCAAAGAGAATTGGAGGCTCCAAAACACATCATCACAAAGCCGACATAATGGATCCCCAACGCACACGTCACGTAGTTCTGCAAGGAAACACAGCAAGATGTTTTTAAGCAAACAGATGTCACATATCCTTACAGGTCATATCTCATATATGAAACGACAGAAAGAAAAGAAAACAGAGAAACACAAAGATTTATATTACATATTATTTCATGTCAATTAGGGGGATTAACCACTTGGATTCTTTAAGAGCTCCTTCAAACAGAAGAGCCTTTTCCACCAAATCTAACTCTGACTGAACTGGTAGACTCCCACTAAAATACAGACAATAACATGGTTACTAATTTGCGTAAAGCCCTTTAAAGCCTCTTTCAGACATGAACCTTTATACATACATCTCTCACATATTTGGAGTCATTTTTATGTAAACAACAAGCAATCTTGCTACATCTTCTCTAGTAACATTTCTGTAACATTTCATTAACATTCCTAACACGGCTCGAACGGCGTCAGATTAACATGAAGGTGAAAAACAAGCACATTGGGAAATTAAATGTGTGACTAAATGACAGAGCTGCAATGATTGGTCAAATAATCTATTAAGACGATCAAAAGAAAGCTCTCCTGAAACTATTTTGATAATTTCAAGCAAAAATGCCAAATGTGATGGTTCACTGGTGAACATTTGCTGCTATTCGTTGTCTTACGTCATAATAAATTGAATATCTTTGGGTTTGAGACTGTTGATCGGACAAAACAAAACATTTAATGACATCACGTCGGGCTCTCGGAAATTGTGACGGGCGTATTTGACAGTTTTCTAAAATTTTAGAGACCGAACAATTGATCAAAAAGACATACAGATATGTATATCCAGAAAATGATGTGCATGTGGCACAATAATTAAAAACATCGATGTCTGGATGAATGTTTACGGCTTTAAAGATCTCCTCACCTTGGTGTACTCCCCGGAGAGGAAGCTCTGCTCGAAGCCGCTGTACATGGTGAGGGGGATGAGGGTCACCAGCCTCCAGTCCTTCAGCAGTCTGAATGTGGCCAGGAACGTCTGACAGAACGGCTCCCGGTTCTCACGGAACTGGCTGGTCTGTTCATGGTCGATGTTGTCCAGAAACACCGCCACAATGATCATGGCCAGCACACCCACACCTACAACCAACAGAGGATAGAAAACTGATGATGTGGATATCTGAAAAAGTACAACTGGTTTCTCTGATTACTTCAACACTGCTGGTTGAATTATTTTAATACTAGAGTTTATTTTCCCGGTTTTGCCACTAGTTCTGATCATCCAGGCCCAAAAAACATTTTCCTGCACACAATAATGGGAAAAGTAAAAGCTGTAAAACGGAGGAGACATTTTTTTGACCGTCACAACTCCGGCAAATTGACTTGTTTTACTATCAGAATTTGATCCATTTGGTCAGATAACATTTGGAAAGTCTAGAAGAGCTGCATGATTGAATTATTGTATCCTCGTTCAAGTTAGCAGTGCGCTAAACCAGAAGTTAGCCAGCTCAGCACAGAACATTCCTGCTCTATGGGACCAATGATCAGGAAGCGTGAGCAACATCCGGGTTATATCTTTGCAGCAGGAAGTGTTGAGCCTTCATGCGCCACTGAGCGACTTTCACAGGAATGAACGGAGCCTCCAATTCTCTTTATACATCCATGAGTTACCCCTGCTTCTTGTCTTTACGCTAAGCTAGGCTAATCGCCGTGTATCTTCAGCTATCTTCAGACATGACAGTGGTACCGTTTAACTATGGTGGCCCTGGAATGGAAAAGAAGAAATTTTTTCATTGTATTTTGTGAAATCCACAGGAAACCAATGATTTACCGATGTAGCATCCAACGAGTGTCCACACTAGCGACTGTGCAGGTCTGACGGGGGCGGTGCCGCTGGCGTTGACGACGAGGCCGCAGTCGGCCGCTCCACAGAGCTGCAGCTGCTCATATGGGATGTCAGCTGTCAGGAAAAAAAACAAAAAAAACAAGTCATTTAACTTGGATGAATACACAAAAATGAAGGAAGATAGTTTTTTAATCATGGTGGAAATGTTTTTTGTTTCTACAGTTTGTGGCTTCTGGGAAAAAGAAGATCATACACAGGCTCTAACGCCACTCTCATGTCATATCAGATTTACCATAATTACCAGTTTCTGACTTGTAAATAGTGTTCATGTCGGCCTCCAAGTCGTAATTACAACTGGGAACAAACTCTGATATGTACAACAAACATACACAGTATTTTAAACCCTCATACGACCAACTCAGTCATCATACAACCTTCCCAAGTTGTCAGAAATGTATTCACTTTGTAAATCGTTACCCACAATAAAAACGGATTAAATATTTGTGTCATGTTGTTCCTTCCCAGAAATGTGTCTCAACATGTGCCATCATCATCAGATGAGCTGATAACCTGGAGATCATTCACACCATAAAATAATATACTGCACACTTGTCATCATTGACTTTTATCACGCACCCTTTCTTATTCTCTTGTAAACTGAACCCATAAAAAGGCTGTAAGACACCAGTTAAACCTTGCCCACTGCTGGGTTTGTGTAGACGTGTGTGTGTATATGTGTGTGTGTGTGTGTGTGTGTGTGTGTTTCAGGTGAAGGCAGATGCAGAGACACGTGACATAATGCAGGAACTCAAAAGCAAATCTGAAATCACATCTAATGAAAAAATCAGACTCTGCACCGTGATGATAAAGTGATGTTCTGTCATCTGCTCTTCAGGTATCATTACTTCATCAGTGTGACTGATTTCCAGTTGAAACAAATGTAAACCAGTAGGCTACCAGTCATGGAGCAAACAGCAGAACAGGCAGAAAATAAGGATAAAATACTTTACTGGTCAGGCTTTTTAGTTACACCCCTAAGTGTCTCTTTCATGGGATAAAGGTACAGTCTCATTACACTTCTGTCCTACATATATTTGCTATTCCTTTGATTTCATATAATTTCTCTATTTATAAAGATAACAGCAGCTTTCCACAGTATACATTGTTTTGCCCGAGTCCTCATAGACTCATAGAGCTACAATGACCACGTTCATAGGAAATAAACCAGTGTGGAGGATTTATTTAGTTTTAACTTTGTCACTTAGATGAAGAAAAGCTTCTGATACTCTTAGTGTTTTATTCCTTTGTGCTGCTCCCTTTTCCTTAACCTCTTAATCTACATTTCGACACCTCTGGTCCTGTTCCCGCCTGCGATTATCATGTGTCCCCACATGTGTCTCGGGTGAGTAGGCGGTCCTTCAGCGTTGGCCAAGGACACATTCGGTAAACACTGCTTAAAAAAATGTGGCCACATGTGGCCCTGAGTGATCGGATCTCACACCAGTGTACTGGTGATCGGATCAAACATGACGCATTTTAATGACAGGTGTGAACAGGGCCTCTGAGAGCTGACGACCGGCTGAGATTACTTGTTTGTATAAAGTACTGTATACTGAAGAAGAGCATTTTTAAATAACCGAGCACCAGACTGTCAGTGTTAACCAGCTGGCAACGTTTTCTTCTGTTTAATCTCAGGTGACGAATTCAAACATCTGCTTCCATGAGAAGTGTCTATGTGCAGTCCTGCAGTCCTACAGGACACACCCACTTTACTACATGACGCCATTGCCCCGATGTTGTCCTGACCTTTGACCCCTAACCCTAACCATCCCCCACTGCTCATGCCTAAACCTACTGGGTTGCGTAAAGTAACTTTGACCTCACTGTGTTTGGAAATGGAGATTATTTATTTTTCTCGTCTTCCAGACTATAAACTGTCTCACAGACTGTTTACAGTTTGTGAACAGTCTCATCAGTATTTATTTATTACCTTTTTTACTTCAAGACTCTAAAAAAATCATATAATTTTCTTTTATTGTCACTAAGAGAGCAAATCTGACTGTTACTGTAAAATCTGTTTAAGTTTAAAATCTTAAATTTATTTGTTGCAGATATTTCAATGAATTTTACATTAAAATAACGAACAAACTAAACCAGAATTCAGTGGTTCAGTTTGTATTAAAGTGTTTATCAGTGCTGCCACTTTCAGTTGTCTTCATACCTATGTTGGTGTCCTGTCCGAAGATGAGCGACGACATGAGGTTCCCCCACACGGCGGATGATTGAAATATGAAAAAGAAGATGCCAAAGTATTGGTTGATGACATCTGAGCCTTTTTTGCCTTCCTTGGCAGCCTGCACGTTACCAGAGATGGTCAGGTAGGTGCATTTAGCCGACCACAGAGGAGAACCTCCCAAACCCAGGATGACTGAGGTGGGCATGAGGGTGTACCTGCAGGAGAGAGAGCAAAGGGAAAAACATTATTTCTTAACGCTACACTTTTACCTTTTATGTATTTTTTGGCCAGTTAGTGTCTCATGGTCTGGTTGCTGTTTTTGAGGCTCCAGGTTCTAGTGCCATTCTGTTGTGATATAAAATAACCCCAAAGTTTGCATACTCACTTTTAAAAAATATTTAACCCGAAAAACAGAAACTTTGCACACAAAGTCACATTTTTTAGCTTTACTAGTGTTGAGACCCTTGTAGAACAGCTGAGGATGGATCCTCATGAGTTTGGTGATACTGACTTTTCTTTTAATGCTACCAGCAAAGTTAAAATGTTCAGTTATCCAGAGAAAGCGCTCCGTGTCTGTGATGGATGGATTGGCAAAAAGTTTCATAAAGGCATCGATGGATCTGTGGGATATTTTAACCTGTTCAGACATTATCAATATAGTTCTGATCAAGTTATACAATAATTTACTTTGGAAGAGAATCAGTTATTTTATATAATTTGCAAAATCATTATTCTTCTCTTCCAGTCTTACTGAATGCACAAACAGTCAAGGATTTTACTTTATCATTAGATGTACATCAGGATATAATGTTAAATGGATCTGAGTGATACAGACGTGTATTTGATGTTTATTCCCATAAAGATATTGGATTTATTAGATTGTGGAATAGAATAAAGGAGAGCAGGATGGTGGTGTGGTCAAGGTTGGAACACCAAGTATTGGACGGACAAGAAATAGCTAATCATGGTGGAAAGTACCTGAGACAGGTAAATGTGTGAGGTCACAAGAGCTGCAGCGATGGGAGGAGCAGAAGTTAATAAAAATAATAAACATGCTGTAATGATACTTGTTAGACCAGCTCAGTTTACATCTGTTTGAATTTACAGTAAAACTATTTCTATATCAAACGATATGAGATCAATGTGTTTTCTCCTTTTATGATAAATTGAGCAGCGTGATGAGGAGCCGGAAACATCTGGACCAGATGAAGATCTATACAATCAATCCTAATGACTCTGAAGATCCCCGACATTATTACATCTGTCTCGTACTCTCAGATGTCATAATATCAATTTGTCCAGTGGTATCGGCTCTTTTTGTTTGTTTGTTTGTATTTAAAAACCTGCAAAACAAATTACAAATTACACTGTCACTGTTCTGAAGTACAGTCTCACACAGCTGCTAGCTAAAATGCTAAAATTTGTAATAATTTTGTCGTTTCTTTTCAGCAGCTGAAGAAAAACTTCATGATCTCCTTTATGATGTTGGATGTTTAATATGTTAGCAACAGCAGCAGCCCTGTTATGAGTCTTGTGGTATTAATATAATAATGTTAATATTTTAAAGCCGTTTTCAGACAAAACTGAACAGACGTGGCTCATTGATGTTTGTGCTTTGCTCTCTCAAGGTTCCCACGAATATAAATATCTACATGTGATCTGTAGTGAAGAGAACATTAGTCTGTGACTTCAAGTACTTCTGTTTATTTACATGTATTATACAGAAATGTACTTATATTATCTATATTGATTTTGTAAAGAAGTTGTAGTGCTCTTCTATAGAAGCCCAAAAGTGACACAATAAATAAATAAATGAAGAAATACAAAAAAAAAGTATATTATTATTTGTTTATTTATTTATTAGACATGTATTTATTTTCAGTTAATCATGGTCATTTATTACTTTATATCTATGTCCTGTGTCACTTTTGGGTACCATACTCTCTACTAGGGATGTGCAGAGAGCCCAGTATCTGTATTTGTATTTGTATTTGTTGAGGCAGCAAAATTATTTGTATTTGTATTCGAATAAAAGTGGAAAGAGGCTTAAAAATCCTGTTTTTGTTTTTTATTACGCTTTTAATTTTAAAAAATTAAAGTGGGGAACACCCCCAACTCCAGGAGTGATGTCCAAATTAGGAAATGTGCGTCATGTAGCAGGTGGATGTGACTCCCCTCGTTGAGACCTGCTGATAGACGTCACAGCGGAGCAGAGGAGAGACACTGAGATAGTGATGTAACCAACCTGTGTGCTGGTATTTAACATTTTTTCTTCCTGAAAACAAATAATTTCTAAAATATTTGTATGAAACAAATATTGTTTAAAAAAAAAAAACACTATTTGTGCTTTGCCAAATAACATATTTGTATTCGGACACACCCCTACTCTCTAAGCTGTGACAGTGTTGGAGATTATATTATTGTTTACAACCAAGTTATTACAAGTTCCTTAATCAGCAATAAAAATGTAAAAAAGCTGCAATGATTGATTACCATCCCGGGTAGAGGTTTCCAACGGAGTAGGAGACGTAGCAGGCCATGCCGGCGACGATGGTCCATTTACAGCCCAGATTTTTGATCATGATGGGAGGAAGAAACATGGAGGAGACGATGATGGCGCCGTAGATGACGCTCAGAGACGCTACGCCCATCCCATCCTCCGCGTTCAGGCTGCTCTGTAGGGACGGACAGGACGACGATGATGAAGATGAGGATGAAGATGTTGGCTCAGGGAAGGTCAGTTTAATGACAGTAAAGACAGTTCTGTTGAAATTACTTTTCCAACATGTCAAGATGTTTTATTTTCCCGCAAAACAAAAACTGACTCCTGTCAAAGTATCAGCTCCTAAAACTGTCATTGTAAAATAAAAATGTGATTTTCTGATTATTTCATTATTTAATTATATTTTATTGTATTGAACACACAGTTTAAAGTACAGATTTTTATCTTTGTGATCTCGACTATTGTAGGTCAGTGATTGGCCTTCTGATGGAAAATGAAAAGAAACTTTATAACCAACTGTAGTAAAAAAAATAAATAAAAAGAGCTGAAGACTGATGATAAAGAAGAGATGATCCCTCCTCTGCCACGGTTCCAGCTGGGTTATAATTTCTCTCTGTTTATGTAAGTTTCAGTATAATAACACACTTAATAAAATAGTCATCAACTATTTTATGTTGCCATTACCTGCAAAGTAAAATTGTCTACATTCACACCTGAAAAGCACCATTTTTGGATGATTTTTTTCAAGCTCTCTATTCTGCTACATATGCATTTATGAAGGAACGGTTGAATTCTCACACAGTTATCAGAGTTATCTTAAAGAACTTGAAAATATCTTGAAAGTAGCTCATTCTTTGAAACGGTGCCTTAGCGTGATGATTATATACAGCATGTTTTAACACTGTGTCCAAACAGGAATGCATTTCAATCATTTCTATCACACACATCTAAACTTACCAATACTTTTTTTTATTAGTGAATGTACTATCATGTGCTATCATGTAGAGGAAATCCATATGTCATGATATATGAAAGATTTTTATTACATTTCTAACTAAATGATGCACAAATAGTATTTTTCAATCCTTTAATTAGTTTTAACATGAATAAATCCCTTTAATCCCCATAATACTAACTTCAACTTTTCAGTATTTTTAATGTAACAATTAACCATAATTGAATTTTAAAAATGACATTTGATAGGTAAAATAATAATTGTGTATTTTCCACCTACCTGCAGGCTCTGCAGGCCTCCGTAAGCCGTGAACAGAGACAGAAACCCGATAGAGACGACCAGCACGTTCTTGAAGTTACGGCTGACCATGGTTGCCTTTTAAAAATAAAAAATAAAAAATAAAAAAAAAAAGGAAGAGAATCTTCACAGAACTTCCACCTTTAAGAAAAAGAAGAAAAAAGTAACTGAAGTGTTGTATATTTCAGGATCAATGCTCTTCATGCAGCAGCAACAACCGTTCAGGAGTAAAGTCACAGAGGTTCTCAGCTGAAAATGATTGTGATTCTGATAAACTCCTGTACTGGAAACAGCTGAGAACAAAGTCCAGCCCTGACACACACACACACACACACACACACACACACACACACACACACACACACACACACACACACACACACACATATTGCTCGGCTCGGTTTTTGCAGAGGAATCCTTATCATTTGGCCTCTGATTGCCTCCCACATTTCCAATTTTCACGTCATCATCAGTCACATGCTGTGACCTCGCTGCTTTGAATCATCGATATGTTTTGATGGTAAACTCTTCTTCTTCTTCATGTGCATATTTTCATCCCTTCAGCACTTTCAGTCTCACGTTCAGGTTTACAGTTTATACAATACAGTTCTCATCCATCTATACAGCAGCAGCAAAGGTTTATTACATGTTATTTCTGATACTTTTATGTCACAACAGCACCAACTCAGCTCAGTGTTCAGAGCTGGAAAGTAAAGTATATTTATGTGTGTGATGCTACTTTATACTTCCAGCAGCTTTACTTACTTTACAGATGAAGATTTGACATAAAATAACATCAAAATAAGCTAATAATAAGCTACCAGTGGTTCCCAGCGGGCTTGTGGCCCTTTATAAAGAATCAGTGTGTATTTGTGTCTCTTTGTCATGGTTCAGATGAACAGTTATAACATAATTGTTATATTAACTGTAGCAGAACTTTGTTTTCTCTTCTTTCCTAATCAATCATGTCACCACTCCTCATATTTATCTGGTGACTCTCAGAGAGCAGTTAAAACTAACTCCACCCCAACCGACTCATCACTATCAGTAATGTACTTTCTTTAATATATATATATATATAAATATATATATGTATAAAATATTACAGCCCCATTTTCTGCAAAACCAGAACTTTTACTTTAATACTTTAAGTACATTTTGCTGCTAATACTTATGTATTTTTACTTGAGTAGGATTTTGAATGCAGGACTTTTACTTGTAATGGAATATTTTTTTACACTTTTTTATTGCTGCTTTTACTGAAGTAAAAGATCTGAATTCTTCTTCCACTACTGGTCTTTACAACATGATCGCTTTGTTGTTGTCGTTTGAAGAATATGACAAAAAACACAGAGACCCTTCAATCTGCCGTCTGTTATCTCAGCTGTACTCAGGATGAAGCAACCCCAGCTTCAAGCTGATGTAAACTTTTATTAAACACAGATGTGGTCCAGATTTCATGAAGACCTTCTCACTGATAACAATAAATTCATGTTGACATGATGCTATAATAGGTTTGGTTAGATTCTAGAGAAATATACTGTAAATCAGTTTCTATTATGTTTCTATCAGATCATGTCAAACAGCTGCAAATACAAATGATTTTGTAGCATCAGTGTAAATGTAAATGCTGCTTCAGAGGCTTTTCCTTCCTTTAAATAAAGTATGATGTAATGGATATAACATGAATATGAACATGTGAGTTTAAAGTAAATCAAACTGAAAGATATTAGTTAAATCCATATTAACCAGTGGTGGAAGAAGTACTCAGATCCTTTTACTTAAAGTATCAAAAGTACTCAGTTGAGGTGCCTGAATACAAATATGTTAAAGCACAAATAGTGGGCTTTTCACAAATATTTGTTTAATACAAATATTTGTAAAATTATTTGTTTTTGGGAAGAAAAAAAACAAAACATGTCAAATACCAGCGAGCAGGTTAGTTACAGCCGCTATCTGCTCAGCAGGTCTCAATGAGGGGAGTCACATCCACCTGCTACATGATGCATATTTCTTAATTTGGACATCACTTAAATTTTCATTCAAGCGTAATAAAAACAAAACCAAAAACAGGATTTTTCAGCCTCTTTCCACTTTTATTCGAATACAAATAATTTTGCTGCCTCAACAAATACAGTAACAAACACAAATACTGGGCCCTCTGCACATCTCTAGTACTCAGTGCCCCTGAGACTTAGATATAATTATATCTTACATTATTTGATTCAATGTGCTTCGGTGAAAGGTCACCACATAAATCTGAAGAGTCGTGAGATGATTAACAAAGCTCTGCTACACAACAGTTAGGTAATAAAAACCATCTGAGAAGTTTTTCTCTCTTTGGTGAAACTGTAAAAGAACCTGCAGTCGTCTTCGCTACGTGACGATATGAGACACAGCTTCTTGTAAATTGTCACAAAGGTTGGAAACCACTGGTTTAATCTCTAATCACGTGTTGTATTTTATAAACTTATCGTATGTTTTTCTAATGTAAAATCTTAATCTGTAAAGTAACAACAACTGTCAGATAAATGTAATGCAGTAAAAAGTAGAATATTTCCCTCTGAGATGTAGTGCAGTGGAAGTATAACGCAGCAGAAAATGGAAATACTCGAGTATTTAAATGTTGTATTGGAGTAAATACTATCTAATGGTTATTTAAAGCTAAATGATGGATAGTCGTCGTCTTTACTGAGCAGACAGACGACAGAAAACTGAAACTGTCCAGATCAGCACAGAGAAGAACGAGGCAGAAAAATATCTTTCTTTCGTCTTCTTCATCCTATTAATCATCTCACGACCCTTCATGTTACTGGGATTTCAGCTCCCAGGTTGGGAAACTACTCTGACGTCCAACTATGTAGCTCTGTCAAAAGCATCAGGGTCAAACAGAATTAAAATGACTTTATTTCCAAAATCTAAAGACATCAGTAAGTAAGTGAATGTGCTGACTCTCTTGGCACAGGACAAACTGGTTTAAACTGGTCATTGAACTGTGAATATGATGCTTCTTGATCTTTACAGGAAAAGAAACTGTCCGTTGGACGACCATCAAAGTGCAGTGCGCCGTGTTTATGGTGGGTAATGCAGTGTGGGATTAGTGGAGAATTGCTTGATCACTCTATAAACACACGAAAAGAACATTATCATGTTTTGAAGTAATGTAAGCAAATAATAAAATCAGAAGTACAATGCATCGTATTTCTCTGGCGGTTCTTCAGAGTCTCTACAGGATCTAAAACATCTAGAACTCAGCCTGAAGGTTAGTGAGCAGCTCTCAGATAGTTCAGCTGGTCTGGAGAAGGAATAAAACAATAACACGGTGACGTTACGATCACAATGAACTGAAGAACAATAGATCAACACATTACAGAGACATAAAAATCTACAGAACTATGATTTGTCTTATTACTGACGTTAAACAACATAAACTAACTTACAGTCAACTGACTCATTTTACACAGAAAGGAGCTAAAATTTAAAATAAACATCAGCATGTTGATGATGAAGAGCAGGTGTTGAATGACAGACTTAGTTTATAGAACAACATTTGTAAAAATATATAATGTTTTATTCCAAGAGGACAAAGTAGTTTTGGCCAATCTGCCAAGACTGGAACAACTTATCACAATAACTACCATCCATTCACCACGACATGAAGAGTCTGATCATTACAAATCCAACTGGTGAACACTAGAACTGTTGTTTGTTGTCTTACTTGTCATTATTACGCTTCGTGTAAGAGCTGCTCTTGTTTATCATGAGCTTTGTATGTAACATCCACATTTTACCAGTCCTGACATTGTGTTTCTTGTTTCTATGCAGTGCAGACTTGTTTGTATCGACATATTTTCATTTTTTACTGCTTTTGTTGTTGTTTATTTGCATTTTCACTGTTTTTGTTGTTGTTTATTTGTATTTTCACCATTTTTATTGTTGTTTATTTGCATTTTCACTGTTTTTATTGTTGTTTATTTGTATTTTCAACGCTTTTATTTGCAATATTTGTGCCTCCAACTTTTTGCCTGCCCAGGGACAACAGATGAAAATGAGCCTTTCTGGATAACTCTGGCATATTTTCAGAAATGTTATTAATATGCACTGTCTCTGTCAAATAAAGTAATTAAATTAAATTAAAATTAAATACATTAAATGATAACCAGTATTTAAACCTGTCTCACACATTTACACGTTTGATGGTGAGAAATCAGAGCAATTTTCAAACTGTGACTGTCAAAATGTTTTCTGTGTATCATTAACTTTCATATTGTACGTTGTTATACATTAATAGAGAACCATACATAATTAAAGAAACATAAAGTATCAAACACCTGAGTTAAAAATGAAAACAAGTTGTTCACACCTGTTTAAAGTCTCTCAGTTACTTCGTCATTCACCAGAGTTATAAGCATTAAAATGACAAACACATTAATTTATTAGATTTATAAATATCTGTGATGTTTTTTTAACAGCTGCTGAAGCAGCACAGAGGTGTGTTTGTTATTGAGTAATCCAAACTGTCAGCTCAATAAAGCTGTTATGAAACACTGAATTCCTGAGTGTCATCGAGAGTCGTAATATCATAAACTGATAGTAACTATGACAACGTGTGTGTTGATTACACTGACAACAGCTTGACTTTGGACTGTTTACATCAGATGTAATAGTTTACATAAAGTAAGTGGAACAAACTCTCTGGATTGACTCTTCTGTCCGCTGAATAAACCTGATCAGATTTATTTGCTCTGAAACTGATGAAATGAATGAATTTGTTTAGCTGCTGTTCTATCAGATGTTTATATGTTTATTGAGTCTTTATGAACGTCTCCACCCTGCTGTTAAAACACTGTTTGGTGTGTCTGTGTACATTCGTTAATGAGTTTCCTGTTATAAGGTACGCAACTGATAAGATCTTGTTTATTTATAGCTCGTCATCCTCTGATATGAGAGGAGTGATGCGTTCTGATTAAATAAACTAGAGACTGTTACCTGCTGGAAGCTCTGAATCCGAATAATAAAAGGTTTAAAAAGTCTTCTGTCAAATATAAATGTTATTTCTATGACTCGACTCGCTCGAATAACTCTTTAAAGAATGTGTTTGTTAAGTTATATTTTAATGTGAACCAATAATATTCACATACATGATCATTTTTGTAGATAAATTGATAGAAGATAACAAACATGTAGCCTCAGTACATGTGTGTATAGTATATCCACACACACACTGAGCTTAATATGTGTGCATACAATCATGAACAGCTGCAATGATTAGTCAATTAATCGATTAGTTGCCATCTATTTAAATTAATCGCCAACGATTTTGACAATCGATTAATTGTTTTGAGTCATTTTTTAAGAAGAAAATGTTCAGATTCTCTGATTCAGCGTCTTAAATGTGAATATTTTCCTGGTTTCTTTAGTCCTTTATGATTAATATCTTTGTCTTTCTGAATATATTTGTGTTGTGGACAAAACAAGACGTTTGAGGACGTCAGCTTGGACTTTAGGAAACACTGATCAACATTTTTCACAGTTTTCTGACATTTTATGGACCAAACAACTAATCGATTAATAATAGAATAATCAACAGATGAATCGATCGGTGCATCAACACAAAACACAAATGTGCAGATACACAAACAAACTGTACATTCACACATTCAGTCATAAAGTTTCTCCCTGATATAACTGATTCATTTTGCCTTTTTTTTTGTTTGTTTTATTTATAAATGGATTTAAATTTATTTGATAAACAGTCGACTCTCATCACAGTCTGTAAACAGCCACTAGAGGGAAGTAGAGTCTGTAAATACACTTTAAAACCAACTGCTGAGATATTGTATGTTGCAGTAAAGTGATAAAAGTTCCACATCAACATAAAGCACAGCTGACTGGACGAGAGTAAAACCCACCTGCATGTTTTAAATGACAGTCAGCAGTTATATATATAATAATAATATATATAAACAGGTTATATTAGTCTTAAACAGGCTGTAAGATACATTTTACAGGTTTGTATTTTACACATTCATTCAGCAGCACGTTTGAGCCGCAACAGATTAATGTTTGTCATGTATTTACATGAACACCTTCACTGATCATCTTAGGAACAAGAACATGTTGTTGTTGTTGTTGTTGTTGTTGTTGTTGTTGTTGTTGTTGTTGTTGTATAATGTTGTATTCTACTTTGAACTCCAACACATGTATCTGACAGCTGGAGTCACTTTGCAAATAAAGATTTTACGTTACAAAACTTCTGATTATCATTGTTTAAACAATCTGTAAATGAGTTCATATCAGCTTTACCTCAACATGCTCAGGGATGGGACTCCCGGTGGAGAACCGGTTCCAAATTGTCCGATCCATCGGGAATCATCTGTCTCAGAGTTTATCAGTTCTTTTATAGCTTCAGGCATGTTTTCCTGACAGTTGCACATTGCAAAACAATGACGATGATGTCAAACTTATGTGTCTCCACTGCCAGAAACTTACAACAAGAAGGAGTCACAGCAACAGTTGTGGTTGTAACGTCTATAAAATGACAATATGCTGAAACATCTTTTTACACAACAAGGACTTCAATTCAATTTTATTTTATTTATATAGCGCCAAATCATAAACGAAGTTATCTCAGGTCACTTCTCACATAGAGCAGGTCTACACTGAACTCTGTAGCCTCTTAACATCCAACATTGTTTTGGGGAGTTTTCACCTATTTGGCATCACCAGATGGAAAAGCTGATAACAGGAGAACTGTGAGGCCAACATGCATGAATCAGGTTTCATTTGAACAGAAACATCTTCTAGTTTCTGGAAATGTTGCTTGTTCAGCATGTTGCAAAACACAACCAGGAATACATCAGTTCAAATATGCATCAAAAAAGTGTTCTGGGGGCTTATTCTATAAATATGAACAAATATGACTCTATAATGACTCATATTTGAATAACTAGGACATGCTTTATGCCAGAACTGTGTAAATCACCACATATCTTCTACATCTTGTCAAGCACACCTGTATATAACTCCAGACCTCTGGGTCTAACCTTCTGGGATTTAGGGAGTTCTTAGTCTGTGGTGTCACTGGTGTCACCACAAATGTCTCTGAAACGTGTCCAAGTGGCCAAATTATGTCAGTGATGCTGAGCTGCTTCTAACCGGCTTCAGCGGGTCACCGGAGACCCGGTGGATGTTAAGAGGTTAACTTACAGAGATCCAACATTCCCTCAGCAGCAGTTGGCAACAGTGGCAAAGAAGAAAAATCCCCTTTAACGGGAAGAAACCTCAAACAGAACAGAACAGAACAGAACCAGGCTGCAGGTGGGCGGGAGAGAGAAGCAGAAAAACAACAATAATAACAATGTTATCATTCTGTCAAATATGTCACAGCTTCCCAACCAAGCTACTATTTTTGATCAGGAATCAATAAGGGAATTGATGAAGAATCGGGCCGATAAGCAACAACATAAAATTGCTGCTTACACATGAATGTGTCAGTAATAATAATATGAGAATATTATATAATAATATGATATTCTGACAGATATTTTGCTAATAAAACTGTATCTTTACATAAATAAAACTTCTACTTTACATTAAAGGAGATTATCTCCTGACATTTATTGAATCGATACATAAAACAAACCTACTTTTACTCTGAAATTTCTTCCAGAGCTGTAAAATAACAGTGAACTTCAACCTTCAGGCCTGAACAGAGAATGATGTGATTCTCATTTAAAGAAGTTGAAACTCTGCAGCTTTTATCAACATCATCCTGCAAAAATCCAATCAATATTCTTCCATAAGGTGAATAGTATGTTCCTGCCCACACACACACACACACACACACACACACACACACACACACACACACACAGAGCGAGCTCCAGAGGATTTAGATATGTCTATCTTATATAAAGACTAATACCTTCGCCCCACCAACATCTCAGCTCACCTCACCGGGAGTCGTTTCCAGCTTAACGTTTCCCTCCACAATCTCCGGCTGCCTTTTATACGCCCACTAAAGAACAGCCAGGCCGCGTCCAAACATTCCCTTCATTTCTATTTTATACCATCTGCCTTTCGTCATTGCAACTCTTTGCCCCACCGACACTCCCTCATCCCCGTCTCCCACACTTTTTTTTCCCTTTCTTTCCCTGCAACTCCTCTTTTCTGCAGGCTGGAAGGCATTGTTTGGGTGTTTTTCTACTAATATGCCAAATGAAATAAAGGAGACAGTGTTGTTTTTCACTTCACCTTCACCAATGAAATGCATGTTTCATATTTTTTTTTAAATTTTTAGATGTTTTTCACCATTTCAGACATTCATTGAGCTGCTGAGGAAGCGCAGTGACACTTTGCTAGCATGTTGTGCTACATATCACAACCTCTTCACTTTATACTAAAAAAGTTCTTTGAGAAATTTTAATGTAGCACAAAGTCAAGCTCTCTGACATGTTTTTAATACTTAATACAGTGCTGGATACACACTCACACACACACAGAGCACTTGCAAGTAGATCATTTCATTGTTGGTTTGCCTCCAAACATGAGATCCCACAAGTTGCATCAATTGCTGCTTTTGAGTGCTGTGGGAAATTAAAAACTCACATCTACAGCGCAGAGGAAAGACAAACTGGACGGTAGTCTAGATGTCCAGAGCAACATCTAAACATCTCTCTGTCTGAATAGCTTCCAACATGCATGTTTTTTCTCTGATACGCCTCCTTTGATATTTTACGTTAGTAATTTAGAGTCGTATTTGTGAGTGCGCCCTCTTCAAAGTGGGACTTTACGACGCGTCCATGAACGCAGCATGTGTTGCACAGGCAGCAGCAGACACTGTTTTCTGAAATTACACATTTATGCCTTATTTGTTCTCTTGGATATTAATCTTAAGCCTCAGGAACAAAACTCTCATCAGAAGACTTTATACAAGCTGAACAGAACTTCTTAAGACAAGTAAACAAACCTCACTGTGTAAAGTCAGTTGAGTCCTTTAATAATTTTAATTTGATCCAAATGTTTCATTAGAATCACTTCAGCTAAAGTTTTTCCCTTTAAAAAACAATAATTCTCCGATCTATTCTGAGACAAACATGTAATCAGCCGAGTTTTAACTGACAACACTTTGAGTAAAAGGTTAATTTCAGATCCATGTGTCAGTTTAACTCTAATTACAGCATTTTAATATATATTCATCAAGTACAATTAATGTAAAAACACTTATACTGACACACAGAGAGAAAAACACTTCACAGCTCAGAGATATAATGTTCTGTATCTATCACTGTGTGAGTATTTGATGTTTTCTTTAAATGACTAAAACACAAAGTCTAATTATTCAGTTAAATACAATCATGTAGCCACGCAGGCGTCTGATTGGTTGGTTTGACTTTAACTACTGAGACTGGTTTATCCTCCCTGAGTGTTTATTGGCTGGATAAATTGACCAAAGAAACCTCTCTCTACACACACACACACACACACACACACACACACACACACACACACACACAAACAAACACACTCCGCTGGGCCCTGCGGTAGAGAATTACAGGTATTAGGGTGCAGACAGACAGGTATGTCTGCTCTGCTTCAGATATGAGCTGAAAGCTCTGTGAGCAGACTGGCTCAGGGCACTTCAATAATACACCTCCCTGCAAGTGTGTGTGTGTGTGTGTGTGCGTGTGTGTGTGTGTGTGTGTGTGTGTGTGTGTGTGTGTGTGTGTAGAGAGTGTTTACCACTAGAGGACGCTGTTACACACAAAAGAAAGACTGGTGTGTCAGCTCAGCTGAGTTTGGAGTCTGGCTGTGATCCAGACCAGTGGAAGGAATCCACCATAATCCCAGTGCCTAAAAAGACACACGCTAATGACCTGAACAGTGTGTGAAACACCTCTCCAGTATGGTGGCAGAGAGACTGGATCCATTCCAGTTTGCCTTACAAGTCAAAACGCAGGGTAGAGGTGCACCTGGACTCAGCAAATCCCCAAACTAGGACTTTATTCATGGATTCTCTTCTGCTTTTAATACTGTAAACAGTCTCCTGCACCACCTAGCGGAGCTTCAGGTCGACCCGACGCTGTTTTTATGGGTTAAGAGGTTTTATCCCTGATTCTCTTCTCTGTTTACACCAACAACACCTCCTGCAGCAGCGAAGGAAGGACGCTTTTAAAGTAAGACTCGGCCCCAGTGGTCCACCTGACTGGCACCAGTGCTGCTCTGCCTCAATCCCATCAGGCAGTAAACAACCTGGTCTGGACATTTCAAGGAAAGTTTCCTCCAGCTCAGCATCACCGAGACCAAAGAGCTGTGCTGCAGAACCAGACTCACAACCGTCGCCTCTTTTCTAGCCCCTCAGCATCGAAGGCCAGCTGGTAGAACAAGACAGACAGACACCCGGCAGCACATCGGCTCTATATACAAGAAATCCCAGCAGTGCCTCCACCTGCTGACCAAGCTCAGGACGTTTAATATCAACTAATTGAGTCCCTCACCACCAAACACAAAACAAAACTCTCCCACATCACTAATCAGACCAGCAAAATAATTGGTTCACCCCAAACTCTCCTATCTGAACTCTCTGATCAAGCATCCCACCCCCCCTCCTCCACCAGTCCTCCCAGTTACTGCCATCAGGTCGACGCTACAGAGTCCCACTGTCCCTGAAAGACATCTACAAAAAAATCTAATTAAAATAGGCACTGCACTCTTATCTGTTCAGATGTCTTTCTGCAGGTGGAGCTGTTCTCTCAGTCGGTTCAGTGTTTAGTTTATTCTGAAAATAACTAGACATTTAAAACAGCAGATAAACTTGATGTACATGAAATCACGTCTGTGTTGTTGTTTTATAAAAAACGCTGCAGGTTATTACTGAAAACTGAGCATGTAAATCGGTTAAATGAGGAGAAGATTACAAGGCTTTTGTCTTTCTTTTGATGCCGTCTGAGGGTAAAGTGGGACTAATGCTTCATACAGGCCGCTGAGAGCTGTGAAGGAAGAATTCATTATTCCAGATTGAGCCGGGTCACACTCTTTAATCCCAGACCCCTACCTGTCTGACTGCTACAGAGTCATGGGAAAAACCTCTCTCTCTCACACACACACACACACACACACACACACACACACACACACTGTCTTCCTCTTCCAAACTCTCTTTTCTCACCCAATCCTGCGGCTCTCTCGCCCCAAATCCCTCCTGGAATCTCAGACCTGTGTGTGAACCTGACTGCGGTCTGACTGATATTAGTTTTTTTTTTAAAGACTGAGACCGATAACTGATCCTTCTGGATTGAAGATGCTGACAGGCTCCATATCTTTAAACCTGAGTATAAACTAAATGTAATAGATAATCATTATAATAAAAGATATTTCTACATGCAGTCTGATGGAAATCTAAAGCTACAGGCTTCTCATACAACCAGTGAAGTATTTATTATAAGCATGTAATCAATCAATCTGCATCATGTGATTCATATCAGAGCACACACACTAAACCATTAATAACAAAGACATCCAGCCAATAAGTCACATAATAAACATAATAAACAGAAACAGAAAAGTTGTTTGTATCCAGTAATCAGTCGAGTCGATGACAGTCATCAGTAGATGCCAAATGATTGAGGTTTGCTACAAGACTCAGCAGCCTGTTTTATTTATACTGAACATGTTTGGACTGAAATCATGTTATTAATATGTGAAATCTAATTTGTTTTTCTTCATATTCCACGTCCTCTTTATTTAGTGTTTACTGTATCTATATTTTCTAGCCTTGCTAGCAGCACAGCAGTAATGTAGGTCTGTCTTCTGTTTGTTAATCCCAACAACTATTGGATGGATTGCAATGATATTTTCTACAAGTATTATATTATTATTACTCTTATGGAAATTCCTTGTGTGTCCACAGTGATTATCAGACATATAAATCAATAACAACAGATATTATAGGACAGCATAGTGCTCCATAATATCATACAGTATAAAACCTAAAGTCCTACAACAGAGTACGAGTGACACAACTCTGATATCACGAAGGATCTCTGAGAGTCTGCAAAGCTGGAACCTTTTACCTTCATCCTGATGGTAACTACTCATCTTCACCACAGAGAGGATGTGATACGTCACCACTCAGGACTCGCTGAGGAGAGTCAAACTGTGCTGTTGTTGACCCACAATCTTACTAGGGGTGTGCCCGATTACAAATACATTATTCAGCAAAGCACAAATAGTCGGGTTTTTTTTTACGAATATTTGTTTTATACAAATATTCTAAATATTATTTGTGTTCAGGAAGAAAAAAAACCATGTCAAATACTAGCGTGCAGGTCGGTTACATCACTATCTCAGTGTCTCTCCTCTGCTCCGCTGTGACGTCTATCAGCAGGTCTCAGTGAGGGGAGTCACATCCACCTGCTACATGACGCACATTTCCTAATGTGGACATCAGTCCCGGAGTTGGGGGTGTTCCCCAGAGATAAAGCTGAACTACTGACACATGCAAAGTGCTCCCAACGGACTCTCCATAACCTGTTGTTCCTCTTCTCCTTTCCACAAAGTTAGATTGTAAAAAATAGGCAATAAATGAAAAGTGCAAAGCAATAATCATCTTTGAAGTTCCTCCCTACACGTTACACACTGTGGTGTCTCTGTGTTATGGGTGTATAAATAGGTAGAGGTCTGTCTTAGTAAAGTTTTATCTCAGTAGTCAGCGCAGTCGTCTATGATCTGGGAGACTCCAGTTTGAGACCCGATGTGGGGACGTCGTCCTTCATAAGGTAGTTTATTCATGAACACTTATTGTAACACTTTAATTTTCTAAAATTAACAGCGTAATAAAAACAAAAGCAGGATTTTTAAGCCTCTTTCCACTTTTATCGAATACAAATACAGATCATTTTGCTGCCTCAACAAATACAGATACAAATACAGATACTGGGCTCTCTGCACATCCCTGAATCTTACTAAACATAGTAACAATCTTACTGAGACAGTGAGAAATACCAAGCAGAAAGTTAAAATGCTTTCCACGAATAAACAATGAAAGGGAACCAGTATCTTTCTGTCCACTCATAACTGTCGAGGCTTATGTATGAAGTATAATTACTATCATACAGTTTTTCATGGTCCCTGGCCTTTCATCTCACGTCACCATGAGGGTGAAATTTGTGGTTTTCAGTGAAAAATCTCAACAACTATCGGATGGATCGCCATGAAATTTGGTTCCTGTTCTCAGGATGATGAAATGATCCTTTAACTTTTCATCTTAAGCCATCATCAGGTGGTCAAAACCTTCATTTGTCCAATAATAAAATCTGATAAATGTTTACTAAAGCAATTAAGTCTCTCTGAGTTGAAACAGTCAGCTGTGACGCCACCACGCCGCTCCAGCAAGGTTCAAAGTTCACTCATATAGTGTTTACTTTATAGTTCACTTTATAGTTCATTACTGTAATAACACACAATGACCAACAAGACAGCGATACTACATCTGCATGGTAGTTAAACATTAACGACTGGTCTCCTTACCTGTCCAACAAAACGTATTTCCACCTCTGCATCTGTACTCTACATAATGATGTTTTCCTGAGTCCGAGGTTTCCTCCACTTATAAAACGCTGCACTGATGTTCACTTTGGATTTGGAGGAAGTGGACCAAGAACAGAGAATGAGGGGTGCTTCAGGGGGTGAAGTTTGGCTGTGGATTGAAATTCCCAGCAAATAGAGGACAAAGAGCCCTCTCTCTCTCTCTGTGTTTACAAAAACAAGAAATCCCAGCAGCCACTGAGGTGACAGAGAAGTGACTGGTATTGATCCGCACTTGGTACGGTTATTCTGAACAGAAACAGTTCATTAAAGTTGAGTAAGAACTTAAAACTGCATGAAAGTATAGTTTATATCTTTGGGCAACAGCTATATATGTTTCTGACTGGTGCTGCCGAAATAATGGAGTTTGTTTACAGTCTGTTTTCAGCTTATCCTCTTCAAAAGTGCATTCCTCACAAAGGGAAGTATAAAGAGAGACCTGAGGTGAGGTCAAAGGTGAGAGGTTATCGTTCAGAGAGGAGGAAGGGAAACCGGCCGAGGAAGACAAGACAGCTCAGACGTCACTGATTTCCTTCCTGCGGCTCAAACAGCTCACGACTGAAGAGAAAGATATACTGATGCAGTATAACAGTGATCTTAATAAGTTGGATATTAAGGTTGTTATGACTTTTTATTGCACAAACGTGATCTACAAATAACGTCATAATTAGCATAAAGACTAGAAGCAGCGTTAAAAAACAACTAGCTTGGCTCGTACCTGCTCTTCTAAAGCTCACTAATCATCTTGTTGTATCTCGTTAGTTTCATCTCTTCTCCGACAGAAATGTTAAAACAACAGTTTGCGGTTCTGTTGGGATCTATGTGCTGTAACCTTTCTTGACGACCAGTTTATTTGTTCGTCCTGTATTTGGAGCGTACCAGCCGGCAGCCTCAGCGCGACCACAAGACTCCGGGAAGTCATAGCTGCAGTTTGCAAAAAAAAATAGTCAATGCTCTTAACTCATCCTAAAAACCACAAAATGTTGTTTTTACATTTTTCTGTTTGACCCTTTTAGGAGAGTCAGGCTCGCTGTCTCCCCCCCCCCCCCCCCCCCCCTGCTTCCAGTCTTTATGCTAAGCTAAGCTAATCGGGTATGGATCTTCTCATCTTAAACTGTTTCTGCACTGTGCTACTGTGGAAGAAAGTCTCTCTCTCATCTATATGTGACTGTTTGCTGCAGGAAGGAAGGCTGACTGGTGTTGGAGCCTGTGTGCTGAACAGGAAATATGGATTTGCTCCAGTCGTTGCAACCCCCTCACCCACTGAATAAATTAAATACTTGTTCCAGACATGAATGTGAAGCACTTAAAGCAATCGATATTTATTTATAATAACAACGTATCAAATGACAATGTCTAACTTTTACGGAGCTTTATAGTGAGTTTCAGCTCATTGTTTATCTGTCTGGCTGCAACTTTTACTGTTCTGGTTCACTCTCAGCGCTCTCATAGCGTCGTTTTGGGCCGACACAGTTATCTGTAGACTAGCTGGTGAACATAGTGGAGCATTTAGCAGATAAAGAGCCAGATATTTCCCTCAGGAGATGGTGGAGAACAAAAACAGAGCTAAAAGAGAGTGAATATTGGACTTATGTTCACCAGGTGGACAGAAACACGACTCCACATGAATGATAATGTTGCTCCGTAACTGCTGAATGTGGAAATAAACAACTGTTTGCTTAATATATCAACTTAAAAGCTGATGATATGTCAGTGTGACCACAAAAAAAAAACAGTTCACATAAGTAAACATTAGTTATATCATAATTATGATGAGTAGTGAATAGTTTTGGCCTTGTGGTGTCAGTAGATATTATGGGTTTCAATGCAGAACCTGCTAATGGTTTTCCATCTTTTATCTTAATTGAACGGTTGTCACTTATTCAAAAATATCATCACGGGTCGACAAACACATATCGGTCTGAATCAGATGTGTGTTAACCACACAGCAGCTGCCGCAGGCTTAATCACCACAGCAGGCAGGCGGCTGCAGCTCTTTGCTTTTAGCAGCTGGTATCTGTGGCGAGCTTCACTTTTAGCTTTCAGCCTCTCACACTGTATTTAGGTGTCAGCCTGCCAGCCGCCGCCGTGGTGGCATGTGTTGGTATTCCAGCAGTTAGCCGTCATTAGCGGTTTCAATATTTTTTCAGCAGCTTAACCAGAGATGAGCTCATCTTGTGTTCGGCTGGAAGCTCGTGTGCTCTTCATATGTTTATCTATGTGTGTAATGTCAAGTATGTGAGAAGAAACACGTTACTGTCACTTGTTGCTGATCAGGTTTTGTGTGTCATTAGTTGTTAATTTAAACTACAGTATGTTTTAACTGATGTGTTGCCTGTTGGCTGGAACTGAGAGTTGTTTTCATCATTGAGTTATCTGTTAATAATGTGTTTTGATTGATGGATTAAATGTTTAGTTTAAAAAATGTTGTAAAAAAAATCAAAAATGGTGATTAAAATTTATCAGAGTTCACATCACTTGTTGTGTCCCAACACAAAATATTCCAATTTACAATCCTATAAAACATAGAAAAACAACAAATCATCAATTTTTTTTGGAAAGCAATGATGAGCAAACATTTAAATTAAATTTAAAAGCATATAAGACAAACAAACATATAATCCTATAGAAGGATAAAAACATAATAATTTATAGTCAATCCTATAAATTATAATATTATCAAACTCCTATAAGAGTAAAACATTTTGGAACTTTAGGTCCTTTTGGACTTTTATAAGACTTTACAAGACGACTTTATATGATTTTTGTAGTGATGATCATATATAAATCATATATCCTGTAGGATTAATACAATACAATCCTATAAAATGAAGTCTTGTTGGATTGGTTCCAAAATCAAGTAGAACCTAATAGAATAGAATCCTGTATATATTTATCCTATCCTTTATTTTTTTCTTGATAAAAGACAATAAATGATCACAGATTGTCACAGATGTCTTTCAGCTCGTTCACTAACCTTCTTCACTGCCAACCATGAAAGAAACAACCAACTTTAAACCTGCATTCACTGATGTTTTGGTCACTTGAGACAAAAAGAAAACTTACTGACTTATAAAGTTGTTAATGTGAATTTTGTTAGCAAACAGCAGCCTGTTTACATTCAACACCTGAAGTCCAGCATTCAGTCTCTTTTAGTTCTGTTTTGGTCTCCACCAGCTCAGCTGATCAATGCTCCACTATGTCCACCAGCTAGTTACTGGTCTCTTGTTTGGTGTTTTGCTAAAACAGCTGCCTGCTGATGGTGTAACGAGGTTGATAAGAGTGATGGAAGTGAACCAAAACAGTGAAGTTATGTGTGCAGAACCAAAATTAAGAGCTAAAGACTCTAAAACTGCGATAATATGAGATAATTCTCTGCAGTTTCGTCACAACGAGAGACACCTTTGACTACACAGACTGATCAGTGCAGCTTTAAATAATGAAGAACACAATATCAACCCATTAATGGCCTGATTCAACAGACTTGGTGTGTTGGGAACATGAATCTGACTAAACTAGCATGTCAGAACTGCCTCGTGTGATTAAGTCTGCAACGTGCTCCGTGACCCTTCAGACTCTGTGGTTGTGTGTGTGGCCCTTCCTTCCTGATCACACGCAAGTCATGAAAGACCACAAACCGTGATTGGTTGAGATCCAACATGTATTCTGACGTGTCTTATGTCAGGAATTTAAACAACCATGGAGTCTAAATCTGACATAGTGACCATCTCGAAAGATATAAATGTTGTAAAGTCTGATCCCGGCGTAACTATGACGTCGTTTATTTAACGGAGCTTGTTTGCTGCACAGGAAATTGTAAAATAACTTGATTTTTGTTTCATAATATCTCAAGTTAAACCCAAGAAAAATAAAAATCCCTGAAAGCCTACTTCTGCTTCTTCACAAGGATGTTTTGGTATTTTGGTTTTTTATCCCTGGCAGCATGTGTGTGTGTGTGTGTGTGTGTGTGTGTGTGTGTTGTTTGTACCAGGCTACATATTGCAAACAGGCTTAGTGTTTTACACTTGTGACAGCCAGGAGTCACTCCCAAAACATTCATTGTGTCCCCGTGTATGTGTGTGCATGTGTGTGTGTGTGTGTGCATGTGTGTGTGTGTATGTGTCCATGTATGTGTGTGTGTGTGTGCGTGTGCATGTGTGTGTTTGTGAGAGAGACACCAGACGATCTTTTGTTATGTGTTTGCTGACATGGTGCATCATCCGCAGGGTTGCTACTGTTGCTTTCCCAGCAGCACAATGAACGGGCAGCGCAGAGATGCTGAGCCCAACACTCCACGGCTTTATTTAGCTGAATGACACACACACACACACACACACACACACACACACGTGCACAACACAGCCAACAATGAGAGAAATGTGTGTGTGTGTGTGTGTGTTGGCATCTCAAAAGGAGTGAAAAGAACAAGAAGTGTGAGCAATACAGAATATTTTTCTTCAGCCGTGGTAAAAAGCGAGCTGAGCATCTGAAATGTGATGTGATTAAATAAGAACAGCTTGTTTTTTTTATTTTTAAATCCGTTTGTGGAGGTGTGGCTGCATCTGAATTTGTTCATTTTGTCAACACTGCAGTCAGAAATTCAGTCTGAACGTTGCTGCTCAGAGTGAAACTCCGCTGCTAAATGTAGAAGACGAAGACAAGAGAAGTGCATGAATAATAAAAAAAGCTTCATCCTTCCATATCTCATATCTGTTATGTTATGTTCTGGGTTTTTTGAAGGGGGAGAAGATAAGATTAGATTAACGCAGGTTAGCTGCAGACAAGTTCAAGCACGGAGCAAGATTAACAGAGAACAATTTCAACATCACATGTTTAGTAGAAATAAGAGGAGATGTTCTGGTTCACATAGAGTACATGATACATACTCTGTATACAAAGTGTAAATACTGTATGTTTATGTGGTTGATGTACAATGTGAAGATAAGCTGCTATCATTATCAAAACTCCATATGAAGGAAACAACATGAATGAGTAGTATTGAAGTATTTCCCAACTCAGATAAACACACAAGATAAATCTGAGGGGACACAAGATAAGAGAGAAGATTTGTTACACAAAACTTTGGCAGAGTTTTACCTCTTCAGTCCTTAAAAATATCCTTTAAATGAAACAGTTTGAGAAAGTTGAATCACTGAGCTGTTGGAGGACTCACATGTAAGAGGTTACAAGCCAAAAATAACAGGAACCACAACATTAGAGGTGTTAAGTAGAGGTGTAGCACAAATAGTGGGGTTTTTACAAATATTTGTTTCATACAAATATTTTAATAATTATTTGTTTTCAGGAAGAAACAAAAACAACAAAAAACAAGTCAAATACCAGCGTGCAGGTCGGTTACATCACTATCTCAGTGTCTCTCCTCTGCTCCGCTGTGACGTCTATCAGCAGGTCTCAACGAGGGGAGTCACATCCACCTGCTACATGACACACATTTCCTAAGAGATAAAGCTGAACTACTGACACACTTCATGAACACTTATCGTAACACTTTAATTTTCTAAAATTAAAAGCGTAATAAAAACAAAAACAGGATTTTTAAACCTCTTTCCACTTTTATTCGAATACAAATACAAATAATTTTGCTGCCTCAACAAATACAGATACAAATACAAATACAAATACAAATACAAATACAAATACAAATACAGATACAGATACAGATACAAATACTGGGCTCTCTGCACATCTCTCGTGTTAAAGGTTCTGCAGACTGTTTCTTCAACTTCATCAGGATTATAATACTTTGCCAACATGGCAGCGAAGCAGTTTAAGGATATTTTTATTCTTATTATAAATAAATCTCATGTTTGGATCCAAACCAACGATGAACTGATCTACTTACAAGTCTTGTGTTTGTATCAAAGCCTGATTTATCTTTACACACCTGTCTGCTTTACACTGAACTTACTCTGCTGTTATTAATCACTGGAGACGTGTCTAAACAAATTAAAGTGACCAAACTCTTCATGATGAAGCAACATGTCATCCGGTGCAGCGGTGTGACTCACTTTAATAGTTTCTGGACAACAACAGAGGAATAAGATACATCAGGCTTTAGATACACACACAATACTTGTTAGTAGATCAGATTTATTATTTAATCATATTTAAAACAAACTGAATCTAAAGGATAACATGTTAAAGGGAAACAACATTAAACCAACATTGTCCCAAGATGATAAAAGACGTAATATTACATATTAAAAGATTATAAAACAAAACATCAGTACAAACTAAACCAAAACTAATCAAATCAAAGCAGCTAAACACAACAGACAGGTGACTCCATTAAGTTTAATCAATTATCTGCCACCTAATTCCATCAATAAGACCCTGTATCATAAAACAATATATAGACACAGTAACAAATATGCAAAAATATAAACAATAAACAAAAAGCAGATTTAGTAGAGAATAGAATGAGTACGTAATACAATAATAACAACAAGGAAATAGATTTTCATTGTGTTGCAGTTTGTTTATCATGCTTGTGTAAATTCATAAATAAATATATTCCTGGATGTGTGTGTGTGTGTGTGTGTGTGTGTGTGTGTGTGTGTGTGTGTGTTTTCTACAAATACATAAATAAACAGAGACGTCGTTCTGTTTTTTCAGCTTCTCCTGATTCGATCGTTGATAAATTGACCTGCATCAAACGGCCTCATATCACAGTTTTCTTCTTCTGTGTTAAATCAATAGAAACTGTAGCTGTTATCAAGTTTTGGAGAAAAGCTGAAGAACGTCCTCTCCTTGCTCAGCTGTGTGCGAGGTGCAGATATCCACACAGACAGAGAGAAAGAGAGAAAGATGACAAAAGGAAAGCTCCACCAGAAAAAAAAAAAAAAAAACTTCCATGAATTATTCAACTCTTCCTTTTGTCTACTCTCCATTTATCTCTCAGTCTTTCTCTTTTTCTCTCCTCTTCCTCAAGCTGCTGCAGACTCTGACAGCTTTATTGTTGCTGCTGGGAGCTGCTCAGTGTGTGTGTGTGTGTTTCTATTCTTGTGTTCGTGTGAAGCTCAGGGCGTTTTTGTGATGTGTGTGTGTGTGTGTGTGTATGTGTGTGTGTGTGTGTGTGTGTGTGTGTGTGTGTGTGTGTGTGTGTGTGTGTATACTGTGTAAGTGCTGTATAATAGTGCACTGCCTTGTGTCCACCCCCCTACCACACACACACACACACACATACACACACACACACACTCATACGCCTTGAAAGAGCCTGGTAATTAGACAGGCAAATTACAGTCCTTTCTGTCTGCTTGCAGCTGAGGACTGTGGGAAACGTAGGCAGCTTAAGTGCTTCCTTTATTGCAGCGGTGGCAGAGGACCAGGAGGGGTTTTTTTTTCTGGATTTCTAAAGGCAGAGACATGTTTAGTGTGCTGCATTCAACATTCATCTCCATTTTTTTTTTTTAGTTAGAAAGAGCTGAGAAGTGTAGAAATACATGCTCTTTTTTTTTTAATGATGATGAACAGAGTGCATTGTGGGAGCAGAGGGGAAGATTTGTGAGGCGTAGAAATCAAACAAGTAAACAAGTTGCACTAACTGACTCACCAGTAAACATTCAGAGAGCGATCGTACCTCCACTAAAGCTGCACGATCTTCTACATACACAACTTTTTTTGTCTGCATGTGGCTCCAGATCTGCATCAAATTATAATTTTTTTGGAAAATATGTAAATCCTGTCTGGAAACAGTAGAACATATTTGAATGTATGTACATTTAGATTGTTGTTGCTGTGAGTAGATGTGGTTACCTGCCATTTATATGTGGTTACAATTCCACAATTCATTCCACAAGAGTTGTGACAGTTTTAATGTCAAATAAGACACATCTTGAAGAATTAAGGGGACAAATGATAAGTAAACAATATAATAAAGGGGATTAAAATCCTTTTTTTGTGCTCATTTGAATATTTTATGCACTAAATGTGGTGAAATTTAATTAAATTTGTAGTACTGTTTGGAAAATAACTGACGATGAAAATATGCTCAGCCTAGATTGAAATATATATATATTTTAAAACTTGTGAAAAAGAGGTAGCAGTGTGCTCGAGGACTGTCTCGATCATATAAAACTAAAAGAAAAATGCAGGTGCTCTTGAAGATAAGGGTCATCACATGCATGGAGCAGGAACGGAAAAACTCTGGGATTAAGTTAAAAAGTCTTTATTCAACATGGCTACTTCATGAAGAAGTTTAACTTAATCCCAGAGTTCCTGCTCCACACATGAGTGCCTGAAGTTTGTTTTTTCCATATATTTTTTAAACTTTATTTTTATTTTATTATTTTTATTTTATTGTTCAACATGAACAATAACAAGGAGGAGCTACATAACAAGATGCTCCTGTTCACAAGTAGAATGAAATAAGAACAGGGAAGACAAACAAACAAATAAATAAACAAACAAACAAACAAACAAACACACCCAGAGGAGCTTTTTACTCTTAAGGCCCGTCACTGATCTCATGAATATTTCCACTTTACATTGAAATATTTGTCTTGAAGGAGAAGAAACAAATAAATTGGTCTCTTATCTCATGTTTCAGGTGAAATTAGTGTCGTACAAATGATCAAACTTTTCAACAAATTTTGTCAAAGTCTCACAAAGTTTTAAGATATTCAACAATCTAACAAACAGATTTACAAAAGGGACAAAAATATTGATTTATTATGAGACAGTGTTCCTGGTTTGGTTTTGGTAAACACATTACATGCAATGATTTAGATCAGGATGAAGAAGCGTCTCTACTTTTGACTTTTTCCCAGTGAAGAGTCTCACAGGCTCCTTTGGCTCTTTACTAACTGTAATTACAACACTGAGGAGGAAAATTTATGTCATTGCTTCCCAGCTGAACCAACAAGACGTCTTGCAAAAAATAAAAATTCAAGTCACGTCAGCAAACAGAGAAGAGATTTACACCGGTGTTACCGCTTTTATTGTGTTTTTTAATTCAGCAAGGGTTAATTACCTTGGCAAACGGGATGCCAAATGCTCCCGCTCCCATTGTTCTCAGGAACGAAGCGGGCCAGCTGATTCTGCACAAACTGGTTTCTGCTGCTGACTCACACACATGCAGATTCCATGCAGACCAGTGTAGCTACTGTGTGACCTGTGTTTACTTTGAATATTTCAAACTGGTTTAACTGGCACTGCCGCTTCATGTCTTCCCTCTTATCTACCCCACTTATACACAAACACACAGTACAGAGTGTTTGACTTTGCCTTGATGTCAGCTGGGTCAACAGTTCATCGCTGCAGGTGCTGCTTCTCTCTGCTCTCAGCAGCTGTTTGTAAATGCGTCACCAAGTTCCATCTTAAGTTCACTATATCTAGTTTCAAATGAGTGGTTTAATAATCAGGTTGCACCAGTAAAACTTAAATTAAATGTCTTAGCTAGTAAACACTTTGTGTAAATTGGTTGCTAGGAAACGTCTGTAGCGCTGTCCAATAAGAAGTAAATCAACTATGTAAACAGGAAGTGACTGTAGCATCACAAACTGTAACACAACTTCCGCAAATAACAGTTTTAGGGGCCAAAAGGTTAAAAAAATAAACATAAACATAACTGCCTTTTGAAGGAAGGTATGACTGTGTTTTATTTATATCTGCATACCTGGAGAAATATGTGCATTTTAGAATTAATAATAATAATAAGAAGAAGAAGAAGAAGAAGAAGAAGAAGAAATTTTATTTATACAGCACTTTTAAAAGGCGCTCAAAGACGCTTTACATACAATAGATAAACAAGTGGCAAAAAGAAGTAACACACAACAACAACAACAACAACAACAACAACAACAACAGAGTAGCAGGAACGACACAGTATTAAAAGTAGAAAACAAATGCAGTACAAATAAATACATTTAAAACTGCAGTTCACAGTTGGAGGGAAATATTCCATCATGCTCAGCTGTTATTTAGTCATTTAGTCGACATTATTGATTATAAAGTTTTGTCATTTGAGCATGTTTCATATTTCCTCTTTTACTCTTCAATCAGCTGCTCAGATATCAACACGCTAACGTTTAATGTCAGTTGCTGCAGTTAGTGGCTGTAAATATTAATAACAACTAGTTTGTGGTGCAACAGGTTTGAATTCAATGATGTGTAAAACTCTGACATTATAACTCGGCTACGTTAGAATTTACAACAGTTTTTTAGTTTGTGTCCTTTTAAAATAAAACAAAGTTTGTTTGTCTGGGACTCATCATCGCCACACGTTGCAATTTCTACCAGTTAAACAAAATTTTTGAAAAATTTAGAGACTTGAGGAGATAAAATGCTTTAATTTATAATAAATAAAGCAAAGGTTTGAGTAAAGCTTATAGAAAACAACAAATTGTGTGTCAAAAATATGTTTTTTTTTCTGTTGTCCTGTCATCTCACAACCCCTTAGATTAATCCAATGACCCCTTGTGGGGTCCCGACCCCCAGGTTGGGAACCACTGCTCTAAACATCTATCCTAAACAGAACTTGTCCAATCATAGCTTAGCAACCGTAACTAAGGCAGAGCAGACTCATAAAGATTTGGAACAGTAAGCAAAGAATGGAGTAAACAACGTGTTTATCTGATCGAACGTTAGCAGCAAACGTTAGCATGTCTGGCGTTTTACCTCCAGAAGAAGAGTCACTTCCAACTATTTGGGAAAGTTTACCCTCCAGTGACTTCAGACGAGCTCGTTACCTAACAGAGCGTTAAGATATCCAAACACATCTGTCAGCCTTCATCCTAAAACCTTCTTCTCCCGTCAGACCTGAACTTACGTTATTCTCTCCTTGCATGTGTTGTATTGATTCTCACTGCTAAATGAGATTAAATACTGTAACAAATTACAAACTATGCTGCTCTTTTATTGCCACGTCTTCTATGTGGATCATCAATTTCTGACTTTTTTGCATGAGACGTGTTAGCATTAGCCTCATTTTTTTTAATATGTTTTGAATAAGATGGTCTTACAAGAGTCTCCTCTCAGAACAATCAGCTAACATTAGCTTAATTAGCTGATTTTGGACAGTAAAACTGTTGCTAGCTTGAAATGCGAAGTCTGGTTTCGTCTTCCGCTTTGAATTTTGAGGAGAACATCTGGCACAGTTACCTCTTCAACACACGACAGAAAAACAACACGACAGGTCGTAATGTCAGCCGCCCAAAAACAACCTGAAGTTACGTTTGAGTGACAGACGGCATCTGGCGGCCGTGGTAACTGTGACTCAGAGCAGTGGTGCAGTTCAGGTGACGTATATACATATTATATATGTGGACAGATTTCGCACAGCGCTGTCACATCATTAAACATCATTATTGTTTATCAGTGATGTGTGACGGTTTTATAACGCACAGACAGATGATGTCATCCTGCTGATTACTGTCGATAGAGGCGCCGGATTAGAAAACGCTCCTATGTGTCGTTCAGGAGTCACATGATCAAACCACAAATCAGGAGTTTCATTTGGAGAACTTGTTGAAAATCACCAAAATTATTAGATAGAAAACAGAGAATCTGCAGCCTGTTCTTGGCAAACACAGCGACTGATATCATTCACAGTAAGTTACCTCACAAGTGTGAATGTCTCAGCACAATCAAGGCTCTTTTCTGTGTGTGTGTGTGTGTGTGTGTGTGTGTGTGTGTGTGTGTGTGTGTGTGTGTTGACTCCATGACTCTGGTGTAATAGAATTTGCTCTATAGTAGCGTCTTTGTGTGTTTCTGTCACAGTTTGCTGGTGACAAAGGCTGATTTAATGGAGCAGTGCTGAGTGGTGGAGGCTGATACTCACTCACACATACTGTACCAGTCAGAAGTTTGGACACACTTTCCAGTTCACTTGAATGGGAAAGTGTGTCCAAACTTCTGACTGGTACAGTACATTAACACACACACACACACATACACACACACTGTAGGACTGTAGTATTGACTACAATCTTACCAGCATTTTACTGTATTTTAATGTGTTTAATAACAGTTTTGCTTCTTTATTGTGTACTGAGTGGTGCATATGAACAGAATGAACTAATGATGCCGTAGTCTGGTTGGTCGGGACTAAGGCTGCAACGATTAGTCAATTAATTGATTAGTTGATTGATAGTAAATTGATCTGCAACTATTTTGATAATTGAATAATACATTTTCTGCAAAAAATGCAAATCATTTGCTGATTCAAATGTGAAAATGTGTTGATTATGTCGGTTTTACTTTACTGTACATGTAATATTTTGGGGTTTCAGACTGTTTGTTGGACAAAATACGACATTTGAGGACGTCGCCTTAGACTCCAGGATGTTTTGATGGGTATTTTTCACCTTTTTCTGCTGTTTTATTAACCGAATGATTCATCGATTATTTGTGAAAATAATCTGAAAATGAATCAATGATGAAAATAATGATTAGTTGCAGCTCTAGTCAGGACGGAGCCACACTACTCGCTCTCCGATTAAACAATATATCTATGTTTTAGAGTTAGCAAACATCTGTCTGCAGCCATCATAAAGACAACAGTAGTTAGCTGTGATTGGGAGGAAACAAGGTCTGCAAACACTTATTTCATTTCTTATAAAATCACCAGCCAGAGATCATATGTCCGACCTTGCGTGTGAACACGGACGGAAAGTAACAGCACTTTAATGACTGTGAGAACTGTTGCCGCCGTCACGGTTGCCATGGTACATTCAATAAAATGACCTTTACAACCAAACAAGTCCTTTGAATGATGTGACCTGTGTAATCCCTGTTTCCCCCGTAAATGTTAATGAGCTTTATACTCTGGGTGGTCCGTGAAATGACATTTTATAGTTTTTAAAAATATATATAATGTTTATTATTTTATGGTCACATCGTATGTACCCACATGATCTACTGGCGTCCTGCTGTTAACAAGGTGAAGAAGGAAACCACTGAGATTTATTTAGAAACTGTGTTTTGAAAGAGGTTTTTTTTTTTTTTTTTTTGGACGCCATCAGTGCAGTTTGACAACATGCGAGCAGAGAGCCAGAACACCGGGGAGGAGCTCTGCTGGCTCGTACTGCTGAATTTACAGCTGCACCTGGTTCACATGAGGACTTTCCACAGAGCTGCTGGTCAGGGAACGATGCTGTTCTGGAGAAAAACACAAGAACTGGAAGACGTTTGATTGTCTTTCCATCTGTCTGGCAGAGGGACTCTATTGTTTGCATATGTTTTTTTTTTTTTGTTTATGTACTTCTGAACACAAAAATATAAGATAAATCTGATCAGTTTTTATCATCCTGAACTTGTCTCTTTGCCTTCTTTGTTGCTAGTTAACTCTGACAAGTTTTAATTAGTATTTAGTATTTTTTGTCTGTCCAAAATGCTCTGATAGCAGATTTCTATCAAGCCAAAGTCTCCCCACTGTTCTTCCGCCAACCACTGAGGTCGTTTAATGTCAGTAAACTGGACCGCTATGGAGCCATAAAGAGCTGGCAGCTACTGACGGAGGTCATCAGTCTGTTATCGCAGTTCTGGAAAACTGGCAAAGTCCTCCTTTGTAGTAACAGTCCTGCTCAACAGATTACATCACCAAAATGTGAAAATACAGTTTTGTTATATCGATAACAAGTATGATACAGAAAACAGCCGTGTACGGAGTTACAGGCAGGTGGAATTCATTAAAGGCGAAAATCAGAAAAAAAGATCTGCACACTGTAAGCAACGTTTTGATCTACCAGAGATCTTCGTCACATCATCGTCGCAGAGCGAGACAAACAATACATAGACACAAACACGTTCAGCACTCAGGTGATTGTGATCTGCATGATTGAGAGTCAATCTGCTCCCAAGCTGAACCAATCAGAGCAGAGCTGGACAACATGTCTGATACTCCCACATGTGGAACAGAACATGCTTCTATGAAAAGAGCAAAAAACAACCTGAAACAACAACATCAATATTATACAGGCACCTATGAAACACAACACTTCAAAACTTTACAACAACACTTTAAAATCACACAAGTTACCATGAACTATTATTAGTTAGTTAGTTAGTTAGTTAGTAGAACTATTATAAACACATAGAAAAATAGAAAAACTACTATATATAAAAATACATAGAAAGATAGAAAATCTACTATATAGAAAAATACATAGAAAATAGAAAAACTACTGTATAGAAAAATAGTAGTAGTTATAGAAAAATGTTTTGAGCTGCTCTATTTAAATATCTGTCTCTCTTTTTGTGTGTTTATATATGTATAAAAATGAATTTGTATATGCAGACTGGAAAATAAATTCTCAATATATCAGACTTTGGGTTTGTTGGTTTGGCTCCAAATATGAAATTTGTTGACAATGAAATAAAATAAAATAAAATATAGAAAATTGCACATCCACAACCACAACATTATGGGAACGATGAAAGGAATCAGATACGTTTTTAAATTATATTATTATTAAGTGTGTTCATGGAAGTTTCTTTATTTCCTACATAAATTCGGCACCTGAACTAGTTTTCTCTTGCAACCAACGTGAAAGGCCAGAAGATGTGTTTATGCTACAGCGACCTGGCATCCTCACTGTGTTTTTCTTTTTTTCATAATCCCAGTATGTGCTTACCAGATTATTCCAGTCCAGTTATAATACTAACATACGTCGACCCAAAACAGCCCCTACAGCTGTTTTTAAGAAACCATGTTTAGAAAAGAATTCTTAACTTGTAACCGCAACCAGTGATGTGTTTTCCAGATGCCTTTTCAATGTCCGCTCTGCCCGACATGAGCTCCCCAAACATCTGTGAAACTCCTCTCTGTGGGTTTGTCACCTCCTCTCCTCCCCTGCACTCTTCTCTCTGTTTTGTCTTCACTCCATCTCCTGGTTTTCTAGCATGTTGCTCTTCTTGTTGTTGTTGTTGTTGCTTTGCATCAGTGTTAGACGGCGCAGCAGCAGAACCTTAATAAGTCTCGGTGGATTGCAGATGGTCAGTGTGCAGTGAGACAAAAACAAAGATGTTCCACTTTCACTCTGTTGCTGTTTAATTGCTTGTTCGACAGCGTGGAAGCTGATGGATCTGTTTGTTACACTGCACCGTTACACTGAGCCTGATCCACAGTACAATACTGTAAATATACTGTATGTTGTCAAGTTATAATCCTGCTGACCTTTCCTTCAGATTCAGACAGAAAATAACACGCCAAACAGCAATAAGGTGGAAATTCATCTTCACATTACAGAATGATTTAATTCAAGATTACATGGATGAGCAGAAGGACTGAAACACATGGAATAAAGGAAAGAAAAAGGATGGAAGATGTGAGAGTATTTAAAGAGTTTATAATAGATATGTAGTGTATAATTTACAGTACACATTAAGATATTTGCATGTAACTCAGATTTGCAGAAACTTATAGTTCTGGGACATTTAGATTAAATGTTCCACCTAATGTTTAGTTAAAAAGTTGTTTCACTTAATTAGTTTCATAGTTTTTGAATAAAAATATGTGATGGGGCTCAAATTTTTTTTTTTTTTAAGTTCATCTTAAAGAATGTATGTCTCATTTGTCTCAACATCTTTTAAAACATTGTAGCTGGAAGTGTGTTACAACCCTGAGATCTATAAGAGGAGTAAGATTAGATTTGACAAAATAACAAACCAACCTGCTTTAAATAGAAAAAACACACAATACTAGATAAACTACCCTAAAAGAAAAGGTTACACTAACTCTATCAACGCTAAAAAAAACAGGAGAAAAGAGAAACTCTCCCCTACTGAACATCATGACAAGGACTTAAGGCAGGAATTTGACCTGGAAACAACATCCAGCAGGGCTGTGGAATAAATCCTGACAAATAACTGCAACTACACAAACATTTTGGGCAAAAACTGGCAACAAAAAGTGGCCAAAAGGCCTCGAAGTGCAGCTCCTCAGCCTTTATATGCCCATATATGAACTGATTAGCATGAGGATCAACACAGAACATCATCAATACACTCTAACAGTCTCATATTGATCTGTGGGGAATATAACAAAGTATTACTACAGTTTGGTCAGTTGTCTCAAATCCAGTGTGTGTTTTTAGGACCAGGCTGCACCTGACTGCACAGGTTCAGTCAGAAAAGGAGGGAAAGCAGAGAAAACAGAGTCCATACAGAGGTAGTCAGGCTGTAGTGTCCTAATAATGGAGAAGAAGCACAACTGATTGTGTTATATAACAGGGGATGAAACTTGTGGAAACTGGGCCAGTTGAAAATACTGTGAACACATAAAAACTGATAATAGAACCAACACATACAGTATCCTGGCAATAACACACTCTGTATGTTTTAGCAGCACTAGTGTGAATATAATTATAATATTGCAAAGAGAAACGCTAACAAGGTGAATCCATGTCAGCTGTTGTCTGTTTTTCATGACTAATAGATGTTCAGTCAACAGGACAGATCAACAGATGCTGCAAAGCGCCTGAAGCACATCTGTACACATACAGTACAGCTACTATCCATGCATGACATAATATGAATGACTGAACAGGTACAGTATGAGTCTCTACTACATACAGTATGTTGTCCATGTGTGTCCTCTGCGTTGTGAGGACTTTTTCTTTGGATTTTCTTTACACAGTGTTTGAGTTTCTTTGTCTCGTTTGGCTCATTGTAGCTTCCAGAATATACACCACCTTTCCTAAACTGGATGTTTATGACAGAAAATGTAAACGCATTCATGAAGTGGCTATAAATTCATCCAATGTTGGATACACAGAGAGGTGGAAGAAGTATTCAGATTCTTTACTGCAGTAAAAGTACCAACACAGCGATGGAAAAATACTCCATTACAAGTAAAAGTCCTGTGTGAAAAATCCTCCTACAGTAAAAGTACATAAGTATTATGAGCTTGATGTAGTTAAAGTATTGCAGTAAAAGTACATAAGTATTATGAGCTTGATGTAGTTAAAGTATTGCAGTAAAAGTACATAAGTATTATGAGCTTGATGTAGTTAAAGTATTGCAGTAAAAGTACATAAGTATTATGAGCTTGATGTAGTTAAAGTATTGCAGTAAAAGTACATAAGTATTATGAGCTTCATGTAGTTAAAGTATTGCAGTAAAAGTACATAAGTATTATGAGCTTGATGTAGTTAAAGTATTGCAGTAAAAGTACATAAGTATTATGAGCTTGATGTAGTTAAAGTATTGCAGTAAAAGTACATAAGTATTATGAGCTTGATGTAGTTAAAGTATTGCAGTAAAAGTACATAAGTATTATGAGCTTGATGTAGTTAAAGTATTGCAGTAAAAGTACATAAGTATTATGAGCTTGATGTAGTTAAAGTATTGCAGTAAAAGTACATAAGTATTATGAGCTTGATGTAGTTAAAGTATTGCAGTAAAAGTACATAAGTATTATGAGCTTGATGTAGTTAAAGTATTGCAGTAAAAGTACATAAGTATTATGAGCTTGATGTAGTTAAAGTATTGCAGTAAAAGTACATAAGTATTATGAGCTTCATGTAGTTAAAGTATTGCAGTAAAAGTACATAAGTATTATGAGCTTGATGTAGTTAAAGTATTGCAGTAAAAGTACATAAGTATTATGAGCTTGATGTAGTTAAAGTATTGCAGTAAAAGTACATAAGTATTATGAGCTTGATGTAGTTAAAGTATTGCAGTAAAAGTACATAAGTATTATGAGCTTGATGTAGTTAAAGTATTGCAGTAAAAGTACATAAGTATTATGAGCTTGATGTAGTTAAAGTATTGCAGTAAAAGTACATAAGTATTATGAGCTTGATGTAGTTAAAGTATTGCAGTAAAAGTACATAAGTATTATGAGCTTGATGTAGTTAAAGTATTGCAGTAAAAGTAGTGGTTTGGTCCCTCTGACTGATATATTATTATATATGACATCATTAGATTATTAATAGTGAAGCATCAGTGTTAGAGCAGCATGTTACTGTTGTAGCTGCTGGAGGTGGAGCTAGTTTACACTACTTTATATACAGTTAGCTAGTTTAGTCCAGTGGTTCCCAACCTAGGGGTCGGGCCCCTCCAAAGGGTCAGCAGATAAATCTGAGGGGTGGTGAGATGATTAATGGGAGAGGAAAGAAGAAAAAACAAAGTTCTGATACACAAATCTGTTTTCACTTTTTGGACTTTTTCTCTAATCTTTGATTTTTGCTGAAATATTGGATCATTTGAACATTTATTGAAATGAAAGCATGTGAGAAGTTTAGAGGGAAAAATCACTATTTGGTGGAGCTGTTAACAACTCATAGACATGTGAAATGTGACCCCGACTACACACTGCTTTTTGTAAGACGTCAAAAGCCCAAAAAGGTTGGAAACCACTGGTTTCATCTTTAACAATGTGTTGTATTTTAAAAGCTTGTTATATTATCCATTGTGTCAAATCTTCATCTGAAAAGTAACTAAAGCTGTCAAATAAATGTAGTGGAGTAGAAAGTACAATATTTCCCTCTGAAATGTAGAAAGTAGCATCACATGGAAACACTCAAGTAAAGTACAAGTACCTCAAAACTGTACTTCAGTACAGAACTTGACTAAATGTACTTAGTTACACTGGAAACACAGTTTCATGGATGATTTTGTTGACCTTCCTGTTTGTGACTCTTCAGTATATCTGACGTTTGTATTGAGCCACACTGAGAGGAGCCTGTTACGGTCCCTCGTTTGGGATCTTTGGTTCTGTTCAGTATTAAACAAGAATGACATCATTAACATTAAATTAAGAATAGAACGAGACACCACATAACAAAGAAACACTGGATTAATACATTTGTCCAATTTCACCTGACAAAAAACAACAACTCATGCATACATTTCCATCACTACTTGGAGAATTTTATATTATTTTCAAATTTGTGCCTAGTTTATAACATTTTAAATGCTTTGTCCTCCTCCACTATGTGACTCACTGTGTTCACTCGCTCAGTAAGTTCTATTAGATCCTCCAGAATATCCTCCGTACCAGATCGTAGCATTTCATCACACTGCTTCTGGCCAATCAGCTTTCTCTGTGAAAGCCTCAGTGGACGTCCTACCTGATGATATGAAGAGCTGCAGTTCCATCAGTACGTTTAAAAACCACATTAAAAAGTCTGCTAAGAACCAGTCAGCTCTGTAACCTCTGACTCTACATTTCATCTCTTGGTCTTCACATCAACGCAAACAATTCTGCTTTTAATTTGACAAGTTTACATAATAAACATTATCAGTGGCTGCAGATGAAAATGAGCTATAAACTAACTCTGGTGCAGTACATTAACACTGTATATGATCCCAATAAATACCAATAATCCATTAAAATGAACTCTGACCTCCATCAGACAGACTGGACGACATTATGCTCTTTGATATGAATATGAGCTGAACTCTATATATAGCGACGCATCAGAGAACAGATAAGATACGGTAAAGTTTCCCAGTTAGACCAACAGAACAGTACAGTCACTCTGTCACTCTGGAATTATGGGATGTCAGAGTGTTTTGTGTAAACGCGTGTATGTTGCAGCCTGTGGAATATATATGATGTTAGTCTGTGTGTGGAAGCCGGTCGGCCTGTTTGTTTGTGTCGATGTTGCGTTTTGTTGTTCGTTTATTGATTTGTTTTCGTTGTCGACGGAGCAGAAACGCTGAGTCAGAGGAAAGACAGAAGATCGCTGTGTACAGTAGATGAGAGATTTTATCTTAATATTGTTTCTTTTGCTTGTTTTTCACTGTATAGTTTTATATTGTATTTCAACATTGGTATAATTTGCAAGTGAATTAACATTTGATTGGTTGGTGCAACATGCACAACATATATATATGACCTTTTCAGTCATTTCCTTCACCTTGACACACCTGGATTAGATTGTGCAGAGATTTATGTCTTAGTGAATAAAAACAAGCAATAAAATGTTATTCCTCAACTCTAAGTGAAACATAAAGTCTATTAAATTTCATTTTCCAGGTCTTTACAGCCGTGCTAATGCTTATCTTTGTATTAACAATGGATCAAATCACAGTGTGTAATGTGAAAGGGTGTGAGCTCGTGACAAACACAATTATCCAGAGAAAAGAATCACTTGACTCTGCAGTTTCCCTCAGGCCCATTGTTTTGGTTCTCATTAGCTGTTTTCAGTGAAAAGATCTCTGATAAAGCGACGCTACCTGACCTGAAACTAAACAGCAAACAACAAAGTTAGCAACTAGCTGCTTTTTAGCACAGCTGAGGAGATATTTGCGGCTGGCAGAGACAACAAAGAGCTAAAAAAAAAGAGAGTAAATATTAGTCAAGTGGACAGAAACATAACTGCAAATAAATGATAGTGTTGCTGTAGGCGGTTTTTTGCCTGCATGTTCGATATAATGACTTAACATGATGTTTTTACAGCAGAAAAATATTATATCTCACATTAAATCTCTGTCATTTCAATCCAGTTTGTTATGACAACACTTAATAATTAGCTTATTAATTATCTTTTATATGTGTCTGACAGCCATTCCTATCTTTGCATTGATCTCACATGTAACTCGTCTCAATATGATGAATGTCATGAATAAAACATCCAATCGTTGCTCAGCCTGACAGCGGTTTCTGTCAACGTGACGCATGTCGTATAAATGAACAGTTTACATACGCTGGTGTAATTTTAACATACTGTTGTTGTCTCTGTTATAAGAGCTCGCAGTCATTTGTTCACACCTTTTAAAAAAAAAAATCCATACACAATCTCAGTCTCAACTTTCTGTGTTTCCTGTACGGCCACATTTCACACCACAGCAGATGTTTCCTGTTGCACCGTGTGAGAGAAATAAAATGTTTCTCTTGGAATATGAGCAACAGATGGTGAGAGGAGAACAGGAAAATAGAAAGGTGTGTTGATAGATAACACACTGAATCATACCGCCGTGCACACAGAGAGAGAGAGAGAGAGAGAGAGACGTTTTCAGCTGCCTTGTCTGCTCGCATGTCTTTGTTTCTTAAGATGTAAGAAGATCTCACATTCTTAGCTGAGACGCACCGAGCAGAAAGACAAATGTTTAAGAGGGAGGCTGTTCTCATATGTGTCATATTTCCTGTGCTTTACATACTTTTACACACTTTTTTTGTTTGAAACCTGACAAACTTAGTCTCTATCAAGTATTCATAGCTTGTTTGTACAGTTGCATGATGTCAAAAAAGTTCAGTCAAACTAGGTTCAGTCATTTCTCGTGCTTTTAATATTTATTCTCTTTTTCTAATGGATTAAAGTTATGCACTGAGTGTCCTGATATGTGTGTATCAATCTGTACTTTTGCATATTTTTTAAACAAATAAAAATCTAAAAATCAGATCAAACTTAACATGTAAACAAATTGACATCTCATCAAGTGTTTTGGTGATTCTAGTTTATATTCCGTTATCTATTTCATGTTTTGTTCTTTTTTATTAATTTGTGGTTAAAAAGTACTTTAAACTTTGTTGTAAATATGTCATTTTACAACAAAGCTGAGCAGAGGCATCCTCATATTACTACAGTAAGTTTTACGTTAAAATTTATCATTAATCATCGTGTACAATCTTCCTGTTCTGCCATGGCGTCTGTCATTCCTCATGCTAGTAACCATTAGCATGTTTTTATACAACAAAAACAAAGAACTGCGCACGCAAAAAGAGCAGTGAAGGATTTTACTTTTGTAAAGATGCCAAACATAAACAATAGTTCTGATGAAGTGCCTGTCGGCTGAATCACTAAAATGTGTCACAGCAATCAGGAAGAGAGTAACCAAACAATGAAAATCATACCGACCTTTTGGATGATGAAACTAGGTAGCAAACTACAAAAACAATTTGCTAAAACAATAGAGGTGCATGGATTTCCATCTGCGGTGTGAACAGCACTGGTAAGTGGAACTAAACTCTGCCAAAGAAAGCTGAACTGTAACATGGCAACAATAACCAGTGTCGACCCTGTTGGCTACGTTATCTTCATTTAGCGCTAATGTGGAACACAATGTAATGCCGCCTCGACTACAGCGTGTTTTCAATCAATATGATGAGGAAATGTTGTTCCTATGGTTGCCAGAGACACCAAGACCGTGTTTATTGAAAGACATTTTGCTGTGGAACATTTTTAAATGTTGCTGTTTGTCTGACCAATCAGAGCAGAGCATCAGGAGGGCGGAGCCTTAAAGAGACAGGAGCTAAAACGGCCTGTTTCAGACAGAGGCTGAACTGAGGGGCTGCATAAAGGACCAGTAGAAGATAAAAAAAAAGGAGGTTTTACCTGCAAATCATGCAAATATATTCCAGTAGAGCCCCAGAATATAAATGTATGATATGTCCTCTTTAACTCCAACTGTGTTGGTGTAAACTATCTGCATGGTCACCACAAGAATTAAGAGAGAAAATATGAACCAGGCAACTGTTTGCAAATGACAAATGTGCAACCATCTGACACATTTATAACTCTCCCCAGTGTGGTTTATTTCATCCCTCCTGGCTAGTTTAGTATTTCACAGGTGTCTCAGAGAGGAAAAGCTGATTTTTCATTCGAGTCAGAACCTTATTTCTCCCTGTGCAGTAACCTTCTGAGCACTTCTGATGCTAAAGTTTTGACGTTTTACCTTCGCTCTCGGTCTCCTGATGATAATCTCGGCTGACTTTACTTAAATCTTTTTTTTGCTCTAAGATACTCTCACTTCCTTTAGAAATGAGCGGGATAAGGATTATGTTCGGGTTGCTATGGTAGTTAAAGGGAAGGTCTGATAAAGTGAGATTTCAGTCTATAATTGGGAGAATAATCTGTGCTTTTGTGTTTGAGATTAACGGTCGGTGAATCATGACAGAGAGCAGGTGTTGACCTCCAGCTGCAGGTCAAAGAATATACTCGATCATCACAAGCAAAGTTTCTATCTTTTCATCATCCTTTTCTGAAGAAGACTTTTATATTTCTGCTTTGCTTTTTTTCTCATCTTGATCCATTTTTATGTCACGCCTACTTCATGTGCTTCATCTCCCTTTCCTTCCCTTTAACGAACGGTATCTTTAATATTGGCTCCACAGCAGAGTATAGATTCGATGATTAAAAAGGTCACCGTGACGGCAATAAATTTTGGGTGCGCACACACATGATGATGATGAGTTTAAGGGGCGTGGCCTCAGACCGAGCACATGATGAAATAGAAAAGGTGAGAGGTCAAGTCTCCCTCCACTCAGCTCAATGACATAAATAACATCACAACGGCAGGTCTCATTTTAGAAATACATGAAAGATCAGAGAAGCAGCAGCAGACAATCACAATCTTACACTCCGCATTCACAAATGGAGGACGTGATACAGAAAAACGTCATTTTTGTACCGTAGAAGACACATAATTGGCTCAACGATGCTTTTGATCCACCGTGAAGGTACAAATTATTTTCTCATAATTGATCATACAAATTCAATCAAAACTAAAGGTACAGTAACATTGTTTAAAGGATTTTATCATTTACACACACATATAAAGAATGTGGACACCTGAAAATGACATACATGACCTCTATGATTGTTAAACATGTGATTTGGAGCGTTAATCTGCTGCTATAACAACCTTTAGACGATGAAACTAGGTTGCAAATTACAAAAGAAATTTTGCTAAAACAACAGAGGTGCATGGAGTTTCATCTGCGGTGTGAACAGAACTGATAAGTGGAACTGCCAAAGAAAGCTGAACTGAAAAATGGCAACATGAATAACCAGAGTCGACTGTGTCTGTTACATTATCCTCATAATGTGGAACAGAAAATACATTTTCTCAGAAATGCGATGCCGTCTAGACTACAGTGTGTTTTCAATCAATATGATGAGGAAATGTTGTTCATATGGTTGCCCAAGACCGTGTTTATTGAAAGACATTTTTACTGTGGAACATTTTTAAATATTATTTTTAGATGCTGCTGTTTGTTTGTACGGAGCCTCCCGAGCGTCCAGAAGCTGGAGGTGAATGGAAGTTCATTTTATGTTGAAATGCATGCAGGGGAATAATCGGAAATCACTGTTTTATTCAACTCTGTCAAGTTCAAGTTTTATTTATTTAGCACTAAATCACAGCAGAAGTCATCTCAGGGCACTTTTCACATCTAGACAGCAGATCTAGACTGTACTCTAAACTAAACTCCCCTTTAACGGGAGGAAACCTCATCAGAACCAGGTTCTAGGTGGACGCCATCTGCTTTGACCGGTTGGGTTGAGAGAAAACCAGCAATACACTACAAATCGTTTAATTAATTTTGGTTGTGATGACTAGTCTATTAGAAGTTGTAAAGTTCTTTCCAACGAATAATTTTTTCCTCTCTACATGTTCTCCACCTATCAGACTGTTTTTGGCTCACCTTGCTGCTTCCTTGCTTTGATGTGTTCACTCTACGGCTCCACTTCCTCTTCTCACACGGCTCTGCTTTGTTCCACATAGGTTTGCTTGTATTAAAACATACAATATCTTTGTGATTACGCGCTAAGTGTGCTGAACCGCCTTCTGTAGGCGCTCCCGTTATCAACCGACTCTTAATGTTGTGTCTTTTACACATTGTTTGCATCCAGAAACAAGCAGAAACAGTTTAGTAATCTGTTACTGTAAGTAAGATAAGAAATAACACTCATTGCATTAACAGATGTTATCATTGTTAATGTAAAAAACACTAACAGATAAGAGAGGCTTATTATGTTCAGAGAAAAAGGCAAAATAATTGATAGCGTAGACACACTTATCTCTGAGTGTGTGAAACGCAAAGAGGAAGAGATGAAAGCAGATGATGATCTCATTGGCTGTTTATCAGAACGTGATACCAGCTACCAGAGCGGCGCAGAACAATGTCTGAACTGGAAGTACTGGCAGCAGCATTACTGGTTTGCTTTTTAGTCAGTGAAGAATCATGACAATCACTGCAACTTTTATATGCCAGTCTTTGCTGTGTGTGTGTGTGTGTGTGTGTGTGTGTGTGTGTGTGTGTGTGGTGACTGATGATGATAACATCACAGATACAGGAAGTGGCGGGGCTATCTGGTGAAGTTGGTTTCCTGTTGTGGTTTCTCACTTCTGCTATTGATGTCAAACCAGTTCGGCAACGACTCACATGTCCTCTCAGCAGCAGAAATACTCACATCCTCTCAGTAACAGCATCAATACAACAATGTATAAATTACAGTAAAATGTATTAAAAGTAGTAAAAAAAATAAATAAATACTGATGCAACAATGTGTATTTTTATTTATTTATTCTCTGTTGTAGCTGGTTGAGTTTTAGCTACTTTATATACAGTTATATAGTAATTCCTCAGTTTTTGTTTGAAGAAATTCAATTCTGTAGCAAAAATCTGATATTTTATTTTTATTATATATATATTATATATATATTTTTATATATTTTTATTTTATTTTAATTTTAAGGTGAATTTATTGTTGTTTGCTGGTTTTTTTTTGTACTGTTGGATCAACTGCTCTGATAAAAGTCTTTTTTTTTTTTTGTTCATTACTCACACATGATGTCAGCGCAGCGCTCATCTATTATAAACCAACACCCACAAATTTAGTTGCAGTGACTAATGTGTTTATAAGAATCCAGGCTACTGTTCTTCGGCCTGTCTGGAAGAGGAGGAGGAGGAGGAGGAGGAGGAGGAGGAGGTGGTGGGAAGCCGACATGACTAACAACGCCGCTGTATCACACGGCTATTTTTGTAGATGTGATCACCGCCGTATTCCTGACATTTCAGATGTATCTGCCTGATATTTGGTGACCTTTCTCAGAGTCACTGACGTTTGTGTGTTAATAAAGAGATTGTGTTTACATAGATGAAGCACTCTGCACCACATATAATCCCCCTATACACACACACACACACACACACACATACACACACACACACACACACATAAAGGAAAAGCATTTGCTGATTATTACGTAATTAGTTAAGCAGAACTTCTGACAATAGATCATCAATCCTGTTCATATATAGGATGTGAGTACGTGCGTTTGTACTCATGTAAGTCTTAAAAAGTCAGCTTTATTAAAAAAGAGAAACATTCAGTACTTCCACATGTTTTTAGTACAAATATTCCTTAAATGTGTGTCATGAACTCAACACAAACTCAAATTAAGCATACGTGTCATAAAAAGCTGCACTCTAATGATTCAAAACAAATTAAGTTAAGTTTCTTTGGATTAGAAGAACCTGAACATGTTAATCATACCCTATTATGAGACATACTTTACCTCCAGACGTGCTCAAACACGGGAAAATACTCGTCTTTGAATAATAAATTGTGTCTGATGTGAAAAAAAAGTTCATTTCCAAGTTAAAAAAAATCTTGATATCACATCTCCTCCTTCTCCTCCCTCATCGAAAAATCCTGAATCTATGAAAATACAAATATGTGTGTGCACTGATGGCTTCAGGTGTCCACGTGGACGTGATGTCACAGCATCCTGCTCGTACGTACATGTCTTGAACAGCGATTTATGATGAGAACAGATAAACAAAAAGTCTAACAGTCAAAAGAAGATTTGAGGACTCAGTGATCATCTAAAGGACTTGTTAAGATGTTGGTTTTTCAGTGTAAGAGAGGGAAACACAGCGAGAGGAGGCGGGGAGATGGGAATCAATGATAACGTATAAAAACACAAATGATCCTGCCGTGTTGGAGGAGTAGGAGATGATGTCAGTGTTTCTGAGTTCATAAACCAGTCAGGATACCTCTGTCAACGGCCACTACACTGTGTGAAATACAGTGAAGTATGTGTGTGTGTGTGTGTGTGTGTGTGTGTTGGACTTGGCAGTGCTGTGTGGCATTCAACACCTGCTGGCTAAGACTGAATCAGGAGACAATATGACAACAGAAACTCCCACTGTTTGAGAAATAAACATTTCTTTTAGGCAGATTGCATCGTGAGAGGTTCAACTCTCTCAGGGATAAATAAATATCTATGCATGTTGTACATAAAGTTCTAAAAACCTTATATGTTGAATCCTGAAGAAGCCCAAAGACGGCATCACATCACACACACACTTTTTTCTTAAATCCTCAAAGATCCCCTCCAGACATGGTTTAAGATCTATATAAACTATTCTACTTTGACAAAAAATGTTAAATTATCTTGTTAAAATCCTTAAAATTACATCTACTCCTTCTACCTCATTGAAAATGACAGATTCTATGAATATGCAAATGTTTAACTGCTGGACACCAGATGTCCATGTTCAGTGTTTGCACACTTGTATAAGCTGCATACTGTAAATATGCAGTTTATTCATGCGGTGTCACATGCATTCTGTCCTGTCTGCTCATGGATAAGTTAAGTAGCATCAAGAGTGTTTAAATATTTAAGGCTGTACAGTATTTATTGATTTGTTTTATCACTATATACGACCACGATTGCCTTCCAAACTATTTGATGTCACAAATGATGCTCGTAAGCCCACAGAGAAAGTTTGAGAAAAACATATTTTTGACTGGAGGAGGATTAAATGTTTTTCTTCTTTTCTTCTGGTTTTCACTTTCATCTGCTGATGGAGGAAAGTTTCTCTGAGCTCGTTGAACATCTGAGTTTAAGGAGTCGGTCTAAGAGCAGGATTTGTGACATCACAAATAGTTTGGAAGCCAGTCCTGGTCCAATATTGAACTTACACGAGTGTGATGTGTGGAAACTTGAAGCCTCCAGTGAACAAACACTGAGAATGAACTTTACAGTGAAATAGGAGACATCTTGTGTCACAACAGGGAAACTTCTGAAATGAAACATACAAGCATATTTATAGATTCTGGAAGGAGAAGATGTAATTTTAAGGATTTTAACTATACTATGGAAAAAACAAATTTGACACAAATCATTATTAAAAGTAGAGTATTTTACATACATCATACAACATGTCTGGAGGGGATCTTTAAGTACTTATTTTAACTGATTGTAATTGATTGCATCCAGTAAAGCAGCGTCATTAATCACGTTTATTGGACCTGAAACGGTTAACGGTGGTGCACGTGCACTGGTCATGCATCGGGAGCGCGCAGAGGCACGGCGCACCGGGCGGGCACGCGAGTCAGAAACAGATCAGACAGCAGGTCGGTCGGTGAGCAGAGAGAGAGAGAGAGAGACAGACACACACAAAGTACCGGTGATAATAACGGCAGACCTGAACCCCGGGGTTTCTCCTTGCTGTGGACTAACGTTACCGGGAAGTTTTATTCAACAGTAACCGCCGGACGCAGAGGGCCAGAGACACTGTCCACCATGTCGGGGAGCAGGGAGGAGGAGAGGAGGAAACTGGCCGACATCATCAACCACTGGAACGCCAACCGGCTCGACCTGTTCGAAATCAGCCGGCCCACAGAGGTAGGCGACCGGCCCGGAGTGGCAGGAGAGGCCGCGGACCCGCAGGCCCTCTGCGGGCTCCCGCTGGCTGACACTCGGCTTGAAAACGCTGAGAGCCGAGCGGTGCTGCTGCGGGCAGCGTGGTTTAGTCGGTTTACTCGGTGGTAAAAGTCCCCCCGTACGTGCCTGGAGATAATGAATGCCAAACCCCGTTGAAAAAAATGGCTATTTACTATGTCGTAATATACACACATTATACCACAGGAGGCCTTTAATATTATAGTAAATTTCGGGCTTTCATGGCGAGTAACCGGTCAAATTAATTATTTTTCCACAGATCAGCACCGTGTTTGAGTAAAAATCTCCTCTTTTTAGACACATTTCCATCAACGTAGCTAGCTGCTAGCTACCGCCCACAACTGTGTATCTGGGAATGAGATGAATATTTCTCAAAGTTGACAGTTTATTAAAGCAGTCGTTGCTGTGCGAATAATAAATACGCCGAGTTAAATATAAATAGCTGTGATTTCATGAAACATCTTCGTGTATAACCTCGGAAATCTGTATATATGCGATAAGCAGCGCGTCACTGAACGGCCAGTATTTTGAATGGGGTTTGGCGTGTTGTTGTCTCTTCCCAGTACAGCACGGAACGGCACGGATCGGGTCTGGCTAGCTAGTTAGCGACCACATTACCTGTAGAGCAAACCTGCCATTGTGTTAAATAGAAGAAACAGACAAACTGGCGTAGCCGTATATATGATTATGATATGCTATTTAAATGAGAAATAGTGTGTAATATCTCCAGCTATGCCGGTGTGTGTGTGTGTTTGTGTATGTGTGTGTGTGTATGTGTGTGTGTGTGTGTGTGTGTTGGTCGTGTGGAGCTTGCAGCAGCGCCTGCAATGGCTGACAAACCCAGTATCACGGCGAGGTTGTTTGATACGCAGGGCAAATAGACAAAAGCTTAAAGTATTAGCAACTAGCTGAGTGTAAATGCTTATAACAGGTAGAGTCACGGATGCTGCTGGACTCTACAGGCCATAACACACAATATATATATATATATTTATATCTCCTGTCAATGCAATATATATACACACAGCACTGACCATGTCTGACCGTCCTGCATTGTCCTTACACTGACTGGCTTGCTTGTTTGACCAGCAATAATTTGACCTTAGAACATATTGAGCAGCAGTGCTGTAATTAAATCGCCCCCGTCTGGACTTTTAGGTTGTGGTTGTTTACTAACAGGATAAGAAACTAGAGAACAGCCAGAGCTCAGTGATGTTTCTAGACTCCCTAACAAGTTAAGTCAATATCCATCAAACCTTAACTCCTTAGCTGCGCATCTCACGGTTAAGTAGTTTTGATTTATAGCTATGAGTGTGATTGTGTCAGCTGCGGTGTGTTTAGGCGGGCAGCCCACCCCCGCTCCCCCCCCCCACCCACCCCCCTACCCTCCCACCTCTCCTCGGATAAGGTTGTAGGGGGGCCACAGGGTTCCCTCTTCTCCTCCTTGAGCCGATTAATTTACCAGGATTGAAGCTGGCCAGCCGTTGTTGGCCACTGTTGTGTACTGCACACACACACACACACACACACACACACACACACACACACACACACACACACACCCTCTCCGTTCTGTGAGGAATGATTAACCCATTCCATAAGTTCTGTAGGCTGTAATTCTCTCACCGGACAAGGAGTGTACGGCTTCGACGTAGCCGCTGAAGACTGCTCAGACCTTCGTCCAGAGCGTGATTAAATGTAAGCAGATGCGTGGCCTTCCTTCCTTCCTCGCTGCCACGCCGCACCCTCCCCATATGTCAGCTGGTAGGAGCCCCCCCGAGCTGCTGCACAAGTGCCCTTCACGTTGTCTAGACTGCTCCTGAGAGGAGCCTCGCATGAAATAAATATTCTAGCGTTTGAAATTAAACTTTACAGTATGATTTTTGTTTGTTTTAATTAATGATTTGGCACAAAAAGCAGCAGATCTGATCGATGGAAATGTTTGGTTTCTGAATTTTCAAGACCAAAACCACCACCGCTGAGAACGGTGAGATCATTCGTGTGATTAGATTAGCCGTGGATGGCTGATTAGTCTGGAGCAAAGGTTCTCAAACTTTTTAATCTTGCAACCCCAAACTGAAGAAGTTCCTGCTGCAGGACTTACGGTGTGTGTGTGTGGGGGGGGGGCGTTACGACATTAACAGGTACTCACAGTGGGCAGAGATGTGGGGCCCCCGTTTTTTTTTACAAAATTCAACAAACACTTGAGCTTGAAAGGTGCAGCACAATAGATGCACTGGAATTCAGACGCAATCGCACCCAGAGCTTGTTTTATTTGGATAGAAATAACGTGGGAAAGTTTACTTTGCTTTCATTTTTGTATTGAACTCGTCTTGGTTCACGCTGTCCAATTATAGCTGAACATTTTAATAATTATTATTGGAAAGACTATCAGACAGAGGTTCAGTAACGTGTAATAATGCCGGGGTTTCCGTGTATGTGGGTCACAGAGAGAGACTGGCGATGGATCGTCCTAGTTGCCTTCAGTGTTTTTAACACTTGTGCGTTCAGCCTCAGGGTTCATTCATTCCTCCAGATGAGACCAGTATACAGTGACAACTGATATCCAGCAGTTGCTCGGAAAGCTGCGCATAAGGGGGGAAAAGCTGCTGTCAAGATGATGTAGACAGAAGAACAGCTTATATCCAAAGTGAAGTTTCAGGAACAGATGCACAGAACGGAGAAGCAAGTCTTTTCAAAGAATTTACAAACTGGTTTTTGATACCAAATCCCAACATGTGAGTTCTAAACTCTGGTACACCAGCAGTGTGAAGCTAAACAAACCGATGCAACATGTTTAAAGCACATATTTAAAACATTAACGGTACACACAGGGGCTGAAATTAACACCCGCCGAGCTCCAAATGCAGACAGATTTACTGTTTGTTGAGTTATCCACCGCACCGAAACAGTCATGTAATAAAATATCTGGCATGATGGCTCAAGAGGAAATTGCTCATGTTGTCTGTATACAGTATAGACATGCTTTACATGTTGTGAGATACATCTTAACTCTGTGGTGAAACTGTAGGAGCGCCATCGCAGCTCTAAACCGTCACCTGCAGCCGCTCTGCTGCTAGCTGCAACATTTACAAGGATTCAGTACATGTAACACAAAAAGGTGATTTATTATTCAGGTATTCTGTGGATTTTTTTTAATCTACCCTTGGTAGGAGAGTCAAAAAGTGAATTCTGGACTCTGAGTACATACTGACACACATTGTACAGGACGAGCAGACCTTGCTCCATACAGTGTGAGATAAATGATAGACAGTATATCACCTTACAGATGTACTTTCAGCGTTCAGTCGTCGTGCTCTCAGGCGGTTTGTATCCAGCAAACACGATTAGACGTTAAGGAAGTGACTGTGAAAGCCTTGTAATTAGCAGGTAGGACCATTAAAGCTGTCAATTACATGAGTAACATTGTAGTGAATCAGACTGAGCTATTTATAATGTTGACATTTTCCTTGGCAGGGGCAGTTTGACGTTTTTAGTTAGATGACGAGGTGACATCTTGAATATAAGTGTGAGTGAAGCTGAATCATGTAAATCTGTTGGACTTTTCCTTTTTCTTGTGTAGTTAAGATAGTTTTAAAGCTTTCTGAAAACCTAAAGAAAGGCTCCGTCAGAACGAAACCTCCTGCACCAGTAGATCAACTCCGCTCCGTACTGGCCGCTGAATGTTATCAGCTGCAGTTTATTTGTTTAAACTTGATGATAAATAGCCTGAGAAGGTAATGCTTTCACACTGTGGCTCCATTACATGTCAGCCTGTAGGTTACTGATGTTCAGGATCCTATAATGTGTCTGCAGGAGCATTAAAAAGACTTTTAATGCCTTTAAATAGACTTTTTATTCCTAGTTCTTTAGTTCAGAGCTGATTTAAAACCTATATAATATCATGTTACATACTTTCACTTGTAGTTGACAACAGTCAGTCTGACTCAGGTGCATCTAGTCGCCTCTTAGAGAACAGAACAGGGTTAGTACAGGATGACAGATATGTTCTCTTTATCAAATCTGCTGAGATAAACTGAGCTTCCTTGTGTTGCTCATTTAGACTCACAGCTTTAGTCATTTGTATATAAAGATGGAGGCAGCGAGGTGTCTTATGAGTCTCATCTTATGGTTGACTTTAGCTAAACTGTGCTAACAGGACAGGTACGGTAATCAGGTCACATTAAACTTGTGTGATATATTGCGACGACAGTCCGACTCAGCGTGAGCCCCCCGGAGCCGAGGAGAGCAGCAGATGAGCCAACTGTCAATCACAGCTGTCAATCAACACCCACACCCGGCAGACGATTGGTCAAGACACAGACTGGTTTTAACTGGTTTTGCTACATTGGTCTGATTTTTCTGTCCGTCTAGCTTTAACCTGGTCTTAAATATTTTTAATATGACTCTGTGAAATGTTCAGATGATGTAGCAATAACAGTGAAAGCCACACACACGCTCGTAACCGCATGACGGTGTGATATGAGTCACATGTGAGGGTGTAGTGTGAAAGCTTGTATAACCTGCATGAACGGGCGCGTTCACCTTTGCCCTCAGTTTAATGGACAACACCTGCAGATTGTGGTCGCGTCGCTATAAAGGACGACGGTGTGTCGACGTCCTTACTGCGACGGGTGGAAGTGGGAATACAGAGAAACAGGAGTGTAACACTCACAGGGAGGTTAAAGGGTAACATGCAGGATTATGGCGAGAGTGGCCACGCATCTGGTCAACTGTTTCCCTGCTGCTTAATTAAAAAAAAAAAACTGCTCAGCAGCGCTGCAGTTTCCTTTATCAGCCTTCGCTCCATATGGAGAAAGCAACAGTAGGATGATAGAAGTCTTCATACAACAATGCTACATGTTTCCTGTGCACTCGGGTTGATTTGTTTTCACTCCAGTCGTGATATACTGAACCGTAAACCAACCTGAATGTGAGGTGAAAGGTATTTTACTAGCAGGAAGCCTCGTAGCCACCTTCTTTCCCATGGCAAGTGAATGCAAGCATGTTAGCAGACTTGCTAACATGCTCAGCGGTCAACTCCCTCCTTTTTTTTTTCCTCCCCCTCCTGCACAGGAAGCAGGAAGTTGGCAGGAAGTGTGTGTTGGTGGAGATAGTGGGTTTCCTGTGGTCTCGGTGGAATGACTGTGTTGTTTCAGAAATATGTGTGTGTTCAGATTTTTCTTTTATTTCACCTCCTATTTCCAGATCTCAGGACTCCAGAATGACTCTTTTCACCAGTGGCACCAGTACTATTGTTCATGTACTGTTTGTGTGTGTATTTATGGATCATATTTGGTTTATTGCTTGTATACTACCATCTTTAAACCAGTATTAGTTCTGTTAATGGGGGCTTCACTTGAAAAAATCATTCTCTTCACCCCGTCCCAGGTGTCTTGTTTCCTACAGTCCATCTTTATATGAATATATATATACACAGTATATGTGCTTTTAGTGTTAACCGCGTGCATGAGATGGTTTTTGATATTTTTATTTTGGACTGTCTCGCTCTTTATGTTGTGATATACAGTTTCAGGAACATCTGTTGAGAAACTCCTCATGGATAAAATAAGCATAAAGAAATGCAAATTAAATACAAGACAAAGGGTAAGAGGGGAAATACTTCGGTATAAACAAATGTCAAAATCTGTCACAGTAGACGAGTTTACTTTAGAGCTGCAGCTAACTATCGACTATTCAGCAAAGCAATACGAATATTTGTTTCATACAAATATTTTAAAAACATATGTTAGTTAGAGGTCTGTCTTAGTAAAGTTTTAGCTCAGTAGTCAGCGCAGTCATCTTTGATCTGGGAGACTCCAGGTGGAGACCCAGTGTGGGGATCTCCTTCATAAGGTCGTCATAAGCCTCTTTCCACTTTTATTCAAATACAAATACAAATAATTTTGCTGCCTCAACAAATACAGATACAAATACAAATACTGAGCTCTCTGCACATCCCTACTATTCATACACTGTTTGTACAGAGTTTGGCTGAGAACTGAAACATCAAGTGATGGACAGTGTGCAGGATTCTTCGATTTCAACATTTTAAGAATAATCTATTTAGAAACCGTCTGAATCTCTGCAGAAGAAGAAGAAGAAGTAATCCAGTAAAAATCAAACAGCTGACAAATCGCACTGGTCCACAAATACTCCAGAAAATCCAATATTGATACACAGCAGACCTTCTCTGTATAAACAGCAAAATAAACCCATTTATTTTGTGACATGCTGTATGTTGTCATATATATATATATATATATATATATATATATATATATATATATATATATATATATATATATATATATATATATATATATATATATATATATATATATATCTCATCCTACGCTAAGAGATATAATATAAGGAAGCCATGAAAGTGTGACTGTGACACATTAACATTTCTGATATGAAAAAGGCCTTTTATATGAGATCGATACGCTTTATGAGAAGAAATCGTGTGCAGCTAAGAAACAACACAACTGAGGAGGGAAAAGAGATTGTTGGTCGGGCTGGTTTTTTTGACTTTGACTGGAAGGTCAGCGTCTGCCTGATGTGTACCTGTTTTCAAGAGTAGCTGGTGATAGTAGAAGCATGTTTGGCAGCAGCAGCAGCACGACGGAGGAGGAGGAGGAGGAGGAGGAGGAGGAGGAGGAGGCCTGGTTTACAGATCTGCTGGCCTCAGCCGCAGCTACAATAACACACACACACACACACACACACACACACACA